>NW_027186352.1:1953281-1989790 GCF_028583685.1 Petaurus breviceps papuanus
CATCATCATCATCATCACCATCATCACCATCACCATCACCATCATCACCATCACCATCACCATCACCATCACCATCACCATCACCATCATCATCATCATCACCATCACCATCACCATCACCATCACCATCACCATCACCATCATCATCATCGTCATCATCATTGCCCTTGTTGTTACTGTTGTTGTTGCTCTGATCCTAGAATCAAATTTTTCCAGAGCAGGTAAAAGTGGAGAATTGATGACTAGTGAAAAGATGGCTTTGCTTGCTTCACCACCAGTGTTTCTGTGGTTGGTACATGTGAGCTTTCCAGTAATCATTCCTCACTCTCCTCATGTGACAGATTCCTGGTTGTTGGTTTTTTTTTCTGATATTCCATTTCTTTTTTAAAAATTAATTTTCAATCAATAAATATCTTCCCTCTGTCCTTTCCATGTCCTCCCCCAATTTTTCTGTTGAGAAAGGAAGAAAGACTAGTAAGAACAACCCCTGTTACAAACATTTATATTCAAGCAAAACAAATTCCCACATTGTTTATGTCCAAAATAATATGTCTCTATCTGCTTTCTGAGTTTATCATGGTTGACCATCATGGATTCATGACTGGCCACTGTATTGATCAAATTTCCCAAGTCTTTCAAAGCTGTTTGTCTTTACATGACTGTTATTGTATAAATTGTTTTCTTGGTTCTGCTCACATCACTCTGCATCAGTTCATGCAATTCTTTCCAGGGTTCTTTGACACCATCTCCTTTATCATTTCTTATGGGACAATAATATTCCATCATGTTCATATACCATACCTTGTTAAGTCATTTCTTAATTGATGGGTACTGTAAAGCCACACATGAGCAGCTTTCCAGAAGAATGCTTCTGTGAACAGCTTTTCAAGGTTCTGATTACATAGCATAGTGAACACTCTATTCAATAACAAATTAGAGCAAAACATTTACAGAAAATCAAAATACAGCATTCACAATATTACAACTTATCACAGAAAATGGCCACATAGTTTTCACCACAGTGGTTATGTGGTTTTGAACAAAGTACAAATCATTTAGTCAATCAATCATTTAGTAACTCAATAATTCAATCAACTCGATTATTCAATTATCCTTAAGGAGACTTGCCTCCTTAAGGGACACAAAATACAAAAGTCAAAGTACTCCACCCCTAGATAGTACATTCATTTAGTCAATCACAGAGTCCTTAATTCAATCACAAAGTACAATCACAAGTAAATTACACAATTCAGCAGACAGGGCTTCCATCTGTCTGACCATTACATCCATACCTAGTTAGTTACCAGAGAGGGAAGCACCAACATCTGGGTTTTCATAGATGGGGGTCTCAATGACTGCCCAGAGTCTCATCTGGCTAAATCACACAACTCTTCCCAAAGTGAGTCCCAAACCAAAACCTCACATCAGAGTCAGTCACTACTCAGTATTCACAGAGAGGTCTTTTCATCTTGACTCAATTTAGGCTCTCGGATTCCCTGGATCCCCTTCCATGATCCCAGCTCCTACCTGGATTCACAAAATTGTCACCTGGATTCAATGGCAGGCAGCTCCCAGTTCCTTGTCCAGTTCTCCATGCAGTTCCTGCACCACACCGAAGCTCACAGCATCCAGTCCACCTTAAATCCGTCACAGTCTCCATTCCTAGGAAGTCAAGGCTTAACAAAGCCACAAACACATTCATAAAAAGTACCACAATCACAGTCATGCTTCCTCAGTCTTCAGAAGCTCCAGTGGATCCTTGGAAGTCTTCAGCAGCTCCCAGGAGAAGCTGGTAGCTCCCTAGCAGAAGCTCCAGCTGGTTCCCAAAATCAAAATCATTCTCTCCAGCCTGGGCCTTTCCTCTTCAGCCTCCTCGGCAGCAGCTGCTTCTGCCTCAACGACACTTATCCCAAGAAGTTCTGACTCTCCCTCTCTGGGGCTTTTCCTTATATATAGTATTGCTCCTCCCTTCTCAGCCCCTTCCTGTCACGTCAGCAACAGGGGTTCCCTGTTCAGCCCCTTTCTGTTACATGAGCAACAGGAGTTCATACCTTCTGTTTCTTTAAGAGAGCTTAATTTGAAACTAGGTGCTAAGTACCTCTCAGCTTAGCAATACAAAAGGAACCTCAAATTCCATTACTATTACAGGTACCCACTCAGTGCCCAACAAAGGAGCCATTCTATTTTTGTAAGAGTGGGTCTGTTTCCTCTTTCTTTGATCTCTAATAGTGACATTGCTGTGCCAGTGGGCATGCACACTTTAATAGCTTTTGGGCATAGTTCCAAAGTGCTTTTCAGAATAATTGACCCAGTTTAGAGCTCCACAACAGTGCATTGATAGACCTCTTTTCCCATAGTACCTCTGACATTAATAATTTGGCTTTTTTTGGTCAGCTTTGTCCATCTGAGGTATGTGAGATGGAATTTCAGAGTTATTTTATGTGCATTTTCCTAATTATTAGTAATTTAAAGCATTTTATGTGACTATTAATAGATTTCTTCATCTGAAAATTGCCTTTTCATATCCTTTGATCCTTTTTCAATGGGTGACTGGATCTTATTCTCATAAATTCGACTCTTTCCTACATATCTTAGCAATGAGATCTTTACCACAAAAGAATTACTGCAAGGATAGTTTCCTCCAATTTCCTGCTTCTCTTCCAATTTTTAATCCTTTTGATTTGTTTGTGCTAAACCTTTTTAATCTCGTGTAATTAGAATTGCCCATTTTACCTCCTGTTATTTCTTCTTTCTTTCATAATAAACTCTTCCCTCAGCCATCAGTCTGACAGCTAGTTTCTTTCCTGCTCTTCGAACTTGCTTGTAATATTACCAAGCAGTTGGTGGAGCAGCGAATAGAGAGTGGGGCTTGGAGTAAGATGACATGAATTCAAATCTAGCTTTTGAGGTTTACTAGCTGTGTGACCTTAGGCAAGTCACTTACTATCTGTTTGCCTGTTTCCTCACTCTAAGATAGGGAAAATATTTGCAACTACTTTTCATGGTTGTTGTGAGGCTCAAATGAGAAAATCTTTACTAAAAAACACACAGCACAATGCCTGGCACATAGTAGGAATTGTATTATGCTTATTCCCCTTCCCTTGCACCATTTTTGTCTAAGCGTAAGTGGACCATTTAGGGCTTATCTTTGTATATAGTGTAAGGTGTTGGTCTAATCCTAATTTCTACAAGGCTACTTTTGAGGGTTCCAAACACTTCTTGTTGAAGAGTGAGTTACTCCAGCAGCTGAAGTATTTGGCCACTGTTTATTTTCTACTGTTATGTTTTATATCCAGTCTGTTTCATTAATGGACCTCTCTATTTTTAAGAATTAAATCATTTAAATTATTACTGCTTTGTGCTATAGTTTGAAACCTGATACTCATGCCTCCTTTCTTTCCACTTTAAAAAATGATTTCCTTTGAGATTTTAAAAATTAATTTATTTTAAACATAAACACTAAAACTTAAATGCAAAATAAGAAGAGAAAAAGAAAATATTATAAATATAAATAAAAAACAAATATAAAATAAGAAAAGAAAAAAAGTGTTGCCATGGGCAAAGCAAAATATAAGAGAAGGTTCAAAATATACAGCAATAAATTTCCATTTCAAGAAAGCCAAGATAGTAAACACTACACACTGTATTAGGAGCTGGCCATCTTGGCTTTGCTTTCTTGGAAGTTTTCTTTTCTTTTCTGCTGGGCACTTTTTACTTTGTTCAAGGTTACAACTAAGCATGGACATACACACACACACATGCTTACACATAAATATACTTAGATATCTATAATCATACTCATATATAGCCATATACATTCATATGCATCTATGTCACACCATACTTGACTTATTTGTCCCCTGTTTCTCTGAGAATAGATAGCCTCTTCCTTCATAGATTCAAGGCTTTCCCTACTTTTCTAAGTCTGCCAGCTCACCATTTCCTACACCACAACCATATTCCAACTTTATCCTCCCTTAAGATTTTTGATGTTTTGTTCTTCCAGATGAAATTTGTTTTTACATTATACAAAGTAATGCTTTGGTAGTTTGCTTGGGATGCTATTGAATAAGGAAATAAATTTAGGTATCTTTTCATTTTGTGTTACATTTGTTCAGCCTATCCATGCTTACTTAATTATTTTTCCTATCATTTCGATTTGGCTTTATTTGCATGAAGAGTTGTTTGGAATTATATTCATATAGTCTCTGGGTGTGTGTTGGCACTTAGACTTCCAAATACCTTATGCTTTCTGATGTTCTTTTTGATGGAATTTCCTTCTTTATTTTTTTCCTGCTGGATTTTATTAGTAATATACAGAAATGCTGTTGAGTTATGTGAGTTTATTTTATATCCTTCAACTTTGCTGAAGTTGGTAATTGGTTTGATGTGTGTTTTAATTGACTTTCTTAGGCCCTCTAAGTAAACTATCTTACCTGTAAACGGTGATAATTGACTTCCTCTTTGCTAATGCTTATTGCCTCGATGTCTTTTTCTTGTATTGTTGCTATAGCTAATATTTCTAGCACTATATTGAAAATTAACAGTGATAATGGACATTCTTGCTTTGCCCTTGATCTTATTAAAAAGGTCTCTAACTTATTGCTGTTATCTTAGGCCTCCTTCTTTTTACTTTTAAAAATGATTTCCCTTAAGATTTTTGATCCTCCAGATGAAATTCATTATTCTTTTCAGGCTCTATAAAGTAACGTTTTCTCTTGTTTTTTAAAAAAAGATACTATTCATCATATAAGGAAAGATGCATTTATTCTTATACTTTCTAGTATTTTTAATAGGAATGGGTATAGTATCTTGTCAATAACTTATCTTGCATTTATTGATATAACTATGTAATTTTGTTTTCTTTATTATTAATATGGTCAACTATGTTTGTAGTTTTCCTGATTTTGAACTAGCCCTGCATTCCTGATATAAATCTGTATATAATGATAAATACTTAAATGTTAAGTAGAGTACAGTAATATATATATATATATACTTAACATTTAAGTATTTAACATTATATACATATATAATGTTTGCATTGAAATTCATTAAGGATATTGGCCTATAGCTTTCTTACTCTTTAGTGATTCTCCCTAATTCAGGTATCTTGACTATATTTGTATCATAGAAAAAAAAAATTAGGACCCTTTCTTTTATTCTTTTTTTTAAAGAGTATAGGAATTAATTTTTCTTTACACATTCGATACAATTCAATTGAATTCAATTCAAAGAAATTCAAATATTAATCCATTTTACCTGGAGATTTTTTCCTCCAGGAATTCATTTATGATGCACAGTATCTTCTTCTGAGATTGGGCTATATAAGTTCTGTCTTCTTCTATAAATCTGAGGTTTCACCATTTTTCTAAATTATTAAATTTTATGTTAATCTTAGGTTACAACATTCATTTCCACATGATTTTGAGTTACAAATTTTCTACCCGTCTTTCCCCTGCCCTCCACCCCAGAACAGTGATCCCATTAAATACCCCCTCCCCCAATCTGCTCTCTCCTATACCCTCCTCCATTCCCCATCCAACTTTCCAGTAGGGCAAGATGGATCTCTGTCCCGTCCAGCGGGACCAAGTTATTCGTGGCGCCGAGGAGGACCCAGCCTGCAAAGGAATGGGTGGGAAAGAAAGAGTGAGACCAAGCGAGTTTGTATCAAGGTCTGAAGGTCTGAATTTTATTGCAGGTAAACATGACTTATATACTCTTTTCTTGAGGAAGTAGGTGGGGAGAGGAATTCTTGTAAACAACGGCTGGAACATTTGCGGTTAGGACATCTGGTGCCGGAACATTCTGCGGTCAGCCGATTCTCGGGACATGGTACTCGGGGGTGTGGTCTTCTCACGAGGGGAAGGGTACCTGGCCCGAAGGCCTTCGCTCCCAACAGATCTCCATACCCCAGTACCTGTATATATTATTTCCCAGTGCATGTAAAAATAGTAATAATAATAGTAATTTTAAAAATATTTGATTTTAAAACTTTGAATTCTAGATTCTTTCCCTTCTTCCCTCATCTCCCACCCTTACTGGGAAGATAAGCAATTCAATATAGGCTGTACATGTGTAGTTATGCAAAACATTTCCATAGTGGATATATTGTGAAAGACTGACTATATTTCCCTTCCTCCTATCCTACCCCCCAACTTGTTCTATTTTTCTACTTTGACCCTTCCCTTTTCAAAACTGTGTGTTTCTAAGTAACCCCCCCCCCAATCTGTCCTTCTTTCTATCATTCCCTCACTTATCCCCTTCCCCCACTTTCCCATAGGGTAAGATACCCAATTAAGTGTGCTTGTTATTCCTTCCTTAAGCCAAATTCAATGAGACTAAAGTTAACCTATTCCCTTTTGCCTTCCTCTTCTTCCCCTCCATTGTAATAGTTTTCCCTTGCCTCTTTTATATGAGATAATTTACCCTATTATGTCTCCCCTATCTCCTTTCATTATATTTCTCTCTTACCTCTTAATTTTATTTTTAAATATCATACCTTCTTATTCAATCGATCCTGTGCCCTCTATCTATGTAGACCTGTACACATATACACACACACTCACATATGTATTCATACGCACATATACCCTCCCA
Source organism: Petaurus breviceps papuanus (assembly GCF_028583685.1). NCBI lineage: Eukaryota > Metazoa > Chordata > Mammalia > Diprotodontia > Petauridae > Petaurus > Petaurus breviceps. The sequence goes on from NW_027186352.1 coordinate 1,959,882, forward strand.
TATAGACATATAGATGTATATATACACATTTATATTCCCTTCAACTATCCTTATACCGAGAAAAGTTTCATAAGTTATAATTATAATTTTTCTATACAGGAATGTAAATAGTTTAACTTTAATAAGTTCCTTATGATTTCTTTTCCCTGTTTACCTTCTCATGCTTCTCTTGCTTCTTGTATTTGAATGTCAAATTTTCTATTCAACCTTGGATTTTTCATCAAGAATGCTTCAAAGTCCTCTATTCCACTGAATGACCATATTTTCCCCTGAAACATTATGCTTTAATCCTAGCTCTCTTGACCTCTAGAATATCATATTCCAAGCCCTTTGATCCTTTAATGTAGAAGCTGCTAGATCTTGTGTTATCCTGATTGTTTTTCCACAATATTCAAATTGTTTCTTTTTGTCTGCTTGTGATATTTTCTCCTTGATCTGGGAACTCTGGGACCTGGTTATAATATTCCTAGAAGTTTTCTTTTTGGAATTTTTTCAGTAGGTGATCAGCAAATTCTTTTAATTTCTGTTTTACCCTCTGGTTCTAAAACATCAGAGTAATTTTCCTTGTGAGTTTCTTGAAGGATGATTTCTAGGTTCTTTTTTTATCATGGCTTTCAGGTAGTCCAATAATTTTTAATTTCTCTCTCTTGGATCTATTTTCCAGGTCAGTGGTTTTTCCAATGAGATATTTCACATTGCCTTCTATTTTTTCATTTGTTTGGATCTGTTTAATAGTATGTTGATTTCTCATAAAGTCATTAACTTCCATTTGCTCCAATATAATTCTGAAGGAATTATTCTCTTCAGTGAGCTTTTGAAATTCTTTTTTCCATCTGGCAAATTTGGCTTTTTAATGCATTCTTCTCCTCATTGGCTTTTTAGGCCTCTTTTGCCATTTGAGTTAGTCTATTTTTTAGGGTGTTATTTTCTTCAGTCAGGTTGTTGACTCTCTTTTCATGATTTTCTTTCGTCATTCTCATTTCTTTTCCCAATTTTTCCTCTACTTCTCTTACTTGGTTTTCAAAATCTTTCTTAAGCTCCTCTATGGCCCGTAACCAGTTCATAATTTTCTTGGAAGCTTTTGGTGCAGGAGTTCTGACTTCTTTGTCTTCCTCCCATTCCATGCTTTGATATTTTTTGTCTCCAAAAAAGGCATCTAAAGTTTGACTGCTGTGCTTGCTTTGCTTCCTTTGCTTGCTCATATTGCTACTTAATACTTGAGTTTTGAGCTTTTTGCCACAGTAGACCTCTGTATCCAGAGAGGAGAGCTTTGTCCCAAATTGCTAGGGTTTTCACAGCTGCCGTAGCTATTAGGTGGGTGCCCTCTTAGAAGCTTCCACAAGCTCTGGCACCTGGTCATACTCCCCAGGACCTCCACCCAAGACAGCGATCCAGATCCAAGCAGGTTGAAGTAAGAGTGATTACCCCTCAGAATGGTTGCTTGGTCCCTCTATGATCTGCAGGCCAGGAGCTCTGAAGCAGCCATGCAGTGACAGCTCCAGGGCCACCACATCTCTGTCACTTCTTGCTCTGGGGGTAGAGGCTGGACCACACCCCCCACACTCCAAGTTCCAACAGAGTTCTATACTGACTTCTCACTTTTTCTTTGGCATGTATGGGTTGATAATTCTAGAAACCATCACTGATGCTGGTGATCCACTGTCCCAAAGTCCCTCTAGCCACTGCTGGTCAGGACCACCCTGAGGCTAAAACTACAAGCTCACTCAGCACTGGGCTCGGCTCCCAGTGTGCTGTGATGGACCCTTTCTGCCAGACTGCTGGGCTTCCTTCAGTGAGAGATTTGTTTTTCTCTCTGTCATTTTGTGGGTTCTGTAACTCTATAATTTATTTAGAGTCATATTTTATAGGTATTTGAGGTGATTATGGGGGGAGCTCAGAGAGTTTTGTTGCTTCTATGCCACCATCTTGGCTCTGCCTCTCTTAACAAATACTTTTATTCTCACCATTTTCCTAAATATTCATTCATTTCATTTAGATTTTCAGTTTTATTGACATACGATTACATAAAAAGATTTTCTGTTAATTTCTTTCATCTCTTCTTCATTAGTTGTTAATTCCTCTTTTGCATTGTGGGTATAGGTTAGACGTTCTTTTTTAAAATATCAAATTTGTTGCTATTTAGTAATTTTCAGTTGTCTGACTTTTCCTGATCTTTTTTTTGCGTGTTTTCTTGGCAGAGATACTGAAGTAGTTTGCCATTTCCTTCTCTAGCTCATTTTGCAGATGAAGAAACTGAGGGAAACATGGTTATATGACTTGTCCAGGATCACACAACCAGAGAGTACCTGAGGCTGGATTTGAATTCAGATATTCCTCACTCCAAACCTGGAACTTTATTCACTGTGCCAGTTAGCTGCCCCAAATGATTTATTTAATTAACTTGTTAAAAAAGCTCCTAGTTTTTTTTTTCTATTAAATTAGAAGAGTTTTGAACTTGTTACTTTTCTAGGTTTTTTTTAACAAGTTGTATTCCCAATTAATTGATTTACTTTCTCTCTCTTTTAATGATGAAAGCATTTAGAATACTAAACCCCTAAGGATTGTTTTGGCTGCACTCCAAAATTTAAGTATTTTTTTCTTATTGTTGTTATTGTCTTTAATGAAATTTTCACTTCTTTATTTTGTTCTCTGGCCTGCCCATTCTTTAGGAAAAATTACTTGTATTTTTTTCCAGTGGTGCTTCAGTGAATATATGTTTTATACCATTATGGTCTATAAAGATATGTTATGCATTTGTGATGTTTTTAATGCCCCACTACAAACTTAGTCTTTAAATTTATTCGTGTCCTTTTTTATCAGCTAATTTATATATTTTTTTGTTTTTAACATTCACTTCCATAAGTTTTAAATTTTCTTCCCCTTCCTCCCCCCTCCTTCTCCAAGACAGCATGCAATCTGATATAGGCTCTACACATCTATTCCTATTAAACATATTTTCACATTAGTCGTGTTGCACAGAAGAATTATAATGAATGAGAGAAATAATGAGAAATAAAGCAAAGCAAAACAAAACAAAAAAGAAAATAGTTTTCTTCACTCTGCATTCAGACTCCATAGTTCCTTCTCTGTATGTGCTGGTATTTCCATCATTATTCCTTTGGAATTGTTTTAGGTCCTTGCATTGCTGAGAAGGGCTAAGTCTTATCAAAATCAATCATTACACACTGTGGTTGCTACCGTGTACAATGTTTTTTGGTTCTGCTCACTTCACACAGCATCAGTTCACATAAGTCTTTTCAAGTTTTTCTGAAGCCTGCCTATTCATCATTTCTATAGCATGATAGTATTCCATTACATTCATATGCCACAACTTGTTCACTCATTCCCCCATTGATGGACATCTCCTCAATTTCTAGTTCTTGGCCACCACAAAAAGAGCTGCTATAAATATTTTCCCACATGTAGAAATTTTTCCCATTTTTATGATCTCTTTGGAGTACAGCCCTAAAAGTGGTATTGCTGGGTCAAAGGGTATGCACATACTTACAGCCCTTTGGGCATAGTTCCAAATTGCTCTCCACAATGGTTGGATCAGTTCACAGCTCCACCAACAATGAATTAGTGTTCCAACTTTCCCACATCTTCTCCAACATTTATCATTTTCCTGTTTTGTCATGTTAGCCAATCTGATAGGTGTGATGTGGTACCTCAGAATTGTTTTGATTTGCATCTCTCTAATCAATAGTGATTTAGAGCATTTTTTCACACAACCATAGATAGCTTTAATTTCTTCCTTTGAAAACTGCCTGTTCATATCCTTTGACCATTTATCAGTTGAGGAATGACTTGTATTCTTACAAATTTGATTCAGTTCTCTATGTATTTTAGAAATGAGGCATTTATCAGAGACACTAGTTGTAAAAATTCTTTCCCAGTTTTCTGCTTCCCTCCTAATGTTTGTTGTATTGACTTTGTTTGTGCAAAAACTTTTCAATTTAATGTAATAAAAATTGTCCATTTGGAATTTCATAATGTTCTCTATTTCTTGTTTGGTCATAAATTCCTCCATTGTCCATAAATCTGACAGATGAACTATTTCTTGCTCCCCTAATTTGTTTATAGAATCAGTCTTCAGGGGCGGCCAGGTAGCACGGTGAGTAAGAGCACCGGCTCCAGTGTTGAGAAGACCTGGAGATCAAATCCCAGGCTCAGACACTTAGCACCCACCCAGAAACACCTGGCCGTGTAACCTTGAGCAAGTTACTTAACCCCAATTGCTTAGGGGCGGCCAGGTGGCTCAGCGAGTAAGAGCACCGGCTCCAGTGTCGGAATGACCTGGATCAAATCTGGGCTCAGATACTCAGCACCACACCCAGAAATAACTGGCCGTGTAACCTTGAGCAAGTTACTTAACCCCGATTGCTTTAAAAAAAAAAAAAGAATCAGTCTTTATATCCAAATTGTGTACCCATTTGAACTTTATTTTTGTATGCAGTATCAGCTGTTGGTCTATGCCAGTTTCTGCCATACTATTTTCCAGTTTTCCCAGCAGTTTTTGTTAATAGTGAGGTTTTATCCCAGAAACTGGGGTCTTTGGGTTTATCAAACAGTAGATTGCTATAAGCATTGACTACTGTGTTTTGTGCACCTAACCCATTCCACTGATCTACCCCTCTATTTCTTAGCAAGTGCCAAGTAGTTTTGATGACTGCTGCTTTATAATACAATTTAAGATCTGGTATGGGTAGGCCCCCTTCCTTAGCATTTCTTTTCATTAATTCCCTTGATATTCTGGAACTTTTGTTCTTCCAGATGAATTTTGATATTATTTTTCCTAGTTCTATAAAATAATTTTTGGTAGTTTGATTGGCATGACACTGAATAAATAAATTATTTTTTTAAAAGCAATTGCGGTTGAGTAACTTGCCCAAGGTTACATGGCCAGTGTGTGTGTGTGTGTGTGTGTGTGTGTGTGTTAAGTATTTGAGGCTGGAACCCGATCCTGGGTTCTCCTGACTCTGGGGCGGCACTCTTACTCACTGCACCACCTAGCTGCCCCTAAGTAAATTAATTTAAGTAGAGCTGTCATTTTTATCATATTAGCTTAGCCTACCCATGAACAACGGATATTTTTCCAATTATTTAGATTTGACTTTATTTGTGTGAAAAGTGTATTATAATTGTGTTCATATAGTTCCTGGGTTTGTTTTGGCAGGTAGAGTCCCAAATATTTTATAATGTCTACAATAATTTTAAATGGAGTTTCTCTTTCTATCTCTTGCTGTTAGGCTTTGTTAGTAATATATAGAAATGCTGATGATTTATATGGGTTTATTTTATATCCTGCAACTTTGCTAAAGTTGTTTGTTTCAAGTAGTTTTTTACTTGATTCTCTAGAATTCTTTAAGTATATCATCATATCATTTGCAATGAGTGATAACTTAGTTTCTTCTTTGTCTATTCTAATTCCTTCAATTTCCCTTTCTTCTCTTATTGCAGAAGGTAATATTTCTAGTACCATATTAGATAACAGTGGTGATAATGGACATTCTTGTTTCACCCTTGATCTTATTGGAAATGCATCTAACTTATCCCCATTACATATAGTGCTTGCTAAAGGTTTTAGGTAGATGCTACTTATCATTTTAAGGAAGGCTCCATTTATTCTTATGCTCTAGTGTTTTTAACAGGAATGAGTGTTGTATTTTGCCAAAAGCTTTTTTTTGCATCTATCGAGATAATCATGGTTCCTGTTTGTTTTGTTGTCAATATGATCAATAATACTGATAGTTTTCCTAATAGTGAATCAGTCCTGCATTCCTGGTATAAATCCTACCTGATCAAAGTGTATTATTCTCATGATAAGTTGCTGTAATCTTTTTGCTAATATTTTATTTAAAATTTTTGCATCTATATTCATTAGGGAAATTGGTCTATATTTTTCTTTCTCTGTTTTGGCTCTTCCTGTTTTAGGTATTAGTACCATATTTGCATCGTAAAAAGAATTTGATGGGACTCCACCAATTTTCCCAAATAATCTATATAGTATTGGAATTAATTATTCTTTAAATGTTTGGTAGAATTCACTCATAAAAATCCATCTGGTCCTGGAGACTTTTTCCTAGAGAGTTCGTTGATGGCCTGTTCAATTTCTTTTTCTAAGATGGGGTTAGTTAAGTATTCTACTTCCTTTTCACAAACTTAATTTCTGTAAAGGTGCCATGCACGGGGGAGGGAAGGAATATGTGTTTATTAAGTGTCAGGCACTCTTTACAAATATTATCTCATCTGATCCTCACAATAATCTTGCAAGGTAGGTCTTATGATTATCCCCCATTTTAGAGACAAGGAAACTGAGGCAGACAGAAGGACACTTGCCCATAGTCACACAGCTAATAAATTCTCTTGGTGGATGTGAACTTAGGTCTTCCTGATTTTAGACCCAGTGCTCTTATCCACAATGCCACCTCTCTGACTGCACAACTAAAAAATATGTATACTATTGTGTATTCCCATTCAGTGATATCTAGATTTATATTATATCTAAGTTATTTAAAAATTTATTTGGGTAATTAATATCTAAAAGTCAAAAATCGCCCCTCCCCACTATTATAAATTTACTATTTCTTTTTATAATTCACTTAACTGTTCCTTTAAGAATTTAGATATTATGCTATTGTGTACTTATTTGTTTGCTATTGATATTAATCCACCATCTATGGTACTTTCCAATAAAATATAGTTTCATCATTGAGATTTTTATTGGAATTTTTAAAAATAATTAAGTCTATTTTTGATATTGCTTTGTCTGTGATCATGATTACTGTCCCTTGCCTTTTTTACTTCAGCTGAGGCATGATATATTTTACTCCAGCCCCTTATTTTTACTCTGTGTGCATCTTCTCTTATAAATGAATTCCTTTTGGCTCAAGAAATGCTAGTTTCTGTTTTCTAATACATTTCACTATTCTCTTCTTTTTTATGGATGAATTCATCCCATTGACAGTGAGAGTAATTATTATTAATTGTGTGTGTCTTTCTATTCTACTTTTGCATAGTTTTCCATCTATTTCCCCATATTCTCTTTATTGTGTGCTTTGTCCTTCATTCTTGAAGAGGACCATGATATCAGGAAGATGATGACATGACTTGCAGTTGAATTGAATTTGAGTCAGGGAAGGCTGTGCAAAGTCACCAGCCTCACATTCTCCTCCAAAGTCATCTGAGTTCAGTGGCCAGATAGAGATCAGGACAACTGGAGGTGGTCCAGCACCCTCTTTATAAAGAAGAGAGGAATGTACTCAGCACTAATGCTTTAAATTTGAGGAAATCTGCTTCTGCTCTCTTACCCCTTTTCTCCTTCCCTTTCCTCATACCCAAGTACATATTTTCATATTTTTCTTGTTTTGTTTTAAACCACTCTTTGAGACCCACCCTTCTTAATTAGTCTTAAGACCTCCCCGATCCATCCTCCTTCTTATTAATCCTTTATTCTCTTCTTCCTTTCATGTTTACTCATTGAGTGAAATATATTTTTTTTATCCAGCTGGTGTGAATAATCTTTTCCCTTTCAACCATTTTATATGAGACTGAAGTTAAAGTGTTACCTGCTTCCCACCTTCCTTCTTGGTTGTGAAGTATTTTACTTGTGGTCTTTACTTCACCTCAATTATGTGAGATATTTTTTCTTACCTTTACTTTTCCACCTGACCAGGGCAATCCTTTCCCTCACCCTTTCCATTCTTATTTTTAAGATCATTAAAACACAAAACCATCCCCGAGTTCTCTGCCTTAGTAGACTCCTTCTATAATTCCTTTCATAATAGGGTACTGAATGCATACAAGTATTAGCTTTCCATATTGGAATGTAAACATTTTATCTCTTAATTCTTATGATTGCTTGCTCATTTTTACCTTTTGTGTTTCTCTTGATTTCTGTGTTTTTATTTCAAAGCTTCTTTGCAACTTTTTATAAGAAACTTTTGAGAGGTTTCTGTTTCTTAGAAGACCTTTCCCCCCACTGTAGGGTTATACTCTGTTTGATTAGGTACATTGTTCATGATTGCAAACTTATATCTCTGGTTTTCTGAAATATCAGATTTCAAACTCTCCACTTCTTTACGGGAGTGACTGATAAATCGTGTGTGGTCCTATTCTTTCTATTTTCTTGCACTATTTTTTTCTTTCTTTCATCGGGAGGCTATAGACTTTGGTTCTTATAGTCTTGAGAGTTTTCATTTTGGAGTTTCAGGAGATGATTGGTGGATTCTTTTTCCACTTTTCCCTCTAGTTCTAAGAGATAGGGGAAGTTTTCTTTTATGATTTCTTGAAATGTAATGTCTCAACTTGTTTTTTGTCATGGCTTTCAGTTAGGTCAAATGATCTGTTTTCCAGTCAAGGTTTTTTTTTTCTTTTTGCTAGGAAATATGCTGCATTTCCTTCTACTTCTCAGTCTTTTAGCTTTTAAAAAGTGTTTTCTGCTGTTATGTAGAGTCATCACCTTCTATTTGGTTCATTCTTGTTTTCTGGGATGTTGTTTTCTGGATAAGGTTTTGTGTTTCTTGTTCCAAGCTGTTAATTCTCTTTCTAATTATTTCTTCCATAGTTCTCATTTCTTCCCCCAGTTTTGTGCTAGCGCTCTGATTTTAACATCCTTTAAAAAACTCTTAAAAAGCCTCCTTGCTTCTAAAAATTCTAGCTAAACTTGTACCAAAGTTGTGGGATTTTTTGAGGCTTTGCTTGTAGATATTATGGAGTATTCTCTTCTGGGATTTTCTGTTGAGCTTCCTTGTCACAATAGCATTTTATGGTGGGATTCTTTTTTTTGTGTTTGCTCATTTTTTCACTCTACTTCCTGACTTCAGACTTTGTCTCAGCACTAGACTCTATAGGCTTCTGGAGGTAATATCTGGGCTGACTTTGAGTCCTCATAAGTGCTTATGCTGCTTTCTGGGAGGGAGGTAGTATCAGATGTTCTATTATTCCAGCATCTCAGGGACAGATCAAGATGGCAACATGCAAGCTTTCAGTGGTACAAAAAGGGGTATAATTTAGTACAAAATCTAAGTTCTGCCTTCTTTCTCTGAGCTCTGCAAATTCCTGACTTGGTTTTGGATCTGAGCAACACGCCTGTTGGCTCTGCCAGGGTAGCAATCTAGTAAGACTTTTGTTGGACTCAGTCACTTGCAGCCATCTGGCAAGCTCTACTGATTTAGTGATAGAACTGTCTCTCCTTTGATATAAAATTTCTGTAGAATTCAGACTAGGTTGAAAGCTAGTACTGAGATCCCATTTTGCTCATAAGGTCCAAGTCACATACACTTTTGAACTTACCTCTTTCTTAGCCGAGTCCTCAGCCTATGGTCTGCAACCACTTCAAATCTTCTAACACCACCCTTATGCTCAGGTCCCCTAGTTATGATCTATAACTTCATTCTGAACAGGATTGGGGCCCTTTGAAATCTGAATAATTAAAGTGATATTTATTGTTCATGGGTAGGGAAAGCCAATATAATAAAAAAAAATGATAATTTTACCTAACTAATCCATTAATGTAATGCCATCCCAATTAAATTACTAAAACAAAATATTGAGTTAGAAAAAAAAATAATAGCAAAGTCCATTTAGAAGAACAAAAGGTCAAACAAAAGGGAACTTTAAATAAACCCTGGGGTAGAGGGGAAAGAAGTTAAGGAAGCAGATTCAACAGTATCAGACCTTAAACTGTATTAGAAGGAGAGAGCATTGTTGAAGTGTAAAATGGATAATTTTGATTATTTTAAATTGAAATTTTCTTGTATAAATAAAACCTATGAAGTTAAGAATAGAAGGAATGCAGAAAATTGGGAAGGGAGGAGCTTTCATAGACAAGCTTTCAGATGGAATATGATTGGGTTGGAATATTGCCATGGTGAAAGAAATGAAGAGCTGGTTGATTTAGAAAAACATGAAAAGACTTGGACTTATGAAAGAAGATGCTATCCACCTTTAGAGATACAGATGACAAGTGGGTATGGTCATACATATATGTGTTTGAGTGTATATATTCTTGTTTATAGACATCTGTGTATATGTATGTATATCTATATCTATATATATCCACACTTAATTTTAGCTTTCTTTGACAGGGAAGGGAAGGGAAAAATAAATGAAAAAGTGCACAGCAGAGAACTAAAGAAAACCTACAAGGAAGCAAAGAAAAGCTGAACAGCTTTGGAAATAACATCCAGTATTTATTCTATAGATTTTCTTGAAATGGAAATTTATTGCTTTATATTGAACCTTCTCTTATGTTCTGCTGTCTACATGGCAAAGTTTCTTTCCCTTTTCTTATTTTTTCTTAAGTTTAAAATTTTGGGGTGGAGCCAAGATGGCAGAATAGAAGCAGGAACTTGTCTGAGCTCCTGCACAAACCACCTCCAATACCTGTAAAATATGACTCTAAACAAATTGGAGAGCTGCAGAACCCACAAAGTGACAGAGAGAAAGAAATCTTCTTCTGAAGGCAGCCTGGAAGGCCAACAGGAAGGGTCTATCACACTGAGTTGGGAGCTGAACATAGTCCCAAGTGAGCCGTGCAATCCCAGACCACCAGCACAGACTGGCTGGAACAGGCTTCAGGAGAGTGAATCAACAGCAGCTATGGTGGTTTACAGACTTCTCAACCCATAAACACAAAAGAGAAAATAAAAGGTCAGTGGAGAACTCTGTTGGAACTGATTGACAGAAGAGCATGGTCTGCTCCCTGACCCTGGGGTGAGAAGTAGCAGAGGTGTGGTGGCTGCAGCTGCTGCCACATAAATGCCTCCAGAGTTCCTGGCCTGCAGATTGTAGGGGGACCAAGTGACCATTCAGAGGGTAATTGCTCTTGCTTTGACCTGCTTGGATCTGGGTCACAGTCTTGGGTGGTGGTCCTAGGGTGTGTGGCCAGTGTGACAGAGCTTGGGGTGTCTGTAGAGAGGGTGCCCTTCTCATAGCTCTGACAACATTTGCAAAAACCCCAGCGATTTGGGACACAGCTCTCTCCACTCTGGAAGCAGAGTTCTACCGTGGCCAAAAGCTCAAAAGGCAAGTCATTGGCTGGAAAGATGAGCAAGCAGAGGAAGCACAATTAGACCAGAGAAGCCTTTTGGGGGACTAAAAAGATCAAAACATGGAACCAGAAGAAGTCAACAAAGGCAAAGCTCCTGCATCAAAAGCTTCCAAGAAAAATATGAACTGGTTACTGGCCATGGAGGAACTCAAGAAGGATTTTGAAAATCAAGTAAAAGAAGTGGAGGAAAAATTGGGAAGAGAAATGAGAATGATACAAGAAAATCCTGAAAAGTGAGTCAGCCTGCTAAAGGAGACCCAAAGAAATACTGAAGAAAGTAACACTTTAAAAATAGATTAACTCAAATGGCAAAAGAGGCCCAAAAAGCCAGTGAGGAGAAGAATGCCTTAAAAAGAGGAATTTGTCAGATGGAAAAGGACTTTCAAAAACTCACTGAAGAGAGTGACTCCTGAAAAATTAGATTGGAGCAAATGGAAGCTAATGACTTTATGAGAAATCAAGATACTATAAAACAGATCCAAACATATGAAAAAAAATAGCAGGCAATGTAAAATATCTCATTGGAAAAACCACTGACCTGGAAGATAGATCCAGGAGAGATAATTTAAAAATTATTGGACTATCTGCAAGCCATGATCAAAAAAAGAACCAAGAAACCATCTTTCAAGAAATTCTCAGGGAAAATTTCCCTGATATTCCAGACCCAGAGGGCAAAATAGAAATTGAAAGAATTTGCTGATCACCTTTTGAAAAAGATCCCTAAAAGAAAACTCCTAGGAATATCATAGCCACATTCCAGAGTACCCAGTTCAAGGAGAAAATATAAGCTGTCAGGAAGAAACAATTTGAGTATTGTGGAAACACACAATCAGGATAACACGAGATCTAGCAGCATCTACATTAAGGGATCAAAGGGCTTGAAATATGATATTCTGGAGGTCAAGGGAGCTAGGATTAAAATCAAGAATCACCTACCCAGAAAAACTGAATATAATGCTTCAGGGGAAAATATGGTCATTCAATGAAATAGAGAACTTTCAAGTATTCTTGATGAAAAAACGAGAGCTGAACAGAAAATTTGACTGTCAAATATAAGAAGCAAGAGAAGCATGAGAAAGTAAACAGGAAAAAGAAATCATAAGGAACTTATTAAAGTTGAACATTTACATTTCTACATGGAAAATGATAATTGTAACTCATGAGACTTTTCTCAGTATGAGGATAGTTGAAGGAAGTATATATGTGTGTGTATATATATATATGTATATATACATGCATGTATATATATAGGAAGGTGCATGTGTATATAAATACATGGGTGAGTGTGTGTATATGTGTTTACATGTATACGTGGACAGAGGGCACAGGATCAGTTGAATAAGAAGGAATGATATCTAAAAAATAAAATTAAGAGGTGAGAGAGGAATATAATGAGAGAAGAAGAAAGGGAGAGATGGAATAGGGTAAATTATAAAAGAGGCAAGAGAAAACTGTTACAATGGAGGGGAAGAACAGGATGGTGAAAGGGTCAATCTAACTGTCATTGAATTTGGCTTAAGGAGGGAATAATATACTCACTCAATTGGGTATCTTGTCCTACAGGAAAGTAGGGAGGAAAGGGATAAGAGGGGGGATGATAGAAGGGAGGGAAGATTGGGAGAGAGGGTAGTTAGAAACACACACTTTGAAAAGGGACAGGGTCAAAGCAGAAAATAGAATATATGGGGGGCGGGATAGGATGGAGGGAAATATAATTAGTCTTTTGCAATATATCTACTATGGAAACATTTTGCATTAACTACACATGTACAACCTCTACGGAATTGCTTATCTTCTCAGTGGGGGTAGGTGAGGAGGGAAGAAGGGAAAGAACCTGGAAATTAAAGTTTTAAAAACAAATGTTAAAAAACTTGCTTTTTACATGTAACTGGGAAATAAGATATATTGGCACTGGGGTATAGAAATCCATCTTGCCCTACCAGAAAGTTAGAGGGGGAATAGGGGAAAATATATGAGAGGGCAGATTGGGGGAAGGGGTGTTCAGTAGACTTGCTATCTTGGGGTGAAGGGTAGGGGAAAGACGGAGAGAGAAAAATTATAACTCAAAATCTTTTGGAAATGGATTCTGAAAACTAAAAATAAGTAAATAAATTTTTTTTAAAAAGGTTTAAAATTTTTAAAAATGTTAAAAAAGATTGGGGCCCTTTGTACGGGTTTGGGGCCTCTTTTCTCCTCAATACACAGACTCAGTATTCTTTCAGTTTTACTGGAATGTTTCACATGATGTACTATTCTTGACTAAACCCTATCTCCATTGCCCATAGACCTGTCCATCTCCTTATGTCAAATTGGACTGTAAGAATTACTGGATGTGATTCTTTTTCTTGGATTTTCTTATCAGTACTTGGTCTAGTTTTGTTCAGTTGTATCCAACTCCTTGTAACTTCATCTGGAGTGGTTTGCCTTTTTCTTTTTCCAGATCATTTTACAGATGAGGAAATTGAAACATACATGGCTAGGTGACTTGCCCAGGGTCACTAATTGAGGTCAGATCTTAATGTGGTAAGGTGAATCTTCCTGACTCCAGGCTTGGCACCTACCTACCCAACTTGATATAGTACATTTTCTGAATGTTTGTGGAGGAGTTCTTCTGGGAAGCTAACCTGGCTACTATGCCATTATGGTGCCACTTCCTACTAGTCCATTTCCCTGATATGTATGTCTCACCAGACCTTAGCACAGCACCTGGCACGCAGCAAGTGCGGAAGTGCCTGTTAAATTTTCTCGACGACTCTAATGATATCTCTTGTTCCAGTTTTCTTGCACACTTTCTAAAATGCCATGGGCTCTTGCTGCTCACATCACCACCTGTCTTCTTCTTTTTCCTCTTCTTTGATCATTATTATTGTTGTTGTTATTAATAGCTAACATTTATGTAATGCTATGTGCCAGGCACTGTGCTACGTGTTTTAGACATATTATGTCATTTGATCCTCACACAACCCTGGGAGAGTCATTAGCAATTCACCAGAGCAGCCTGCTGGTCAAGCCAAGGTCATATTCCATGGTCATCCTGGTAAAGAGCCCAAAGAAGTGGACTTCGAAAGCTCAGACAGTTTGCCTTCAGGGAAGCTGCACCGAAAAGTAAAAACAGTGCTAGGGAGAAACAAAAAGAAATCAGCTGAAGAATGTTGAACTGCATGTGAAGAATAAAGCAGAATCTCCTGCTACAAAAGAAGAAAACAGTGTTTTAGTTCACCAATACAGTCTTCAGTGGAATCATTTCAAACCATTGAAGACAGTTCTGAGTTTCTGGGTTTTACAAGTTATTCTAAACATCACAGTTCATGTGACATGTTCGAGGTTTAGGAGGAAGAAAATGGGAATAGCTCGTTGTCCATGTTCCTCTCTTCCCCGTCTTTGACCTCCATGTTTACTGGGTTTTTGAGGAGCTTTTTATTTTTAATTTTTAATCTGTATTTTTTACAAATGGCTAGGATTGTATACCTAAACATATTTTTGTATATATGTAAAAATTCTTGTTTTATTATCTGTGTGTGATCTGTACATTTTAATAACCAAATGTAAATATTGAGAATAAATATGATTATTAGTAAAAAAACAAAAAAAAAAAAGACTAGGTGTTCCCAAGGGGTGCCAATCAACTCTGATCGGTCGACATACTGGGAGGTGAGCTATATTAAAATGAGGTCTTGACTTAGGTTACTTAGTACCTTTTCAACAGGGGCTGATATCACGAGCCATCATTCTATCTTTAGAGGAAATACTTGTTCTATCAGACCAGCCCCCCATCATGCCAGAGCAGTCCCAGTCTTGGGCTATCTAGACAGAAAGCTCTATCTCCACATAAACCTGTGCAGATTAAATCAATTCAGGTCTGGGTTAGAGTTTGACCAGGATAAGAAGATTCAATACAATCACATCATCAGTAATGTTCTTCTAAAGGACAGACTGAATTTGTAAAGGGGAGGGAGCTGGGGGGAATCTCCAAGTCTCCAAGACACTGATTACTAAGATTTAAAATATTTTTTTCACAGCACACACACACACACACACACACACACCCTTACCACATATCTACCAGGGACTGGTTTTTGGTAATAGCAGGGTGTTTATGTAGGGTGTGTGTAAGTGTGTGAGATGTATATGTGTGGCACATATGAGTATGTGTGTAATGTGTGGTGTGTGAGGTATGGTGTGTGCCATCCTCTCTTTGATACATTCGTCCTCCCCCAACTTGAACTGGCAAATTGAGTGCCTAGAGGGTGACCATTACCTTGAGTTCAGGGGTGGAAAGGGTATTCCTATGGGTACCTACACTTAAATTGATAGCTCTCAAGCCCCAACCAGTATGTTCCTCTTTAACAATTGGCCAGTAACTCCAATTAGCTCTTAGAAGAAGCCTATAGTCCTGAGGCAATCTCCTTGCATCCTATCTATTCTACAATCTGGTGTTATAGCAAACCTGTATGCGCTTCCATTCTCCTTGCTTTCTTTTCATTTTGTTTCATTGTATTTCTCTCCACATTTTGCCCTCAATTTCTGTCATTCCCTCTCTTTTTTTCCTTCAGAAAATGTGCTGTCAGGGAGAGTATCTGTCTTATAGTTGAACATTCAGTAAGCTCTACTTAGACTTGCAGATTTCTCCCCAAAGAGCTTGGATCCCCACCCTTCTTTCTTTGCTCCTTCCATGGAGTTCTTTGATCACCTTGCTAAATCAGATGTGATACCTTCACTTTCCTCAGGGGATTTGGCTTCATTTTTCTCTTGTTGTAAGCTATTGAGCTTGCTCTTTTCTTCCAATGTTAACTTATTCTTTCTCCTAAGTATGCTATTGTCTGTCTTTTTCAATCACTCTGCTGATTTTTCTGTGTATCCTTGGAGAAAATATGCCAACCCTATCACCCCTTCTGGGCTCAACACTATTGCTATGAACCTGTCTTCAGACTCTCATCTGTACCTGGGGTGGAGATGAGGGGGAGGTGCTCAGCAAGAAACTTGGGAAGGGCTTCAATGCTCTGAGCAAGGTTTTCTGAGAAAATTAGGTCTCTGATCTGCCTTCTTCTCATCCTTTCTCCTGGCCATCTATTTCCCCCTTGTCATGTATTAAATAATTGCAATGTTTTTTTTTAAATGGGAGTTTATGCATCAAAGCCTCTGCTCTCAATTTGTATCCTTTGATGTAGGAAGGAGAGTGCCCTCTCTCTCTCTCTTCCTTCTCCTCCTCTCTCTTCCCCCACCTGTACATCTCTCCAGAGCTCTTCTCTCTCTGTCATCTCCTTTAGGTCCCCACAATCAAGCCTTATTGCCCACTTTATTGATTCTAGGGACTTCAGACAGTCTGCCCACCTGGGCTGAGTCTGACCAGGACTCCAGCCAAGCAGCCAGAAAAATGGGGAGGAGCAGGTCTATGGGATTCAGAGACGGAGAGAACTTGGCAAAAAGAGGAGCTGACATTTCTCTAGCCTTCCCAGGGTTTCAGAGCCTTTTGAATCCATGATCATATAGTAGTTTCACAGTAACTTGAGGATTAGGTCCTACAGGTGTCAGTGTATTGCCATTTTATGTATGTAGAACTGGAGAGGGCTAATTGATGAGGGATAGCTTCCAATATGTTCAGCAGGAACTCTGATCTTATCTAAGACCAGAACCTGCTATTCAGTCTGGAAAGAATTCAGCTCAGCCTTACTTGGAGGGAGTGGTAAAAGTTTATTTTATGCTTTACAGTAGGGAAGGATCCTTAGGGGACCTGCAAGAGAAAGGGGGCACAGGCTTTTACTTTTAAAGGGTAGGGCTGCCATTGTCAGGGCTGACCAGATGGATGTAAGGGACTTCAGTGCATAGATAAAGGTTAGAGCTGAGAGAGAGGAACTTGTGACTTTAGTGCATAGATAAAAGTTTGAGGAGTTTAACTTGAGGATAAGATTTGGGCCAGACAGAAGGAGACATGAGGAGATTAAGCAAGAACAAAGGAGTCACAAGTTGTTGCTTAGGCAGAGTGCAGATAGGGGGAAGGGGCAGAGTTTGAGGCTGGGAAAGGGAAATGTGATTTTAAAGACTGGCTTTACAAATTAATGTTACAAAGTTTTACAGACTGATGTTACAAATATAGATCTCAAGCACCCCATCATTACTGATGTTACAAATTGGTATTACAAATTGAGTTTACAAATAGATTTTACAAACATAGATCCCAAGCACCCCATCATCCCCCCTTTAAACAGATGATGCCCAAATTCATTTGGGGACAAGGGTGATGACCAGTCTCAGCTTCCTGAACTTCTTCCTGCTGGAGAGGGGCGTAGAGCTGTCCCTGCCTCTCAGGGTATCATCATTGAAGGGGTGGGGTCTGTGGCCAATGTCCAGAATTTGGCCGACGCCAGGTCCAAGGGGTGATGGGTAGCGACTTCAGGCAATGGTTAGTACTCAGGCTGTGCAATCATCTGAAAATGGAATTCACTGAGCCTAGAAGAGACAAACTTAGCAAGGAGGTTAAGCAGACAAAGACCAAAAAGAAGTATAAAGACTATGATTAGGAGTGGGACCAGGAAAGGGGCCAGTATAGGGAAAAGCCAGGACCACCATGAGGAAGAGGAGGAGCCTGGTGCACTAAGGGCTTCATGAAGTTCTTCCATCCAATTGGCCTTTTCCAGTATATTTTTGGTGCGGAGTTCTACCTGTCGAGAATTATTGATATACATTCAGCAGGAGGTGTTAGCTAGGGCACAAACACCCCCACTAGAGGCCAGCAGATAATCTAAGGCTATGCTATTGTCCAGGACCACATTGGCCAGGGAATCCAGAGACTGCTGATTTCCCAAAGGCTAAATGCAGTCTCAGTTGCCAAATGATGCAAGGCTACTGTCAGGTCCAGGGGATGATGGGTCATTGACTCAGAGAATGGTTGGTACTCAGCCTGAGATGTCACCTGCAAGTGAAGGGTACTGAGCCTAAAAGACACAAATCTAGCAAAAAGATTAAACAGACAAGGGCCAAAAAGAAGTAAGAGAAAATTGACCAGAAGTGGGGTGAGTATGGGCTAGTATAACCCATTACTCAGACTATCTCACTGTCCCTTATATTTTCCCATGGACAAGATTCCTCATAAGTGTTTATTCTTTTTACTAACATAATTGTACTGCCTTTAATAAAAGAGGTTCCTGACTTGAACCTCACAGCTAGATAGTAAACATACATCCTTGTTTATTATATTCACTCTAGAAGAAAGTGATACTTCAGAATTGAATCTTATACATGTACTTTCAGTTACAAATATTAACTTTTGTTTGGATAATGGAATAACTACAAATTCAGATCAAAACATCAAGATCTCTTCTGCTTTACAACTTACTACATTAATTTAGCAATAAATTTATCTTGCAAAGGAAAGTTTTAGTAGGCCTTTTAAAATCACACTAGAGATTTAAAATTTCTTCTAAAAGTATTTTCCCTTCTTTTAAAACAGTTCAAGATTCATAAATGATCACTAAACTTTTATGAAGAAAGTTGAAAACTTTTAAAATGATTTTAAGCAGTCTGCATAACTTTCTGCACATGTTCTAATCCTAGATGAAAATAATATTAGATTTTCCAGTAAGCTAAGATGAAAGAGCTCACATCTTTTACTGACTCCTTGCTCTGATCATAGAAACCTGCTATAGAAGGAAAAAACAGGGACCTGTGACATTCCAAATATGACAGGATAAAATCCTGGACTCTTGTTTAAATTCAGGTTAGTGACAGCTATCCAACCATGCAGTATCCATTCCACCTCAAAGCTAGACTCAGGAATAGGTGGGAAACATTCCTTTTCAAAGGAACCCCATGGGTAAACTGAGCCAGGAGGGATCCCATCCCAGACAGAAGCTAAGATTGTCCCTTTGGCCTTTACCAAATGTAGACTTTCACCTGTCCACAGTATAGGATCACATTTCCTCTGAGTAGCTTGTGGCATTTTCTCTCTGACACTGATTTAATGCAGATAACTATACCTAAATTCAAACTCAAGATAAAATTTAGTTATGGTCCCAAATTC
This sequence comes from Petaurus breviceps papuanus, assembly GCF_028583685.1. Lineage (NCBI taxonomy): Eukaryota > Metazoa > Chordata > Mammalia > Diprotodontia > Petauridae > Petaurus > Petaurus breviceps. The sequence goes on from NW_027186352.1 coordinate 1,978,952, forward strand.
CTTTTAACTTAAACAACAAGCCTTAACAATCACAGCTTAGAGCCAGTTATAATTATTTCTATTCTCTTGTAGCTGCAATAAGCAATAAAGATTTATCAGGTCCCACAACTGTAAGGAATTCCATTTACCATCTTTCGTTTTGAAATCTAAAAGCCAATTGATAAAAATCCTTTTTAATCCTTGCAACTTCTTAGCAAGTTAGGTTCATTTAAAAACTACATGACTGAAAAAAAAATTCTTTTCCCAATGACCTTGTTTAACAGAGATAGTTTCCAGGGGATTTGGCATTTTTACAACATTGTATGCCCCTGTTTAGCCAATTCTCATACAAGCAGGAGGACTGTTCTGAATGGGCAGAACTAATCAGAATAAAGTTGTCACAGTTTTAGGTTTTAGCATTAAAACAGTAGCCCAATAACTTAGTTAACAGTCTTACAATTTTAAACAATCTTGACTGAAACTTCCTTTTAAACAAAGACAGACTTGGAAGCTTATGATTTCCCAAATTACAATACTCCAAAACTTTAAGATAAACTGCTTCTCATACAGCATAGATAGTACAGCTATTTACCAGTAACAATATCATAAACAATTATCATGTTCTTAAATTTGAACTTTGAAACAAAAACAAATGAATTCCCAATCTGATGACCTTAAAACTCCAGATGAAATTGCACAGAACTAAAATCTTTTTTCAATATCATACAACCAATCAACTTATCACTAGAAATCAATTACATTTTGGAATCTCATATAGATGGCGAATGTGGTGATCCATAAACCTTCAAATTAGCATAATTACATTCTTAGATGAAGCAAGCTTGAAAACTACATCCCTATATTTTTCTTTCCCTTTTTTCAGGAGTTCTTATTTGCTCAATAAGAATTCTACAAAAATGCCTTTCCAATTCACTGTGCAGGGAATCATTCATTTCATCATTAGTAATGTGGAAACTATAACTTTAAATCGCTGTACATTTCCAGAATAGCCAAAAAGAAATGAACAATCAGCTATCACAGTAAATAGCAGCAGTATTATTACTACCTGTTTTTTTTCCAAAATGTAACAGCTTTAAACTGTCAGATATTATAACATAAAAATCCAATTCACATGAAATAAACATTATAACATAGAGTTAGCAGAATTGATAAAGTAACAGCTAGTTTTACACAACTTTTTCTCCATCTTTTAGTTTCAACAAAATTCAGATCGAAAACTGCTTTGTAACACCCTTTCTGGCTCACAATGTTCACTCAATTTTTACAGTATAAGAGGATTTTACAATTTAGATTTTACAATTTAGAGATACCATAATAGAACAATGACATTATGACATTAATTGCATTTCCAATTCATTACATACCAAAATTATTGATAGAAAATTAGGCTTACCAAGTGCAGAGGCTTTTCTTCTCTCCCCACAGTTGCAGAACTTGGCTGTGGACCCAGGGATTTGAAAGGAGAGAGGGTCATCTACATGCCTAGAGTTGTGGATTTCAAGGTATGCAGGGCCCAGGGCTGTTGCCAGTGGGGCTCTCAATATAGCTGCTATGCCTCCCCCCCTTTTTCTTTTTCAAGTAGGGGAGGGCAACTCGAATTCCCTACTACTCTTCAGCACTCTCTTTCCTTATCTGATCTGGTGAGAGAGGCTTTAACAAAATCTGCTCAAATGTTTTTAGCTGTTCTAACTTTTACTCCAATAAATTTTATGTGTCCACTCCTTAGAAACTTCTTTGAAAGTGACAGCTTTGACTTCTCTAGCAAGGGGAGAGGGAGTGGTGCCTACTCACTTACCCCAGTTCTAGAGAGCCCCAAAACCTCACCTTTCGTATCAAATCTTAGAAAATATTCTAATTTGCCTAATGCCAAAGAGTAAAATGAATTCTGACTTATCTTTAGCATCAGATTAGGAGTGACACTTTTCAAAAATGACCAGAATGCATTCAGTTGCCTTTCAGTTGCATTCTGTTACACAAAACTTTCCTCTTTTAGGTGAGGCAGGAAATAGTTAAATGTTGGTCTGCCTGCCTCTTTGTTCTGAGGGAGAAGATTCCCTCCCTTTCTTATAGCCTTCTCTTCACTCCACTTGGCCAGAGTGGAATAAAGAGGAGGAGATTTTCAAACTTTTAAAGATCTTAAAACTTCTGTTCACAAACAAGACAATATTTTGCTCTCTTTCTCTCCCTCTCCAGCTTGCATTCAGCAGTAGAGGAAAGGAGGAGGAGGGAAAGAGATATCAGCATTTCAAAGGAATGTCCTGCAGTCCAGCTGCAGTTTAAAACTTAGAGATGTCAGACTACTCACACACACACTCATTCACACAGAAACAGACAGAGAGAGAGAAGCTGACAGGAAGATTCAAAAGCTCACAGAGGATTTCTGAAACCCTCGGCACAAATCATGTTGGCTTGGCCCCCAGATAGATGCCAATGGGGGGGGGCAGGTAAAATTGCTTTGAGATAACCTAGGCATCGACCCCCAAGTGTAGGGGGAAGCTGACCCATCCTTTCTACTTGAGGTCTTGAAGACCGAGTTTTTTCAGTGGTACAAAAGATTTTCCAGAGGTGAGTCGTGGGGTATGGAGTGAGACTGACGCATCCTTTCTCCTGCCCCTGAACCAGAGTCCTTGCAGCCTGCTTTTCTGTGACTTCTCACGAGAAAAGCCTTGCCTAAAAATATATATGTGTATATTTTTTTAGACGTGTAGACACTTGTCCCTAGACAGGGCATCCCCCATCCATGTGGGATGTGTTCCGGGTCTATTAAAAAATAGACCGGATTCCGGTCTGCCCAGACAAAAACCATCCAAGCAAGCCTTCCTAAGTCCTTGAATGGAGAACCTGACATACAGGATGAGAGGGAAGAGGTAAAGGGAGTTTACCAGAACTCCAAGAAGGCTTGAGACCACAGACTTTCATCCTGGCTGGCTCACTAAAATGATGAGGGATGGCTCCCAATAGGTTCAGCAGGAACTCTGATCTTATCTAAGACCAGAACCTGCCATTCAGTATGGAAAGAATTCAGCTCAGCCTTACTTGGAATAAGGGTTGAAAAAGTTTATTTTACACTTTACAGTGGGCAAGGATCCTTAGGGGACCTGCAAGAGAAAGGGGGCACAGGCTTTTACTTTTAAAGGGTAGGGCTGCCATTGTCAGGGCTGACTGGATGGATGTAAGGTACTTCAGTGCATAGATAAAAGTTAGGGCTGACTGAGAGGAACTTGACTTCAGTACATAGATAAAAGTTTGAGGAGTTTAACTTGAGGATAAAATTTGGGCCAGACAGGAGGAGACATGAGGAGATTAAGCAAGAACAAAGGAGTCACAAGTTGTTGCTTAGGAAGAGTGCAGATAGGGGGAAGGGGCAGAGTTTGAGGCTGGGAAAGGGAAACATGATTTTACAGACTGGTTTTACCAATTGATGTTACAAAGTTTTACAGACTGATGTTACAAATATAGAGCCCAAGCACCCCATCATTACTGATGTTACAAATTGGTATTACAAATTGAGTTTACAAATAGATTTTATAAACATAGATCCCAAGCACCCCATCATAATGAGTTAACCATAGTCACCTAACCATGAATTTAAGATCACAGGAGCATAAATTTCGAGCCGGGAGGGACCGCAGAGACCATCTCATTTATTCCCCTCATTTAGCAGATTAAACAAGATCCAGAGAGGCTGTCACTTTCCCAGGGACGCACAACATGCAAGTTTCAGACTTGGGGTTCAAATATGGGGTTCTCATGACTCCAACATCAGTTCCCTTCCCTTGGTGTCTCTGGGTCAACCATCTCTTTTTACAGAGGTGGGAAAAGGGGCCCAGAGAAGGCACATGCAGTCAATTGTGCAGCCAGGATGTGAATCATGGTCTTCTTACTCCCAGTCTCAAAGGACTGTCCTGGAATGAGGAGTTGTCTGAACACAAGGAAAGGTTTTATATGGGCTCCAAGGGTTTCTCTCTTTCTTGTTCCACAGGCATTTAGAAGCAGTTTGGGCTCAGTATCTTGTGCTGTTCATGCCTTCTTTGTTGTTCATTCAGTTGGAGATCCTGTAATGTCTGTGCCTGCCTGAATCAAAGAGCTCTTCCCAGACCTGGTGGAAGGTCATGGGCAGAGATGGAACAATGTTATAAATCTACTCTTTTATTTTTCTTTTTGGAGGGGGGAAGGCAGGACAATTGAGGTTAAGTGACTTGCCCAAGGTTACACGACTAGTAAGTGTCAAGTGACTTTCGGCTGGATTTGTACTCAGGTCCTCCTGATTGCAGGGCCAGTGCTCTATTCATTGCCCACCTAGCCACCCCTATAAATCTACTCTTCTAAAACAATGTATTTATACAAAAATATTTATGGTTGCTCTTTTTGTGGTGGCTAAGAATTGGAAATTGAGAGGATGCCCATCCATTGGAAAATGATTGAATATGTTGTGATCTAAGATTGTGATGGAATATTACTGTGGTATAAGAAATAATGAGCAGGCAGATTTCAGAAGAACCTGGAAAGACTCACATTAAGTGATACAATCAGGAGAACATTGTACATAGTAATAGCAATGTTGTATGGTGAGGAACTGTGAACGACATTACTATTCTCAGCAACACAGTGACTCAAGACAGTTCTGAAGCACTCATGATGAAACATGCAGTCCGCTTCCAGAGGAAGAGCTGACTTCTGCATCGCTTCCTTTCTTTTCTTAGGTTTGAGTTTTCTTGCACAAAATGAAAAATATGGAAGCTTTATATGATAGCACATGTGAAAGTCATCTCAGACTGCTTGTCATCTAGGGACAGGGGAGGGGAAGGAGGGAGGGATCAAATTTGGAGCTCAAAAGTTAAAAAAAGAAAAGCAATGAATGCTAATATTGTTTTCACATGGAACTGGGGAAAAAGAAAATACTTTTTTAAAAAAGAAATAAACCCTTCTAAAGATGGTGCTTTGGAGCCCACCAGGCTGTCACCATCCAAACCCTAGGCAGAGAAGGAGCTGCAGCCAAAGAGAGAAGTTGTCTTCTGACTTGGACACAGTGGGCCGCCCTCCCAGCCCTCTCACCTCATTCCCCTTGGGCAGTGATGGCCTGCATGAAGAGAGAGAATGAAGAGGGATGCCCACCTCTCGGCCTTTTGGCCCTTCCTGTATGTGGTGTGGAGCAGGGGTAGCCTCGTTCTGCTTGGTTCAAGAGGGCCCAAAGAGGAGTGATGGGCAGAAGTTCCAAAGGGGCCCATTCAGATGTGATACAAGAGGAGGTCTGCCAAAGCCCAAGAGGTTCCCTTCTGAGACAGACCCTTCCTTGGAGGTCTTCGAGTGGAGGATAGATAGCCATGTGTCAGGTATGGTGGGGCCCCAGACAAGTGGAAGCAGATGGCTAGAAAGGACGCCTTCCCCTTCTGAAGGTCAGTGAGTCTGTGACATTGTCAGGTGGTGGCTATGTGGAAGGGAGCTTTAAAACAGAGAGAATGAAGGCAGGGAGGCCTTGGAGGGGGCCATTGTGACCATCCAGATGGGTTGTGGTGAGAACCCACCCAGGATGGTGGTCATTGGCATAAAGAGCAGGGATGAGAGAGGAGACTGTAGAGTATTGATAGATTTGGTAACTGCTTAAATGGGGAAGGAAAGTCAGAGGAACAAGGCCAAGAGAGCCCTAAAATGACACATCTCATGGGGCCTGGGGAGCTGGTTGTGTTTGTCTGTTCTTGAAGAGGACTGTGGCATCAGGGAAATGATGACATGACTTGCAGTTGACTTGGATTTGAGTGAGGGACACTGTGCAAGGTCTCCAGCCTCACTTTCTCCTCTGGAGTTATCTGGGTCCAGTGGTCAGGAGGACTGCAGATGATCCAGGATGCGATGGGAGACCCTGGCCCTTTCAGGATAAGGTCTTTTCAAGTACTCACTTAGGGTGAGGTAATGCCCATTCAGTGAACAGGCCTCTGTAAAAAGTGAGTCAAGGGATGGTCCCTTTAATTAGAAAAAATTAATTAAAGGGGCCAGAGAGAGCAGATTTCAGGTTGATGTAAACGTGGCACCGATGCTGTGCTCCTGTCCCAGTCCTGACTCACTGTAGCAGGCCTGGTCCCCAGAAGGTGCCACTGCCTGTGCAGGGGTCTAGGTTGACCTTGGATTGTGAGGTTTTCTGATACGATGCTCCCCATTCATTATCCAGTTGCCATAAGTCAGAAGCCAGCGAATCAGCTTTGAGTTGATAGATTTACGAAGGTCGTACAGTAAGAATAGCTTTTATAAGACCTTGTCCCACACACGCACAGAGTCTGAAGGGAAGTGGGCTCAAGCTTCTCATTGTGGGGGCTCATCATGAAATTCCCTTTAGATAGAAACTTAAGCACTTCTTGCGCGACATCATTTGTTTTCACACAGTAACTGAAGGGTGCCGCTAGGGGAGGCCGCAGTGCACAGAGTGCTGGGCCTACGCCAGGAAGACTCATCTTCCTGAGTTCGAATCCAGCCTCAGACGCTTACTAGTTGAGTGACCCTGGCCAAGTCACTAAAACATATTTACCTCAGTTTCCTCATTCATAAAATGAACTGGAGAAAGAAGTGGCCAACCACTCCAGCATCTTGGCCAAGGAAACCCCATTGCAGGGGGCGGGGGGGGGGGGGAGGGAATCCACAAAGAGTCAAATGATTGAATGACAGCAACCTGAAACTATCTCCCTCATGATCAATATATTGATTGCACTTAATGCCTTTGGTGACTGACTCAGCAGGGTTGTCTAAGCTTGCTTCACACCCATTTGGTGTTGCCCACAGAATGACTGATTCAGGTCCAGGCCTTCGTCATTACTGGGGGGAGGTCGGACCTTTCCAGCCAGCAGGACTGTCCACGCATGGGCTGGGCTATCTTGGGAGCTCTGATAGGATTCCTTTAACCAGCATCTTCAGACAGGCTGGACGACTACTCACCACGTGTGTTAGGGAGAAGATCTCCAGGCAGGTCCAGATGGACTAGATACATCTGGGGTCTTCTCCAGCACTGAGAATTGGTGATTTCATGATTTCAATCCACTAACATTCACTAAAGATCTCCTTTGTGCTAGGCTCTGTGCTAAGTGCTGAAGAGATAATGAAAAGACAGTTCCTGCCCTCAAGGAGCTCACAGAGCAAGGTGGGGAGGGGGAGACACACAAAAAGAGGCTGAAAGCAGAGGCAAGATGCTGGGGTGCCAGCATGGGTGCCCTCCTCCATGGAGCTGGAGCCGGCAGGGCAGCTGGCACAGAGAAGAGTGAGCTGAGTCCAGGCTCTGCCCTCTATAAGGAAGGCTTTGGGAGGAGCTTGGTCCTTCACCTTCCAGCCTCCAGTCTGAGGGGAGAGGAGGCTGAGGGAGGGGCTCTCTGTCAAGGCGTGAGACAGCAAGCCCTGACGGGTGAGGAGCTTAGCTTCTGGCTCTGTGGTACCGAAACCAGGCAGAGCAGCAAACTGGAGCAGGGCAGAGGGATTTCATAGGCAAACAAACCACAAAAGTCATCAGAATATTAGAAAGCAGACTATTTATTTGCACACATGGGTCTCTCTCAAAGTCCTGTTTTGTTAAAATGTTTCATCAGAAAAGAAAGTAAATAAAGAGAAGATAAGAAACTAGAGTTCAGCCCATCAAAAACCCAGACCCGCTTTGGAGATGTCTGAGTAAGGACTTATTATGAGGAATGGTGGCTCGGAGGGTTTGGTGACTTTTCTGCAAGACAGAAGAAACCTCTATTTTCCAGTGGATGAAGGTCCTATCCCTCTGCATGTGGAGCTTCCTAAAATTTGATCCCCAAGGGTCATCTCAGGGGGAAAATGGGGTCCCTGCAGGTTCCTATCCCTGAATCACCTCATTGAAGACTCAGTCATTGAAATTCTGCTGGGGCTGGCAAAAGCGAATACTAATGAACTGATTTCAGTAGTGATGACCTCATTACCATCCAGCTGCTGCTTCTCTCCCCAAAGCTGCCATCTTGTTTCCTTCTTCCCTTCCATGAGTTTGGGCCAGCTTGCTCTGGAGGTTCAAGACCCTGAAGCCTGGGGGGCTTCTTTCCACCTGGGTGCAGTTGAGTTCAATGGAGGCAAGGGGTGGGCTGTGCTGGGCAGAACTCCAACTTCACAACTGGATCTGAACCCTGGTTTCACCACAGCCCGTGTGGGACCTTCCCCCTTTCTGGGCCTGAATTTCTTTCTCTGTACAAAGAGAAGGGCTGCCTTTAGGGCTGGGGAACCTGTACCCTTGAAGCCACACGTGGCCCTCTAGGTCCTCAAGTGCAGCCCTTTGACTGAATTCAAACTTCCAGAACAAATCCTTTGAAGTCTAGATTCAGTCAGTGGGTCAAACCTGAGGACCTGGAGGGCCATGTGTGGCCTCAAGGCCGCAGGTTCTTCAGTCCTGGGCCTACATAATCACCAGGAGCCTCCATTTCAAGATCAATGCTCTGGTTAGGCGTGTGTACTTTTTGTTCTCTTTAAAATTCTTCCTTATTGCACTCTGGGATCTCTGAAATACTTCAGGCCTGAATTTGAGGCAGCTTTTCCCCAGGGGGTCTCTGATTCCTGACCCTGAGGATTCTCCATCTCCTGAATGCTTTCCAGGCTGAGCTGGAGCCTGGGCATTTAGATGAAGCTGATTCCCTTCCCTCGCCCAAAGGTCCCTGAATGGGAAGAGGTCTTCACACCCCCCACACACATGCACACACACACTCACACAGATACACACATGTGTGTGCACACACAGACATACTCACACATGCATGCACACTCAGACACAGAGACACACTCACACACACACACTCAAACATACAGACACAGAGACACCCACAGACACACTCACACACTCTCATACACACTCACACTCAGACACACAGACACAGAGACACACAGAGACACTCCCACACACAGATACACACATGTGTGCACACAGACACACTCACACATGCATGCACACACACAGACACACACTCACACTCAGACACAGACACATGCACACCCACACCCACACAGATACACACATGTGTGCACACACAGACACACATTCAGACACACAGACACACTCACATACTCTCACACACAGACACACATACTCACACAGATACACACATGTGCACATGTGCATACATACACTCACACATACATGCACACACAGACATACACTCACACTCAGACACAGACAGACATACACTCACACAGATACACACATGTGTGCGCACACACAGACACACTCACACACATATACACACAGATACACACTCACACATAGACACAGAAACAGACACAGGCACATGCACACCCACACAGATACACACATGCATGCACACACAGACACACACTCACTCTCACACACACACTCAGACACACAGATACAGAGAAACACACTCACACACAGACACAGATATACACTCACACAGATACATACATGCATGCACACAGAACACACTAACACAGAGACACACACACACATACGGTTCAGGACTGGCTCATCCTTAAACTTGTGGCCCCAGAGAAAGTGGATGGACTTGACCAGGATTGGAAACATGTTTAGTAAAAGAAAACCAGGAATGGGAAGGACGGCTCTGAACGAGCATTGCCTGATCATCTGACTGGATTCTAAACACTCTGAGAGGGTACTGGCGCCAAGAACGCTTCTTGGAGGGGTTGGGAGGTGCACTCAGGCTGCCTTGCTGCCTGACATAACCACTTTTCAATCAAAATGATGATTTTGTCAAAAAAATAAGTAAACACCTACCCTGAAACTGGGCAGCAGAGAGAAGGAGTTAGAAAAACAGGCTAAGACACATTGTTTCCTTCCCCTTCCCTGCAAACCTTACTGGCAAGCTTTTGGCAAATCACTTACCTGATTATGTTTCCTCCTCCACAAAAAGGAAAGGGATGGATGGGGGGTCTCAAAGGCCCCTTCCAGCCTGAAATCCTGACAGTCTGTCTGTTCTGTCTATGCAGATGCATCCTCCCATTCAGGACCAGTGACCTGGGGACCCCAGGAAGTAGCTCATTAACATTTGTTAAGCACGAATTGTGTGCCAGGCCTTATGCTAAGTGTTGGGGAGACAAAAAAAAGGTAAAAGGCAGTGTCTGCCCTCAAGAAGTTCAGTCTAATAGGGGAGACCACATGTAAATCATATGTACAAAGAGATCAAGATGAGATGAATTGGGAATAACCCTCACAGAAAACAATCACTATTTGCAGTCATTCTAAGTCATCAAAACTAAACAATGAGCCTAGGAAGCTTGGATTGGGGCTATTGTTGGCCATACAAGGAAAGCCAGAGTTATTTGGGTTTTAAAGTGGAGTCAAGTAGCTCCATTTCAAAGCCAACGGGTTTTTAGAAGTTTGATTTTTCAGATCTATATTTCAAGAAATAAAAAATGCAAAACATGCAGGACAAAAAGTGAATTTCCCAGCTTTCTGAAGAAAAGCGAAGAGGAGAAGGAGAAACCACTGCATTCCTTGCCTTCTGCTCAAATTGGCCATCGGGTCCCCAGAGGGCAGGGACCGCTACGCTTAGGTACCGTGGTAGAGGCAGTCAATACAGAAATGTTCTCCTGACAACTTAGTTCACTCCTTCCCACACAGAGCCGCCAAGGGAACAGAAAGCTTCCACTCAGGCCACCACAACTTTAGTGAGACCACCTTTAAGGCTTAACTCCCAGCACCTGCCCTGGAAGTCTTTCTTTGCTGTTGTGATTCATCCTTCATTGTGTCCTACGACATCATGAAATGATGTCTTTTTTTTTAAATGCTTTATTAACTTCTGATTTACATCATTCATTTCTGCCAGATTTTGAGTTACAAATTTCCCCCCCGTTTTTCCCCTACCCACCCCCCAAAATAGCAGT
>NW_027186352.1:1989890-2026353 GCF_028583685.1 Petaurus breviceps papuanus
CAGATTCATTCCCTTCCTTCCTTCTCACCCACCCTTACTGGGAAGATAAGCAGTTCAGTATAGGATGTACATGTGTGGCTAATGCAAAACAATAACATAGTAGATATATTGTAAAAGACTGACTATATTTCCCTCCCACCTATCCCACCTCCCACTTGTTCTGTTCTCTACTTTGATCCCATACCTTTTCAAAAGTAGTTGCTTTCAACTTCCCTCTCCCCAGCTTGCCCTCCCTTCCATCATCCCCCCTATCATCCCCTTCCCCCCCACTCTCCTGTAGAGTAAGATACCCTATTTAGTGTGTGTGTCATTCCCTCCTCAAGCCAAATTCAATGGGAATAAGGTTGACCCATTCTCTTTTGCCTTCCTATTCTTCCCCTCCAGTGTAACCATTTCCCCTTGCCTCTTCTGTATGAGATAGTTTGCCCCATTCTATCGCTCCCCATATCCTCTCATTATATTCCTCTCTCACCTCTTAATTTCACGTTTTAAGTATCATCCCTTCCTGTTAAATTGGTCCTGTGCCCTCTATCTATGTATACCTGTAAACATATATACACACATTCACATATGTATTAATATGCCCATATACCCTCATATATATACATATATATATATGTGTGTGTGTGTGTGTGTGTGTGTGTGTGTGTGTGTGTGTATATATATTCCCTTCAATTACTGAGAAAAGACTCATAAGTTACAATTATTGTTTTTCCATGTAGGAATGTTAATAGTTCAACTTTGATAAGTTCCTTATGATTCCTTTTCCCTGTTTACCTTCTCATGCTTCTCTTGCTTCTTGTATCTGAATGTCAAATTTTCTGTTCAACTCTGTTTTTTTCAGCAAGAATGCTTGAAAGTCCTCTGTTCCACTGAATGACCATATTTTTCCCTGAAACATAATACTCAGTTTTGCTGGATAGGTGACTCTTGGTTTTAATCCAACCTCCTTTGCCCTCCAGAATATCATATTCCAAGCCCTTCAATCCCTCAGTGTAGAGGATGCCAGATCCTGGGTTATCCTGATTGTGTTTCCACAATATTCAAATTGTTTCTTCCTGGCTGCTTGTAATATTCTCTCCTTAATCTGGGAATTCTGGAACCTGGCTATAATATTCCTAGGACTTTTCTTTTTGGGATCTTTTTCAGGAGGTAATCGGTGGATTCTTTCAGCCTCTATTTTGCCCTTTGATTCTAAAGCATCAGGGCAGTTTTCTTTGAGAACTTCCTGGAGGATGATTTCTAGGTTCTTACTTTGATCATGGCTTTCAGGTAGTGCAATAATTTTTAAACTATCTCTCCTGGATCTATTTTCCAGGTCAGTGATTTTCCCCATGAGATATTTCACATTGCCTTCTATTCTTTCATTTGTTTGGATCTGTTTAACCACATCTTGATTTCTCATAAAGTCATTAGCTTCTATTTGCTCCAATCTAATTCTGAAGGAATTATTCTCCTCAGTGAGCTTTTGAGATTATTTCTACATTTGGCAAATTCGGCTTTTTAAGGCATTCTTCTCCTCATTGCCTTTTTGAGCCTCTTTTGCCATTTGAGTTAGTCTATTTCTTAAAGTGCGATTTTCCTCAGTCAGGCTGTTGACTCTAATTTTGTAATTTTCTTGCATTGTTCTCATTTCTCTTCCCAATTTTTCCTCCACTTCTCTTATCTGCTTCTTAAGGTCCTCTATGGCCTGTAACCACCTCATATTTTCCTTTGAAGCTTTTGGTGCAGGAGTTCTGACTTCACTGTCTTCCTCCTGTTCCATGCTTTGCTCCTTTTTGTCCCCAAAACAGGAGTCTAATGTTGGAATCTTCTGTCTGGTTTATTTCCTTTGCCTGGTCATGTCACCCCTCAGTCACTTGACCCCTGGGCTTTTTGCCACAGTAGGACTCTGCTACCAGACAGGGGAGCTTTCGTCCCAAACTCTGGGGTTTTCTCAGTTGCTGGAGGTATTAGATGGGTACCCTCTCTGAGGTCTCCACATGCTCTGGCAAGCTGGACACACACCCCAGGACCTCCACCCTAGACTGCAATCCAGATCCAAGCAGGTTAAAGCAAGAGTGATTACCCCTCAGACTGGGGCTTGGTCCCCCTACACTCTGCAGGCCAGGAGCTGAAGCTGCCAAGTGGTGCTGGTTGGCTGTGCTGGTGCCTCAGTGGCTTCTGGCCCCAGGGGCAAAAGCCATGCACTCCCACTTACTGGGTACCAAAGTCCAGACTGAACTGACCTTTCACTTTGTCTTTCGCATCTGTGTGTTGATAAATCTGGAAACAGCCACAGCTGCTGCTGATCTGGAGTCCCTCAGGCCGCAGCTTGTCAGGCCTGCCCTGGGGCTAAAGACTCACATGGGACTGGGCTCAGCTCCCAGAGCACTGCACTGGATTCCTGCTGGCCTGTAGGGCTGTCCTCAGCGGGAGGTTAGCTTTTCTGTGTCATTTTGTGGGTTCTGCAGCTCCAAAGTTTGTTTAGAGTCCCCTTTTTACATGGATTGGGAAAGGTAGAAGCTGGAGCCGCCCCCATGAAGTGATGTCTTGACTTGCACATGAATTGGATACAAGTGGGGCAGAGCTGTGTAAAGTTGTCAGCCCCACTGTCTCCTCCAGAATCACCCACTGAGCTTACTTCCACCTCTGCAAAGGAGCAGCAGCAGGTGTGTTTCCCTAATTTCTTCTCTGGGGCTGAGTTTGGTCACTCTGATTTTGTAGCCTTTAGTTTTGAATGCTTGGGGTCATTGTTTTTTTCTTTTGAAGTTTCCTTGTTGCAATCATGGTTGTTTATTGTTTTCCTGCCTCTGCTGAAGCAGACAGGTGGCTCAGGGGATAGAATATTGGGCCTAGATCCAAGAAGACTTGAGTTCAAATCCTGCCTCAGACACTTACTAGCTGTGTGACCTTGGGTAAGTCACCTAACTCTGTGTGAGAAATAATTGTCTTACCAAAAAACTCCAAGTAGTCCTTCAGTGAATGAAAGAAAGACTTTTTTATTTACCATTCTCAGAGACTGGGTGACCCATAAGGAGACATACCCTTTCAGATCATTACAAAGGCTTTTATGTCTTATCCTAATTCGGATTTCCCTCTCCTGTTCTCCATTGGCAGATACAACTTCCTGAACAGCCTATCCCATGTCTTTCTCCTACATATGTTCTCTTTCCCTTGTCATTAATTGCACATGCATTTAAATTAGCTAGCTCCACTCTGGGGGTGGGTTGGTTCATATTAAACAACTCATTAAGCATGCTTACAAGCCTCTGATCTTTTATGCGATCAGAAGCCTGGTTCTGTTGGGTCACACCACTGGTTAGAACCAGTCACCTCTGACTTACATCCTGTTATCACTCCTGTCGAAATAACTCCTGCTCCTCACACCTGTTTTCCTCAGTTTCCTTATCTAAAGAAGGAAATAATGACCCCCTCCGGTATCTTTGCAGGAACACCCCAGATGGGGTCACGACAAGTCAGACAAGGGTGAAACAGCAACCTTTGCTTATTCCACTTTTCAGGAGTTTGTGGGTTTTCTTAGAGTTCGTCAGGTTCATTGTTTCTTTATTCTTATTCTGTTTTATTAATGGTACACAATGTGCTTAGCCATTCCTCAATGGAATGGCATCTATTTGTTTCTTATTCATTTTTTATTTTTTAAATTTATTTTTAGTTTTCAATATTCATTTCCACAAGATTTTAAGTTACAAATTTTCTCCCTATCTTTCCCCTACCCCCACCCCAAGATAGCAAGCCTGCTGAATACTCCTTCCCCCAATCTGCTCTCTCTTACATGCTCTCCCATTCCCCCTCTAACTTTCTAGTAGGGCAAGATGGGTTTCTATACTCCAGTGCCTGTCTATTTTATTTCCCAGTTACATGAAAAAACATGTTTTTTTCAAACATTTATTTTTAAAACTTTGATTTCTAGATTCTTTCTCCTCTTCCCTCCTCACCTACCCCCACTGGGAAGATAAGCAATTCAACATAGGTTGTACATGTGTAGTTACACAAAACATTTCCATAGTAATTATATTGTGAAAGACTAACTATATTTCCCTCTATCCTATGCTGCTCCCCACTTATTCCATTTTCTCCTTTGACTCTGTCCCTTTTCAAAAGTGTTTGCTTCTAACTACCCTCTCCTCCAATCTGCCCTCGCTTCTATCATCCCCCTCTTATCCCCTATCCCCCTATTTTCCTGTAGGGTAAGATACCCAATTGAGTGTGTATGTTATTCCCTCCTTAAGCCAAATTCAATGAGAATAAGGTTGACCCATTCCCTTTCACTTTCTTGTTCTTACCCTCCATCATAACAGTTTTCTCAACCTCTTTTATATGAGATAATTTACCCTATTCTATCTCTCCCTCTCTCCTTCTCTCATTATATTTATCTCTCACCTTTTAATTTTATTTTTTAGATATTATCTCTTCATGTTCAACTCATTCTGTATACATGTACACACACACACACACACACACATATATATATATATATATTTATACACACATACACCCTCCTATACATACATATATATATTCCCTTCAACTATCCTCATACTGAGAAAAGTCTTATGTGTTACAATTGTCATTTTCCATGTAGGAATATAAATAGTTCAATTTTAATAAGTTCTTTATGATTTATTTTTCCTGTTTACTTTCTCATGCTTCTCTTGCTTCTTGTATTTGAAAGTCAAATTTTCTGTTCAGCTCTAGTTTTTTCATCAACAATCCTTGAAAATCCTCTATTTCTTTGAATGACCATATTTTCTCCTGAAGCATTATACTCAGTTTTGCTGGGTAGGTGATTCTTGGTTTTAATCTTAGCTCTCTTGACCTCTAGAATATCATATTCCAAGCCCTTTGATCTCTTAATGTAGAAACTTCTAGGTCTTGTGCTATCCTGATTGTGTTTCCACAATACTCAAATTGTTTCTTCCTGATTGCTTACAGTATTTTCTCCTTGACCTGGGAACTCTGGTTTTTGGCTGGAATTTGGCTATAATATTCCTAGGAGGTTTTTTGGGAGGGGATCTTTTTAAAGAGGTAATTGGTGAATTCTTTCAATTTCTACTTTGCCTTCTGATTCTAGAATATGAGGGCAATTTTGCTTCATAATTTCTTGAAAGATGGTGTCTAGGTTCTTTTATGATCATGGCTTTCAGGTCGTCCAATAATTTTTAAATTCTCTCTCCTGGATCTATTTTCCAGGTCAGTGATTTTTCTAATGAGATATTTCACATTGCCTTCTATTCTTTCATTTGTTTGGATCTGTTTTATAGTATCTTGATTTCTCATAAAGTCATTTCTTTCCATTTACTCCAATCTAATTTTGAAGAAGTTATTTTCTTCCGTGAATTTTTGAAATTCCTTTTGCATCTGGCAAGTTTGGCTTTTTAAGGCATTCTTCTTCTCATTGGCTTTTTGGGCCTCTTTTGCCATTTGGGTTAGTCTGTTTTTAAGGTGTTATTTTTATTCATTGTATTTTATTTTTATTCATTGTATTTCTGGGTCTCCTTTAGCAGGATGACTCACTTTTCATGATTTTCTTGTATCATTCACATTTCTCTTCACAATTTTTCCTCCACTTCTCTTACTTGATTTTCAAAATCCTTCTTGAGCTCCTCCATGGCCTGTAACCAATTCATATTTTTCTTGGAAGCTTTTGATGCAGGAGTTTTGCCTTTGTTGACTTCTTCTGGTCCCATGTTTTGATCCTTTTAGTGCCCCAAAAGGATTCTCTGGTCTTATTGTGCTTCCTCTGCTTGCTCATCTTGCCAGCTACTTACTTGATTTTTGAGCTCTTGGCCACGGTAGAACTCTGCTTCCAGAGTGGAGTGAGCTGTGTCCCAAATCCCTGGGGTTTTTGCAAATGTTTTCAGAGCTATGAGGAGGGCACCCTCTCTACAGCCACCACAAGCTCTGGCATACTGTTGTTTTTCACCCCAGGACTGTCACCCAAGACCATGATCCAGATCCAAGCAGGTCAAAGCAAGAACAATTACCCTCTGAATGGTCACTTGGTCCCCCTACAATCTGCAGGCCAGGAGCTCTGGAGGCAGTATCTGCAGCCACTGGGCTTCCACCACCTCTCATCCCAGGGGTAGGGGCCAGACCATGCTCTTCTGTCACCCAGTTCCAACAGAGTTACCCACTGACCTTTTACTTTCTCTTTGGTGTTTATGTGTTGAGAGTCTGGGGACCCCCACAGCTGCTGGTGACTCACTCTCCTGAGGTCTGCTTGGCCAGTCTGTGCTGGTGGTCGGGGCTGCCCCAGGTCTGGGACTGCTCGGCTCCCAGTGCCCTGTGACAGCCCCTTCCTGTCCCCTGCCGGGCTGCCTTTAGTTTTCCTTCTCTCTGTCACTCTGTGGGTTCTGTAGCTCTAAAGGTTGTTTAGAGTCATGTTTTATAAGTATTGAAGGTAGTTGGTGTGGGAGCTCAGCCAAGTTCCTGCTTCTATTCTGCCATCTTGGCTCCACCCCCCCCCCCCATTTCTTGTTCTTCTACATGATAAAAGGTTCAGCTATGAATATTTCGATGTATATGGAACCATTAATTCTGGTTTTTTATGCCCTTCTGTCAAATTACCAATAATAGAATTTGTCAAAAAGACTGGAAATTTTAGTCAATGTATTTGAATAATTACAAATTATATATCAGAAAGGTTGTACCAATTCATGTTTCCCACAACAATGTATTAGTGTGCCTATTTTTCCATAACCTCACCAACATTGACCATTTCCATCCTATGTCATCTTTGCCAGTTTGCTGGGTAAAACTTTGAGTCTTTTGACTTCCTTCACAGTTTTCTCTGTGTGTGTGTGTGTGTGTGTGTTTGTGTGGATGTTCTCTTTGAGTATTGTAACAATCGTTCTTTTCCTTAAACTTACTCATCATGTTTTGATTTGTTTTCCCCAGTACTCTGGGGTTCAGAGGGTACTTACTACAGGTGATCCTATGAAAGTAGGGCATTTGGGCAAGTCCACATAAAGCCAGCAGTGAATTTAATCCCTACAGTATATATAAAATCAAGAGTTAATGCTATGATAAGAAGAGAGGGCTTCCATTATCAGGATGTCTCATTTATGCCTGAGTAGTTTTGGTCACTTAAGCTATTACAGAGTTTTGCTTTGTGGATTAATGAATCCTGCCTGATAGAGATGCTCTGGCTTTGTTAGCTCTGATGAATAAATTATCTCAGCCAGGGAAAAGAATAAGAATCTTCTGGTCCCATTCCCTTGACCAGACTTCCCTCTGCACTTACTCAGAACTCTTGCCAAACCAGACCACTTATCTTTCCCTGGATGTGATATCTCTTGCCATCTCTTTCATGGTTATCTCTGCTTCAGCTATCTTTACCTGTTGAAACCCTTGTCCATTCTTCATAGCCTATCTTTAGTGCTGTTTTCTTTTTTTTAACATTAATATTTTTATAAAATTTTGAATTACAAATTTTCTCCCTCCCTTCCTAACCTCTCCCCCCCACCTCCCAAGATAATAACCAATTTGATTTAGGTTATATGTATATATACATATATATATATATATATATATGCAATCATGTAAAACATGTTTCCATATTAGCCATATTGTGAAAGAAGAAACAGAAAAAAATAAAAATAAATAAAGTAAAAACAGTATGTTTTGATCTGCATTTAAACTCCATCAGTTCTTTATCTGGATGTGAACAGCATTTTCCATCATGAGTCTTTTGAAATTGTCTTAGATCACTGTATTGCTGAGAAGAGTTAAGTCAGTCATACTTGATTATCACTCAATGTGGCTGTTACCATGTACAATGCTCTTCTGGTTCTGCTCACTCCAGCCAGCATCAGTTCATGTTCAGTCTTCCCAGGTTTTTCTGAAATCTGCAAGTTCATAATTTCTTATAGCACAATCATATTTCATATATAGTATTCACATACCACAACTTTTCAGCCATTCCCCAATTGATAGACATCCCCTCAATTTCCAATTCTTTGCCACCACAAAAAGGGCTGCTATAAATATTTTTGTACATGTAGGTCCTTTCCTCACTCTCTCTTTTTTAATGATCTCTTTGGGATACAGACCTAGTAGTGATATTTTTGGATTACATGGTATGTACAGTTTTATAGCCCTTTGGGTATAGTTCCAAATTGCTCTCCTGAATAGTTGGATCAGTTTACAACTGCACCAATGCATCAATGTCCTAATTTTCCCACATCTCCCACATTTATCATTTTCCTTTTCTGTCATATTAGCCAATCTGATAGGTGTGAGGTGATACCTCAAAGTTTTTTAAATTTGCATTTTCTAATCAATAGTGATTTAGAGCATTTTTCATATGATTATAGATAGCTTTAATTTATTCCTCTGAAAACTGCTTGTTCATATCTTTTGACCATTTATCAATTTACCCCTGCTTTTTTTAAACTTTAGCTAAAGCAGAATTCTGCTTCAGCCTTTTCCCTTTACTCTGTGCATATTTCTCTGCTTCAAATGTTTTTCTTGTAAACAAAAGAATTATAGGTTTCTGGTTTTTAATCCACTCTGATATCTGATTATGTTTTATGAGAGAGTTCATCCCATTCACATTCACAGTTTTGAGTACTGTGTATTTCCCTTCATCCTCTTTTCCCCTGTTGATACCTTTCTCTCTCTTTCTTTTCACTGTGCCCATTCTCACCAATGTTTTGTTTCTGATAACTACCGCCCTAAATCTGCTCTCCCTTCTATCAGCCTCACCTTTTCTTGTTCCCCTCCCCTCCTACTTCCCTATATGGTAAGAAAGATTTCTATACCCACCCGAGTGTGTATATGATTTCTTCCTTGAGTCAAATCTGAGGAGAGCAAGGTTTAAACAATGCTCACCTCCCCTCTCCTCTTTCCCTCCACTATAATAGGTTTTTCATGCCTCTACATGTGATACAATTTACTCCATCCTGCCTCTCCCTCTCCTTTTCTTCCCCAGAGCAATTCTTTTTTCACCCTTTAATTTTTTTTAAAGCGATCAGGGCTAAGTAACTTTCTCAAGGTTACACATCCAGTTATTTCTGGGTGTGGTGCTAAGTATCTGAGCCTGGATTTGATGCCCAGGTCATCCGACACTGCAACCGGTGCTGTTACTCGCTGTGCTCCCTGGCTGCCCGGTCCCCTTAATTTTTTTATATGGTCCCATCAAAGTCAACTTATATCTGCACCCTCTGTCTATGTATACACCTTCTAACTCTACTAGAGATATAGTTCTTTAGAGTTACAAGTATCCTCTTACCACATGAGAACATAAACATTTTAACTTTATTGAGTAACTTGTGTTTTTTCTTTACTGTTTACCTTTTTATGCTTCTCTTGAGTCTTGTATTTGAAAACGGAATTTTCTGTTCAGCTCTAGTCTTTTCATCAGTAATGTTTGAAAGTCCCCCATTTCATTGAATGTCCATTTTCACCTCAAAAGATTATGCTTAGTTTTGCTGGGTAGTTGATTCTTGGTTGTAATTCAAGCTCCTTTGACTTCTGGAATATCATATCCCAAGCCCTCTGATCCTTTAATGTAGAAGTTGCTAAATACTGTGTAATCTTGTCTGTGACTCCTCAATATTTGAATTCTTTCTCTCTGGCTGCTTGCAGTATTTTCTCCTTGACCCGAGAGTTCTGGAATTTGGCTATAATATTCCTGGGAGTTGTCATTTTAGGATCTCTTTCGGGAGATGATTAATCTATTCTTTCAATTACTATTTTGCTCTCTGGTTCTAGGGTATCAGGGGAGTTTTCCTTGATAATTTCTTGAAAGATTCTGTCCAAGTTTTTTTTTTTAATCATGGATTTCAAGTAGTCTAATAATTCCTAAATTATCTCTCCTGGATCTATTTTCTAGATCAGTTGTTTTTCCAATGAGATATTTTACATTTTCTTTTATTTTATATTCTTTTGATTTTGTTTGGTTGATCCTCCTAGAGTCATTAGCTTCTACTTGCCCAATTTAAATTTTTAAGGAGTTATTTTCTTCAGGTGGCTTTTGTGCTTCCTTTTCCATTTGTCCAATTCTACTTTTTAAAGAATTGTTTTCTTCAGTGAATTTATGTACATCTTTTCCCATTTTTTGTGCTTTCTTTACCAAGTTGTTGACTCTTCTTTTGTAATCCTCTTGCATGATTCTCCTTTCTTTTAACAATTTTTCTTCTACCTCTCTGATTTCTAAAATTCTTTTTGAGCTCTTCCAGTGTGACTTTTTGACTTGAGGTCAATTCACATTTCTCTTTGAGGCTTTGTATGTAGGTGTTTTGATATTGTTGCCCTCTTCTGAGTTTGTGTTTTGATCTTCCCTGTTGTCATAATTGCTTTCTGTGGTCAAGTCTTTTTGTTTTTCATTTATTTTCCAACCTATTTCGTAACTTTTAAAGTTGATCTCTGCTCCTGGGGCACAAGGTTCACTGTCCTATATTTATTGCACTGGTGGCAGGGGCTTGGTCACTGGCTTGCTGCATGCTTGGGTGTCTGGGGCTAGAAGCTCACCTGTTGTGTTGGGGTCACCTGGTCTAATCATCCCTGCATTGGACTGTGCTCCCTTTTCACCCAAATGAGACAGACCTTTCCTGCAGTCTCAGTTATATTGGGCTGGGAAACGATTTCACCCCATCTTTTTGTGGATTCTGTCATTCTAGAATTCCTTTTTGGGGCCTGATCTAAAATTGTTTGAAGGGAAACTGGGGAGAGCTCAGGCATCTTCCTACCTTTTCTCTGCCATCTCAGCTGTGCCCCCAGTGCTGCCTTCCTTATGAACCCTGCCCCTTTCCCCCATGTGGAAGTCATTGTTCTGACTCCTTAGTTCTCAGAGCACTGCATATATATGTATACATATATATGCATATGTATATATGTTTGTGCATATATGTGTATGCGTGTATGTACAGTACACATATGCATACACAATGCACATTTACATATGTCCATGACATATACATTTATATCATATCATATCATTCCCACACTTGACTCTGGGCCTTTTTGAGTATGTCTTATTTGATTTATGACCTTCCCCCCCCTTTTAGTATGTCTTTATTTGAGGTAGCCAGGTGGTGCAGTAGATAGAGCAGGTGAGCACTTCCTGGAACGAGGAACATTTACTGGTGGTGTCACCCTGGGCAAGTCACTTGACCTCTCTCTGACTCAGTTCTCTAATCTGTAAAATGAAGATAATAATAATGCCCACCTCCCAGGGACATGGAGGGGATAAAATGAGATAATATCCATGAAGTGATTCTCCACCCTGAAGGTGCTATATAGAAATTCTCACCATTGTGATGATTTGTTCACTTGTAAACTTGTTGTTAGCAGAGATCTTGCGTCATCTTTAGCATTATTGTTGTCAATGCCATTCATGTCCTCCTTTTGCTACTTTTTTTTTGCTGTAGTTCACATAGAAACATCCTAGGAATATCTCTCTGCAACCATTATTCTTTTTTTTTTTCTTTTTGGAGGCAATTGGGGTTAAGTAACTTGCCCAAGGTCACACGGTTAGTGTTTTTGTGTGTGTTAAGTGTCTGTGGCCGGAACCGAACTCGGGTCCTCCTGACTCTAGGGCCGGGGCTTTACTCACTGTGCCACCCAGCCGCCCTACAACTGTTATTCTTTTATAGAATGTCCTATGTACTATTTTACAGGTGAATTAAGTCACTGCTTTCCTTATTGCAGACAGTGCTGGGCGGTGATCTTCCTGGGGGCTTGCTGACTCATCTCTGGCACAATGCCTGTAGAAGACAATCTGATGGGGAGGATGTAGACCTTGTCCTATCCTCACATTTTCTTTTGCTCAGTTTCTGTATTCTTTAAATTTTTAAAATCTTTGTAGCTTAGAGATTATGAGAGATTGGTATGGTGACAGCCATTACAACGTTGTTCCTGCCTTTTCATGGATCAACGTTGTGGTGAGGACAGTCACAGGCAATCATTTTGTTGGTGCTAATGATAGTTCATTACAGTTTATTTTTGGATTCCCAAAATTATTTTGGGGCTTGCATTTGTAGAATAAGGATTTGTCATCCTAGTTCATGAAAAATAAATTCCGTGTGCATTTCCATAGCTACTGTGTCATATCTTGGTGGGTATTTGCTGTTGTTCAGTCATTAGTGTCTGAGGCTAGATTTGAAATCACGGAGACAAGTCTTCCTGACTCCAGGTCTGATGCTCCACCTAGCTGCCCTTGCTCGGTATTTAGAAGGTGCTAAATTTTTGCAACTTGTGGTAATGTGTTATACACTTTCTTTCATTTCCTTTCATAATTTACATTGACAAATAAGTCTGGACTCTTTAAGAATAATGCTAATGCTAATTTCTGGGACAGAATGCTAGAAACAATGTCTGCTGGTCACCATTGCCCTGACCAAGCCCCTGGGGAGGTGTCTAGACTCCATGGTCACTATAGCCAGAATGTGAATGGCAGGCTAGTACCTCCCATTCCTAAAAGTGGGAGAGTTGCAAAGCCATAGGAAAAGAGGAGAGCAGGTCTGGGAGGGCACAAATGCCAACATGAAATCACTGAGCATATGGGATTTGGGCAAGGAGAGAAAGGCTGAGTGACTGCTGTGAAAATAATGGAGTGACCACCTCCATCAGAAGCAGCTGGACTGGAGCCATAGAGAGAACCTTGAGCAGACATTAGAACTGGCACAGCCTTGCTCCCCTTGTCCCTCCCTGGGAATGGGGTGCCTACTTCCCTAATTCTCATTTCTGAAGAAGGTACTTGCTGTCTGTTTCCCTTTGGATTCTGAAATCATTTCTCCCTAAGATACAGGTGTGTCAGCCTCTCTCTCACTAATATTTGGGTTTAATTATATAGATGCAACAGAGAAAAGAAAATAGAGCACAGATACCTGGGAGATAGGAAGACCCAGATAGCCCCCACCCATAGTCACCTTCACCTCCACACCTCCCCCCCCCCCACAAATACACACATGCATGCACACATAATTCAGCTCTCTCTAATTTAGGAGAAATGATCATGGATGTAATGCTTGTCAGAACCATAAGGGGCTTTAATTGTCTCTGCAAAATGTCACATTTTTTATATCAATTGTTCTCAATGTTGCTATGTTCAAGCCATGTTTTCAATTGAAAACAATCCTGTGGGAATATCAAGTCCCCCAGAAATGTTCTTCTACTTGGGTCTGTTTTATAAGGACAGTGGCTCTTAACATGACTAAGAAGAACTCTCCCTTACACAGGACAAGCCTCAGCCCACTTAGAGCATAGAATGTTCCCACCTGCAGTGGAATCTGGATGGACAGTGGATAGATCTGTGGAGTCAGGAAGACTGGAGTTCACCTGTGGCCTCAGACACTTGGCTGTATGACCCTGGGTGAATCATTTGACTTCTGTCTGCCTCAGTGTCTTCATCTGTCAAATGGAGATAATAACACCTACTTCCCAGAGTTATTCTGAGGATCAAATGATGTATTTGTAACAGTTCCTGGCACATAGTAGGCACTTAAAAATAAATGCTTGCTTCCTTTCTTTCCTTCCTACTTCTTAGATGAGGAGCCTTGAGGCTCTCGGTGCCCCCCACCATTGTCATACAGCTGTCAAGTGTTGGAGCTGAGACCTGAGGTCTTCTGCCTGCAAACTGCAGCCTTCTCTTTATATTCTCTCTGATGCTTAGTGCTTCCATGTCCCCCTGAACATAGCCCATCCTTATTGTCCAATGAATTGTTGACTGAGTGATTAATCTCTAGAATGCTTCTTGCCAGACCACAGCAGTTCCTTGCTTGGTCATTGTGACATTTCTCTGTTTTACCTTTCAGCCCTGTACCTTCCCATCTCTAAGGCAGCCCTAGCACACCTCGACTTCAGACAAGCCTTTGTCAGTGGATGGGGCTCTCTGGAGCCAGAGCTGCATATACCCCTAAAGAGGAAAGCCTGGTATCTCAACCCTTTGCCAGCCGACTCCCTTCTGAGCTTCAAGGGTTCCATTCCCCAGCTGCCAAAACATGGAGGGCTTTAAAATTGCTAATCCCCAAGCCTGGGAAGTGAAGAGGATAATTCTCAGTGTCCCCCTCCCACCCGCCCCCGGGAGTCCTGAGTTCCTCAGCAAATGTGAATAAAGAGATGATTTGGTTTTTAATAGATGCAATTACATTTCATAAAACATATTTATTTTAATTACTCTAGGCTTTTGCATTTGATCATTTCCTCCATTCTGATGCCCTATTTCTGAATTTACACACTCATGAAATCAAGAGGCCTGGGGAATCCAGACACAGGAAGATAGCTATTGCAATGGGGCTGCCCCAAGAGCACATCTTGGCCAAGGGGCCTCTGGTTCCAGAAACCCCACCAGGATCCCTCTACAAAAGCACAGACTGTCAGAGTCAGAAGGGACCTCACTGGGCACTGATGGGGGCTGATGGCTGGGGGCCAGCTCCCCTCTGCCACCTCCTGCCCTGCATCAGGGGCTCCTGTGGCCCAGGAGACACTTTTGTGTTGATGTCAAGCTCTAAGAATGTCCTTAACGGAGGTTGTAGACAGCCAAGGACTAAGCACTTAGGCAGGACATGTAGCCAACCTGTGCTCAAAGCCCCATCAGCCTGAAAGGAAGACAGGGCAATGATAGATCCTGATTGTGGGATTCTGTGTCCCACTACTGCCCTTGCAGTGAGCTACAGGAGAGAGGACCTGAGCTCTGGAATCATTGGGTCTGGGTTCAAATCCCTCCTCTGGCCATGCTTACTATTGTGTGACCCTCCAGCACCTCACCTTCCTGGGACTCAATTTCCATATTTGTTAAATGAGGGGGTTGGACCAGGTAGCTTCTAAAGTCCTTCTAGCCCCAGCCCTACTGTCCTTTTTAAGGTATTTTCTGTATAGCACAGCTAATGTGTGTCTGGAAACTTGCCTGTACACCGGATTTTTCTAATTTGGAGTCATTTTTTTCCATCAAGGCATAACGTCAGGTCCAAGGTGCTTTATCCTGAACTTGAGATTGATTCATTGCTGAACAAGATGCCTGACATAACACGAAGTTCCTCTTTCTCTTTTTTTTTCCTCTCCAAGACCCTTTGACAAGTGCTCGCTGATCTCCACAGGGCACAGGAAGGGAATGGCCTCCTCATCTTTAGGCGAAGCTGGGCTTGCAGCCTGAGCGTCAAGGGCGCGGCACGGGGGCCAGCCCGGGATCGGCCATACTCTTGCTGTGTGACTTTGGCCCAGCCGCATCCCTTCTCTGGGCCGTGGTTCCCTCATCCACCTCCCAGCTGCTGGGGCGGGGGGAGGCCGCCTTGCTTGGGCCTCTTCTGCCATTCCCTCTCGCTTCTAGGTGTGCATCGTGCAGAAGCGGGACACGGAGAAGATGTATGCCATGAAGTACATGAACAAGCAGCAGTGTGTGGAGAGGGATGAGGTCCGGAACGTGTTCCGGGAGCTGGAGATCCTGCAGGACATCGAGCATGTTTTCTTGGTGAATCTCTGGTGAGTATCAGCTCTGGGGGTGGAGATCACCTGGGCGAGTCTGTGAGAACGCTTGTCATTGACAGTCCCAAGGGCTTTCTCCGGGGGTGGGAGGAAAGGGCGCTTGCCGTGGCTGGTGAGTTGGCCCCAGGGTCGTTCCTAACCAGAACTTTCTTTTTGTTTTGTTTTGGGGGGTGGGGGGTGGGAGGCAAGGTAATTGGGCTTAAGTGACTTGCCCAAGGTCACACGGCCAGTAAGTGTCAAGTGTCTGAGACCAGGTTTGAACTCAGAACCTCTTGACTACAGGTCTGGTGCTCTGTTCACGGTGCCACTTAGCTGCCCCTAACCAGCATTTTCAATGAATTCAGAGAGCTGGAAGAAACCTCAGGGGCCACTTACACAGACACACCCACACACACTCACATTCACACATACACACACATGCACACACTCACACTCAAAGTCACACACGCACATGCACACACCTATACACACTCACACACATGCACGCATGCATGCATGCATGCGCACACACATGCACACACTTTAATTAGCCATTTGGCTCTATTAGCCATCCCTCATAGTCATAGAGATGACTTCCTATGCTGAAATATCCCTCCCTGGCCACTACTCTACTGCGTGTGTAGATTTCCCCATTAGAATGTTCCTCGAGGGGAAGGACTATCATGCTTTTCATATTTGTGTCCCCCCATTTCTTAGCAGAGTTTGACACAACATAAGAGATTAATAAATGCCTTTTAATGAAATCATGTATTCATTGATGCAGCCCATCCCCCCCTTATATGACAAATGAGGAGAGTGAGGCACAGAAAAGGACAGTGACTTCCTCAAAGTCACATGGTTAATCCAGGGCAGATTTGGGCTTTAAGAATATCACTTTGTCAACTGTGTCATCAGCTTGGAGGATGCATTGGAGAGAACTAAGAAGACAAACCCAAGCAGGAGACTATGACATAGTCCGCCTGAAAGGGGAGAAGGGTCTGAGCGAGGTGGCGGCAGGGGATGCAGCCCAGGGCAGAGTGTGGGAGCTGGATGCCTGAGATGTTATGGACATAGAATAGGGAAGACACAGCACCCGACCGGATGTGTGACATGGGCAAGATCAGAAACAATGGCGTAGACCAGAGTGACAAGAACAATGGCATCCTCTCCAATACATGAGAAGTTAGGAGGAAGAGCAGGTTCAGAGGGAAAGACAAGGGCTCTGAGGGGAGCGTGGTAAGTTTAAGGTGTCTGCAGGAACTCAGTCCTGATGCAGGTCAGCAACGAGACCAGAAATAGCTATAGGAATCGTGTCATCTCCTGCATAGGAATGAGGACAGAACCCAAGGGAACCAATGAGATCCAAAGTGATACAATGCAGAAAGGAGGATCCAGGACAGATCTTTGTGGGGGCCCAAGCTGAGTGAGCATGACTTAGATGAGTGTCCAGCAAAGGAAACTGAGTGAGAGTGGTGAGAGAGGTAGGAGGAGAACCAAGAGGGAGGGGTGCTGAGATTCCAGGAGAGGAGAAGGTGAGCAAGAGTTTCAAATGTCAGTGGATGTCGCTCAGAAGCCAGCCTTTATTTTGTCTAAGAAGGATGAAGCCTGAGCAAAGGCTGTTGTGTTTAACTGTAAAGGGATCACTGGCGATTTCTGGAAGATAATTTCAGTTTATCGATGGATACCGAAGGCAGCATACAAGGAGCTGAGCAGTGAGTGGGACATGAGGCAATGAGCCTGTCAGTGTAGACAGCTTTTGGGCAGAGCTTGGCAGACTCTAGTCCATACTCTACTTTTACCAGCCTTATTGGGTTGCCTACCCGTAAATGCTCAGTCCTAAGGCATCCTCTGGTAAGATGAGCATGGGGGACACTGGGCTGGATGAGCATCCTCTGTGCCTTGTGACTAAATTCTTTGGCTGCCCAATGCCAGGCATGTTTTTGGCAGGAAGGACTGCCTTTATCCTCAGAAACCAATGTGTGCTTGCTGTTCAAAGCACGTATGGTGCCATCTCTGCTGCACCTGACTCATTAGAGGTGCTGAGATGTCGTGTTACTGGGTGATCAGATTGAGTTCATGGCTCATTGTAGCATATGTGCATTGATTCTAACCACAAGGCTTGGTGTTGGGGAGCTCAGTGTGGGGGTGAGGTGCCTGTCAGACCAAGTAACCAATGAACTCCCCTGCTCACTGTGACCTCGATACTCTGCGTGGAGAGGGGGATCAACCTAGGGGTCTGGCTTAGTGGGAAAGCAGGTTGTGGGAGTCCTGACACAGTTCACGGTGGGAGAGTCAGCGTCCCTCTTCGTGCACCATGTCTGCCCTAAACAATCACCCTTTGCAATGGTCTATTGACTGTCCCCCACTCAGGTTCTCATCATGCGAGATTTGGTTAACATGAGAGAGTTCACTGTGATATAATTGGGTCTAGATGGAAGCATCCTTCCCCCAGCCCTGGCTAGAGTACCCCCCGAGAAGGCTGTGCCTGAGCCGTAACAGTTTTGGGTGAAGCTCAGTGTAGTAACTGCTAGGCGGGGTGATGGAGGGCCAGATCAAGACTCTCCCCCGGGTGGGATGGGTGGATGAGAACACTCTGTTCCAAAGGCCACGCAGGCAGATGAAGCAGGAACTGTGCGGTGCCTAGAGCTTGGTTAGACAAGGAAGATGCCAATGGCATCCATTTCTCAAGCCATTACCAATCATCTTGACTTTGTCCTGCCACTGAACTGTGGCAACTCTGGAAGAGAGATTGAGGCTGAGACCTCACTTAAGTCCAATTCATGCAGGAATCATTTGCAAAAAGAGAGACTAGCATTGCCCTGCTTGTCACTGGGGGACAGAACCAGGAGCCACGGGAAAGCAGCAAAGAGGCTGTATTAGGTTTAATGTCCACAAAGTCTTCCTCACACTAGCAGCCACTGGACATGGCCTGGGTTGTGAGGAGAGGTGGTGATCTCTCCCTCCATGGAAGTCCTCAGCCAGAGGTTGGGTTCATCCTAAGGAATACCCATTTCTCTGTGTCTTTAGTTGGACTCCTGAGGCACCTGTGGACTCCCACCTTCCATAATTCTGTCATTCTATCATGTGGCCATCTAAGCAAACATTAGCCAGGCTCGGACTGTCCTTGGAGTGACATGCCCAGTTCTTAGATGCTCAGGAGCTCCCAGATGGAAGCGGCATTCTCAGCTGCCGTGTCTAGGTAGCGTGGCTGGGAACCTCTTGCCATGCCAGCAGTGCTCACAGGTCCTGCTGGCCTTGTCTCCCTTCCCTCTTCCCAGGTACTCATTTCAGGATGAAGAAGACATGTTTATGGTGGTGGATTTGCTCTTAGGGGGGGACTTACGGTATCACCTGCAGCAGAATGTGCAGTTCACGGAGGAGACAGTCAAGCTGTACATCTGTGAGATGGCGCTCGCTCTCGACTACCTGCGCAGCCGGCACATCATCCACAGGTAAATGGCCATCATGGCAGCCTGTTTGTCACAGATGGCATCTGTCTGATGTATCACGGTCCAAGCATCAGCATGATCAGAGCCGGGCCTTGGAGCAAAGCACGGACACAGTAAACGTGTGTGGATTTACTTCAGCTCTGTTCAATTCAAGCCATATCAGTGAGACTGGCAGTGCAGCCAGGTAGACAGAAAAGTGGCCTCAGAGACAGTCCACAGGCTTTGCCTCCAGCACCACCTGGGCGACCCTGGGCCCCTCTCAGTGGTCCAGGTGACTCCCTAAGACTGTAATCTGCATGAAGGAAAGATGTGTCCTCACTAGAACTCCTGATGAAGCCACAAGTATGGGGAGGCATTTCCTAAAGCAGGTTCTGTTCTAGGTGCTGGGGATACAAAGACTGCCACAAAACAGTGCCTGTCCTCAAGGGGCTTCCTTTCTTCTGGGAAGATAAAGCATGCACACAGACTAAAAAAACAAATTAAAAAACCAGAATAAATATGAAGGATTTTTTTGGGGGGGAGAACCTTAAAAACTAAAGGAATCAGAAAATCCTCATGTCAGAAGGGTCACTTGAGCTAAGCCAAAATGGTTGAGGCAAAGAGGTGAACATTCCAAGAATTCAGGAGAGCCTTGCAAAGGCAGCTAGGTGGCACCATAGTGCACAGAGTGCTGGGCCTGGAGTCAGGAAAACCTGAGTTCAAATCCAGCCTCAGACACTTACTAGCTATGTGACCCTGGGCAAGTCACTTCACCCCATTTGCCTCAATTTCCTCATATGTAAATGAGGTGGAAATGGCAAATCATTTCCAGTATCTCTCACGAGAACTGAGGACGGATCACCTCCGTCCGAGGGGTGATGAGCAGCAGGGGCTCTGATGAATATTCCATAGTAATCATTGAAGCAAAGCTGATCAAAGTTCAAGCTGGGGAAGAGGCAGTGTAAGGAGAGCCATGAATATGAAGCACGCTGTAGAGACAACACTTATCAGGTGACTGGCTACATAGCATGAGGGATGGTGAAAAGTCAAGGGCAGCTCTGAGGGAAGATTCCAAACCTGGGGACTGAGAGGATCTCAATGCCCTCAGCAGAAGTACAGATGTTTGGGAAGGAGGAAGAATTGGACGTGTTGCATTGGAGACTTTGATGAGGATGTCAGAATTGGGCCCCCAGCGGTAATTAACAGTCATTGGCCGGCAAGCATAGATTTCTGTGGACCCAGCATAGATCTATCCAAGGGACTCACATCATGTTCCACGGGAAAATTAGCCACGACCCAGATGAGTTGTCTGTCCACAAGCAGATACAGACAGCCATCCTGAGCTCTGTGGGAATTATCTTTAGCCAATTGCTTTAATCCTGGGCTAGTTTCCTGCCATCACTTACCACTCATCACTGAGCCCATCTGCTGTGTACACACAGAACCCGAACTATTTTTGTATTAGCTCAGAGCAAATGTAATTAGGAAGATAAAATGACAGCATTAATGTCATTCTCTGATGCCTCGTCATGGGCTCTTGAAGGCTGTACCAGCAGATGCCATGTCATGCCAGGTCCTGCCAAGCTCCAGGTGGCTGCTAAGTCTGGCATCTATGGTCCTGTAGGACTCAGTGCATGGCGGCTCACCTGGGGGAAGTGGAGGCCACAGAGTAAGGACTTAGGGGGACATTGGAATCCACTGGGCAGGGAGTGGAATATACAAACCAGTGTGAAACCAGGGGGCTTTTGAAGCAAAGGTCTATCTCCTTCCTTCCAATACGCAAACCATGAAATGGATTCCATAGCTTTAAGAACCCCTTGCTTCTTTGATATGGACATTCCCTTACTGGGACAAAGTGGTCTCTCTCTAGCTGAGGAGACAGCTTGTGAGTCACTGTGGCTACAGCTCCCTGATGATCCCAGGAAATCGATGAGCTATGCATTGGCTCATTGGATTGGGACCTGATTGGTGCCCTAGATGCCATATACTTTATCCTCTTTGTCATTGGAGAGATGAGGTAAGTGACTTGTCCAAGGTCACTTGGAGCTAGAATTCTCAGACCACAGGCACATGGGACTTTCCTCCTAAGCCTGGAGGTCAAACTTTCCCCATTTGGCAAGGCCTGTAAGAGATTAGCTCCACTGGACAAGACTCTGAAAGGCCAGGGCCACCTGCATGCCTTGAGGGGCTTCCAGGAGTGACCTTAAAGGGAGGCCTGAATATATCCCATATCTCAGTGTCCACATCTCCCACCTGGTGAGGCTGGAGTCAACCTAGGGACTCAGGAAATAGGAGCAATTGGCAAGAGGAGCCAGGTGTGGGATTTTTCTGGGCTGTGGCACTGCCCAGAACACAAGGGACTGAACTGAGGTGATAGCAGCCCTCTTAGACCCTCTGGGGCACATCCCACCACAGCCATCTGTGGAATGTCACCCCTGCCCCACTTTCTGCTTGGATAGATTCTAGAAGGGGGGCAGCTCAAGAAACTAGCCCAGGGAAGGTCCAGGAAAGTCCAGGAGAGGTGCCTTTGGAGCCTTTGGAGGTCTTGTCTAGGGCAGAAACAAGAAGGGGACCCAAAGGCCCCCTGACCACCTGACTGGGACCCAAAGAGCATCAGCAGCAATCAGTGAATAAGAACAGTTTTTTTCCTCTGCCTCACACATTGTCCTCTCCTTCTGCAGAGATGTGAAGCCAGACAACATTCTCCTGGATGAACAAGGTACGGAAACAAGCCCAGCAACAAGACTGGAAGTGGGGGGATGGGAGGTAGGGGCATACCCAGGGGAGCCTGAGAATCCACGGCCAGGTACCTGGATCCGGGCAGCCACCATTTCCATCATAGCTGGGGTTTCCAAAGCATTTGCAGGAGTGTTTTGGGGAGCCGAATGATATCTGCAGTGCCCCTGGAGAGCTTGCCAATGGGAAGCTGTCTGGGTGCATCCTCCTTTGTGGGAGGCAGCTAATTGGCCTCCCTTAGACTGACTTTGGTCAGTGTGCTACGGTCCCCAGGACAGGGCTGTGAATTAGAAACTTGTGTTCTGGCACTCATTTTGCCACTGGCTTGTCATTTGTATGACTCCAGGCAAATCACCAGAGTTTTCTGGTCCTCGGTTTACTCAGCTGTAGAACAAAGAGACTAGCCCAATGATTTGCCTTAAATCTCTGTGAGAAATGAGTTCCAGAAGCATCTTCTTTGGGGACTCTCAGCATTCAGAATGTTAAATGGCAGCCACCTGAATTAGGGAATGCTGCACTTGCTGGGCCACTCATCTCTATGAGGCCTGGCCCTGTGTTCTATAGAAGTGCCTTTAAGGCCCACAATTAGGGGCACAATAATAGTAACTGACATTTGTAGGGCACCTACTGTCTGCCAAGAGCTGTGCTCAGCACTGGGCAAATGTTATTTCATGCGATTCTCATGATGGCCCTCAGAGGGAGGTGCCCTTAGCCCCTTTCTGCTGCTGAGTAGACTGAGGCAAGTAGCAGGGCCTGGCTCAGGTCACACAGCCAGGGAGTTTCTGAGGCCAGATTTGAACTTGGGTCTTTCTGAGTCTAGGCCTGACAGTCTACCCACTGTCCCACGTGGCTGCCTGGGATACCTGCCCAGCTCTGCCTGGCTACTTTCCCTCCTTTCCCCTGCCTTTCCCTCCTAACCCCGTGAGGCACAGTCCCTCTGGATGAGCGTTCTGTCAACCAATTATTCAGCAAGCACTTTTAGTGACTTACTTTATGCTGGCCACTGTGCCAAGTGCTGGGGAGACAAGGCAAGGCAAAAACAAGGTCTAGAGGATGTTAGCCCTTAGCAGCAGGTGGGAGAAAGTCCCAAGGGTTGGCTTCTATTGGGGAAGGGGTGAGGGGTCTGGGGGTGGGGAGCTGAGTCTTGGAGGAAGCCGGGAAACTTCCCCTTTTCATTCTGTTACTGGGGATGGCTCCGGGGGGGAGGGGGGGAAGAAGAGTAGATACATTTATATTAGCATGTGTATGTGTGTATATATACACACTCATATATCTGTGTGTATATGCACATACCTACACACATATGTGTGTATATGTACATATATGTATATATTTGGGTAATGTTATAAAGAAGAATAGCATTTCGTTTTTAAAATCAGCTTCCCAAGGTGTGAGGCGCACAGCAGCCTTCCGTTGGGGGGTCGGGGAGGTGGTCCTGGGCTGCCATGAACAGATGGAATGCTCTCAGAGAAGGACTGAGAGCTAGACTTTGCAGTTACTTGGGTCATTGTCGTTCCCTGACATTCTCCCAGATACTTAGCTTCAACCTAAACGTTTCTTTTGCCTTGAAGGACATGCTCATTTGAGTGACTTTAACATTGCGACAATTATCCGGGATGGTGAGCGAGCAACTGCGTTAGCGGGAACCAAGCCGTACATGGGTGAGGAAGCCGGCCTAGCTTCCCGGCGGGCCTTTGAAATGG
Source organism: Petaurus breviceps papuanus (assembly GCF_028583685.1). Classification (NCBI taxonomy): domain Eukaryota; kingdom Metazoa; phylum Chordata; class Mammalia; order Diprotodontia; family Petauridae; genus Petaurus; species Petaurus breviceps. The sequence goes on from NW_027186352.1 coordinate 2,013,163, forward strand.
GCACCTTAGAGAAGGGAGCTGTGTCCATTAGGGTGAGGAAACACCAGGCTGGGGGCAGAGCCATTCAACTGAGAGGAAATACCTTTGGAAGAGCTTTGTTGCTGCCCCGATTCCGATTCTGAATTTTTCTTCAGTGGGGAAAAAAAAGCAAAACCATAGAATCACAGTTGTAGAGAGAGAAGAGACCTCAGGGGCATTTAGTTCAACCTTCTCATTTTATAGAGGAGACAGCTGAGAACTAGGGCACTGAAGTGACTTGTCTAGGGTCACACAGCGTCACATGATAAAAGGATGAAAATTCATGATCCTTGACTCAAATATGTAGCAGAATTCAGAGAGTAGATTGTTTAGGCAGTAAATGAAAACTATGGTGATTAAACCCTTGCCTTCTCTTTTGTGGGGGGAAGCTCCAGAGATCTTCCATTCCTTTGTCAACAGAGGGACTGGCTACTCCTTTGAAGTGGACTGGTGGTCAATGGGTGTGATGGCTTATGAGCTGCTCCGTGGCTGGGTATGGCTTTCATTGTTTGGCATGGGCGTGGCGAATGATGTCAGCCACTCATTGAGTATGATAGAATCACAGAGCATTAGGGAGGGGCCTTGAGGATCATCTAGTCCAACATCCAGATCCTTGGGGTGCTATGGAACCTGAGCCCCACAGAGGGAGTAATGGGCTGAGATCTGAAACCCAGTTTTCTTTTAATTGATTTCTTTTTAAATACAACTTTTATTTTAGTTTGCTTTATATAAAAATTAACAAGTATTTGTTTTCTCCACCCCCTCCCAAACTGGGAAACATACACACACAGGCCCTCATAATAAAGAAATACAGTCAAGAAAACTAACTCTCATGTTGAGCAAGGTGAAAAACGCATGTCTTATTCTGCACCCTGAGTCTATCACCTTTCCATAAAGAGGAGTGGCTTGTCTGATCATCAGTCCAGTCCTGGTTTTCTGATTCTAAATTCATTGTTTTCTTTTCTTTCTTTTTTTGAGCTGAAAAGATCTTTCTTAGTCACTTTGTATATAAAGCATTGTACTTGGGGATGTGGATACAAGAACAGAAACGAAGCCATAGTCCCTGCTCTCAGGGAGCTTGCCTTTTAGCCACATTCTTTTCACTGCAGCTGCAGGTGTTTTTAGAGCAGTGCTCTAAAGAGAGCTCATCAGAGCCCCAGAACACTGGGGGTGCTCTGGGACTGCCAAAGGAGTCGCAAATCTGGCCACTAAATTGAGACTCAGATGGACTTAGGATGGTCTTCCTCAGTGGGCTAGATGCCCTTGCTCTAGTTTTATCAGACTTTCCTGGACCAGGAGTGCTAGCCTCATCTTTTTTGGGGGGCCAGATGGGACCAATCCATGAGTCTATATCTGTTATCATATTTTGTCCTAGGTTAAGTCTCAGGGCTAATGATTCAGCAGATTTAGGGCTCAGGGAGACCCAACCTCTTCCTCGTCAGATTCCCTGCCATACTAGGAAAGAAATTGCTTAATTAGGATCCCTACCCTCCAGTAAAGACTACTGCATCTCCTCAGTTATTTTAGTTTAACCTAACTGAGGCAATCCCAAATTCTACCAGCTCTCTTCCCTTCCCTCTCAGCACCCCTCCATCCCTCATTCTTTTTATTTTGTTTTAAAGCATTTGGGGTTAAGTAACTTGCCCAAGGTTACACAGTCAGGTTTTTTGTGTGGGTGTTAAGTATCTGAGGCCAGAACTGATCCCGGGTTCTCCTGACTCTGGGGCTGTCGCTCTTACTGCACCACCTAGCCACCCCACACTCTTTTCATTATTAATCTTACCTTCCTGTCAATTCTAGACTTCCATTTCTTGATTCATGGTCCTTATTATTTTTTTCTTTTTTAGTCTCTGAATTCCTCATCAAATTAAAGCTTCTAGGTATCCCTTTTTGAGTTCCCTCTTTTAAGTGGTTTCTATGTTTTTGGCTTATTGATCTTTACTCTTATTCCCCTTTTAATGTTGTACCTCCCCCTTAGAAATACCGATCCCTGCAGGTGACAGAAGTATTGCCCCATAGTAGTAATGTTACTGTGTCCTTGATTGTGCAGTTCATTACTAGTCTCTGGCCTCTCCATGATCACTTTTCCCCCCATTTGCTATGATATTTCCTCTCTGGGTCCATGCCTTCTCACTCTTTTGGAGGTCTGTTTACCCAGAAGCTCTGATTTTCCTTCTTGAGAAGGATGAATGCTTTCTCCAAAGATCAAATCCCTGAAGATTATACCCATTCTAAGGGGCTTATTTACATTTATAGAATATTTCTCTTCCCACACGGGAGTCTCTTTCAGTGGGACACTTTCTTATCACTGAAACAAGATTTCTGTCTTTCCCCCATTTCAATTCCTCCTCTAGTCTCCTCACCATGCTCCTGCAGGTCTCCTTTAAAGACACTATAGTAGTTATTTTCCTTTCATTGTTGTCCTTTGACTTGATTAGCGTTCATCGTATATTCCCCTCTTTCTTTTTCTTCTTCCTTTTTATGCCCTCTCTCACTCTGCAATTTAATCACACACACACACACCCCAAAACAAAGCATTGATTTACCAATAGGTGAGCTATTGTTAGGTTTGGCTCCTGATGTATGAGACCTATTTCCCCAGCATCACTTCCTTTATTTGACTCCCACCTTGACCTGACCACACTGGGTACTTTTAGAAAGAAATCATGTAATGGTTTCTTTCTTTTTATTTTGTTTATGTTGTCAGTAGTTGCTCTGTTTATCTTTCTTGGAGTGTATGAAAAGCAAAGAATGTCTTCATGTCTGGTTTTCTTCGTAGGAATACTCTGAACACCTCTTTTCATTGAATGTCCATCTTTTTTCATTAATGGTAAGACTCAGGTTTGCAGGGCATGTCGCCTCGGGTTCCTTTGCTCTTCAGAACACATTCCATTCCCTTTTGTGGTTTCTGGTCAGTGCAGAATAGTCTTGTGCTCTTTACATTTGAAATCTTCCTCCTGGTCATTAGACTGTGAGCTCCATGACAGTAAGGACTACTTTTTTTTTTTTTGCTTTTATTTGTATCTCTAGCACTCATCATTCATTGTCCATGGCATGTATTAGACACTAAATGCACACTAGTTGACTGACTAGTCTCTGGCAGAATTTGTTAGCATGGTAACTGTCAAATTTACCACTATGTTTCCTGAAGTTTATAGCACAACGTTTTTTCCCCCTGAATGTCCTCTATGAATTCTTTTGGTTGGTGCATTGTTTTCTGTGTTCAGAAGTTTTGGGAAGTTTTGTTGTATTATTTCTTGCATTTTAATGTACAGATTTTTTGACTTCTCATGTTCTCCTGGAGACCTATAATCCATAAACTGTCTCCCTGCATTTTGCTTTAAAATCATCAATGTATTTTGCTTGTATGGAAATTATATTTTCTTTTGATGATATTGGTTTTTGCTTCTTTTATTCTAGCTTGTCATTCATTTCTGCATATTTCATCTACAATTAGTGATTCCCTTTTTGTTTCTTTGGTGAGGCTTGCCACCATGGATTCAAAGTTTTCTATTCCATCAATTATTTCAGTGACATAGGCCATAAAATCATGCTTTCACAATCCCTATTTCTTTTGTAAACTATTTGGGACCATTTTGTGGTCCCACATTCTTTTGGAAATGCACAGCATCATTTGCCTCCTCCGATGCTGATTCTTTTTCCTTTGTCTTGTAATATTTATTCTTAGATGTATAGATAGACACAGATGTTTAGCTCATTTGGGACCATATTCCCTTCTGTTATTAATATCTTTTCTACTGGCCAATTTACTTTTGCTCAAGGTCTTTAACTGAATTTTCTTGATCTTGAGATATTTGGTAATTTTAGTCTTTTTTTCTTGATATTCCCCTATTACTCACTTTCTGACTGTTTTCACTTTGATTGCATTTTCCCTGGGAATTGAAACCTCAAAACTCTCTCAGCCCCCTCCCATACTGGGCAATTTATATTTCATGAACCTCGGTCTCTGCCCCAAGTGACTTCTGTGGGGATAAAACTGACCCAACTGTATTCCAGTCTCCTTTCACTCAGACTTAGTGGACTGCACCACATATACAACCTGACTTGGCTCCCCATTCTTCCATTCTCTAGCTGACCTCATTCATAACACAGAGCATTGCCACTGCAGTCCAAGCTAGAGAAAGCTTTGGACTTTCCTCTTTCCTTAACATTTGGGGTGGGTGGGTGGGTGAAGGGAGTGGGGAGGTGCATAGGGTTGAGTTTTGTTGCTAGTATGTGTGTGACTTGTTCAGCCTTGCCAGGGGATAGTGGTTGGTGGGTGAAGGGGTGTTTAGTGGGTGATTTAGGCCTTAGGGATTAGCCTCCTCTTCTGTTAATTTTTTTATAACCATGTGAGGACTCTTGTTGTCTTCATGCATGGAGAGAGCTGAAATTTCTATATCACTTGCACATAACTCCTACTTTGGAGAGGTTTGAGAGGTGATGAGGATGAGAGAAAGGGTCTAGTGCTTCATGTTGGCGGTCACATTGCTGGGAAGGAAATTGACATAGAACAGGTGTTCCTTCCTGACATGCTGGCAGGTGATGGATTTCCATTTCCTCTGCTTTCCAGAGACCCTACGACATCCATTCAAGCAACCCAGTGGAGTCCCTGGTACAGTTATTCAGCACTGTGAGTGTCCAGTATGCCCCAACGTGGTCCCAAGGGATGGTCAGACTCCTGAGAAAGGTAAACTCCAACTGCCCCTGCCCCTGCAACCCTCCCAGAGCAGCTTAGAGCAGTCAGAGGCCAGGCTAAGCCCTTCGTGTACTGTGTGCAGCAGCCAGCCTGGCATGGAATTAGAGCTAGTTATATAGAGTCTGATAAAAAAAAGTTACTACAGTTTAATTGCTGCAATATATCACCTGACTAGCAACTTACATCATTAATGAGATGTGACTTTTCTCTGTGAGGGTCTGTGCAGAGTTCTTTGGCTTGGAGAAAGTGATTCAGTTCAGGCCTCTTAGAGGAGTGACACAGAACTCACCCCCACAGCCACGGGTGGCAGAGATAGGGTCACCAAGGCCCAGTTGTCTGGGCCTCCCATGGGCCCAATGGCTTCCCAGCCCTACCAGGGATACACCTGACTCTGACTTGGATTGGTTCAAGGAACTGCTGTGAAAATTAGCAAGGCCAGTGGAGCCCGGGCACAAAGGAAGGAACATGTTGACCTGAGTCAGAACTGGGGGTCTTGGCCATCTGGGGTCATGGACCTCTCTGGTAGATTGTATGGATTCCTTCTCTGAATGAAGTTTTGAAATGTAAAACAGAAAACAGACACAGAACCCATTACATTGAAATAAAAATGTAATTTTCCCATCCAAGTTTACAGCCCTACCCCCACCCCAATCTATCCATAGATTCCCTGGGAATCCACAAACTGCCAGATAAACAATCTTAAATAGAGGGAGGGCGATTAAAATGCAAACAGAAAGGCAAGCGATGCCACTCCTGGCTGTCATAGTGTATGTAAGTGTGTGTGTATGTGTGTATACACGTATGCACGCATACACATACATATGTATTTGAAAGAACATAGGCAGTAAATGGAGCCAAGGAGACCTGAGCTCAAGCGCTCCTGGTGACACATCCTGGCCGTGTGACCCTGGGGCTCTCTCTAAGACAAAAGCTGCAGAGAAGGGTCCAGCCCGCACATGAACTCCCCATCTGGGAGTCAGAGGCAGGTCCTCTCCTAACTGTAAGCTGTCTATACTCAGTCTTCAGTATCTATGTCCACATCCATGTGCGTGTGCGTTTGTGAGTGTGAAGACAGAAGCATGCACATAGATGTGTTTGTACAAACTGGGAAGGGACAGTGGCAAGCTCTCCCCAGTAAGTCAATGCTGGACAAACCATGCATGTTCAGCCGTCAATATGGCAAGAAGAGGGAAATTCCCATAGAGCGCAGCTGCCACCTATCGGCAAAGTGAGAGCCTGCTTCAGTGCTTCCAGAGGACGGGGTCTATAAAGGATTTTGGTCTCAGACAATGGGAGAACATTGGCTGCCCTTTCCTTCTGTGTTCCTGAAAATCACAAGATCCTAGGTTTAGACCCAGAAGGGCCTCGAGACGTCATTCAGTTCGAGCCTCTCATTTTGTCGGTGGGGAAGCTGAGGCCCATAAAAGGGGAGGTGTCTTGCCCAAGGTCACTGGAGCAGGAAGTAAGAGAGCCTGGATCCTGCCCCAGGTTTGGGGTGTTCCCAAGGCCCAGGCTACTCTTCAGTGCCCTTGCCTTGGACCCTCAAGCCTGTGCATTGTGGCCATTTAATCAAAGCCTATGGATACAGGACTGACGGCTGGTTCCTGGTGACCTCAGCCCTGTCTCATGAGCACTTCCCACTCAAGCAGTAGGACACAGATGTGTTCTGGTGCCCCATTGGCACATTCCCAGACTGCTGAGCTGCCAAAATGGTCCCTGCCGGAGCCCAAGGTTGGGCAGCCTTTCTTTGGTTCTATGTGTAAGCCAATACCATTGTGACGACGGGCCAGTTCTACTGGGTTTCTAGGCCAGACTAAACTTGGGTGAGTGTGATAGACTTTAGTGGGAGTTATAAAGAAGGCACCCCCAGAGAGAGGGCTGGGGTGGGCAGAGGTCTCTAGCCCATAGTGACTGGTGGCCCTGGGACAGTTGCCTGGAGGAAGGGGATGGCCTGGAGCAGATGGCTTTGGCATCAGATATCCTAAGAGACAGCCTTATTCCTGAAGGTTCCTCTCAGGCCTTGGGAACTCCAGGAGATACACCCACTAAAAGGCTTTGAGGCAGGCATCCCCTGAACTCCCCAGAATCCCTCACCTCCCCCCTGGGTTTGATCATTCACGTGATGCTTGATTACATAAATGGGAATGCAGCTGTGTCCTGTGGCACAGAGGGCTGAGAGCCCAGGGCAGGAGGTCCCTGACAGCCCCCTCTCCTCAACATGGGACCCTCCTCAGCCTGTGGTCTGTGGTCCTACTTGGCTCCTCACCTCACGATGCTTCTCCTTTCAGCTCCTCACTGTGAGTCCTGAGCACCGCTTTTCCAGCCTGACAGATATCCAGGCCTCCCCTTACCTAGCTGATATCATGTGGGATGAGCTGAGCCAGAAGAAGGTGGAGCCTGGCTTCGTCCCAAATGTAAGGTCCCCCACAGAACACCTGCCTCCTTCAGGAGGCCCTTGAGCCCTGAGCAAAGCTCAGGCAGCTTCTGCAGCCTGCCCTGAGCCAGAAGCCCAGCGAGCTGCCTGGGCAGGGGGGAAGGGAAGGCCTTCTGGGGAGGGCCTCCCCCAGGGCTCACCAGCCACAGCTTGTCCCTTGGCATCCTTCCCACAGAAAGGACGCCTGCATTGCGACCCCACCTTTGAGCTGGAGGAGATGATCCTGGAGTCCAGGCCCCTCCACAAGAAGAAGAAGAGGCTGGCCAAGAACAAGTCTAGAGATAACAGCAAAGACAGCTCCCAGTCGGTGAGTGTTCCTGGAGCCCAGCCACCTGGGGATGAAGGCCCGAGTTGGGAGGAGAGTGCCCAGGACTCGGGGCCAGCTGGATAGCTCTTCCTAGGATCATGGAGCTAGAGCTCCAAGGGCCTTGGAGGCTGTTAGGTACAACTCCATTATTTTACAGATGGAGAAACTGAGACCCAGGGAGGGAAACAAGGATGTGCCCGCAACCCCTGAGTCAGGCAGAGGGTACTAGAGGCCAGCACATCTCTCTAGTCATATCCAAGCTCCAGATGGGAATCAGAGAAGCCTGAGTAATGTGTTCATTTTCTGGTCTGTCTGGGTGATCTTTCCACAGTTCAGCCTTAGACAAGACAGGTGTCTCCTCCTCCTTCTAATGGATCCATATGCCCTCCATTTGGATGGTTTCCAGCTGCAGCTGCTGTACTCTGACTTCTGCGGGGGGGCCTTTAGGCCCCCACAGCCCCTTCCCAGAGCCTGGGATTTTTTTGCTCCTGGAATGATTTCAGTGAAACCCAAAATAAACTTTGAGGCTTTTCCAGAGGTGTTAGGGCAATTTCTAACTTATACTGAGCCAACCCTGTCAGATCTGCATCCTTGGCAAGGGCAGAGGGGAGGTAAGGAGAGTCAGGGCTTGACAGCTGCCCACAGGCTGAGGGCAACAAAGGCAGGCCTAAGGACAAGTGTTCAGTGCCCTAAGGAAGGGGTTCCCTAGGGCTTCCCCAGTGCCATGGGCATGCTGGGCACACATCACACACCCTTTATACCAATGGTTCACACTTATTATTGGTACTTGTTGAGGGGATAGATGAAGATGGCAGTGGATGGTCTCAGAGCAGGAGCTCAGAAGGCTTGAGGAAACAGGACATGGCCTTAGGAAGGATGTTCTCAGCGTGGCCACCAGAGTCCCAATTTGCCTAGCAATGTCTGAGGGTCTTTGAGTGTCTCTAAATGGTAGTGCCCTGGGATCCAACGGGTGTTCCATCCATTCCAAGGTAAGCCATTGGGTGCCACCTGGCACCCCTCCTCATCACAAAAAGGAAAACCTGTGGCTTCTCCAGAAGGGGTCTAAAGCCTCATGCAGCAAGTGGGAAGGCATCGTGTCAGAGAGTGGACCCTCCCAGAATTCTGGTGGATTCTCCATCATGAGCAGCCTGCTGCTGCTGCTTCCTAACTGGGTGACTTTGGACAAGTCTCTTTTCCTCCCTGGGCCTCAGTTTTTCCATCTGCTAAATGATAGGATGGAACGTCCCTTCTAATTCTGCATTCCAGGCCCTCCCCTTGACCTCTTATGCCCTAAAATGAACACTTTTGGCTAAGGACTGCCTCCCCACTTTGGCTCTCCCCAGCCTAGATGACTAGATCACCATGTTGGATTGCAATCACCGCCCTTTCCAAAAGAGTAATAACTAATGAATTTCAGCTTCAAAAAGGTCTTCAGTGGAGTATCTTAAGGCTCCATGGTTGGCCCCGGCTGCTTCATGTCTTGGTCAATAACTGGAAGAAAGGCATAGATGGGACAAAGCTGAATCACTGATGCAAGATCCAAAAGCTGTTGGAAGGGACTGGGGCAGAATCTGATGTGGAGAAACACTGAGCTGGACACTTGGATTAAAAACTCAGCTGCACTTGGAAGGCGGACACCCCGACCTTCAGAGATGCTCTAAGCCACCCTGCTTGCCTCTGCTTTTTGCCTCGTGCTTAGGTGGCCCGGCCTGGCCATCATGCGCCCACTCCGAGCCAGGGCAAAAGCCCTAACTTCCCCACCTGAGTCCACAGGCACAGCCGGCACCAGCCCGGAGGCGCTGTCCACTAGCCCGCCGGATTCTTTCTCTTCCTCGGCCCTTGGGACTCTTCTCCGCTGCTCCTCCAACAGGGCTGATTGTGTTCCTCAGCGTCCTTTCCTGAGAATGGGCGGCTCCCAAGCTTCAATGGACTGTCTCCATCACGCTCCTCCTCTCTTCGGTGTCCTCGACCCCCAGGACACAAGGATCATCTTTTTACAGACGACTCCCCAATCTAGGGGGAGGCAGGGCGGCGCAGTAGGAAGAGCGTGCTCGTGGCAGAAGAGATGACCAGATGAGAAAAGAGAGCGTGGTCTCAGGGCATGCCCAGCCAAGTGCTTCGGGACGCCCTCCCCCGCCCCGCCCCGCCCCAGGCGAGGCAGCATCTGGAGGCAGACCGGCCCGAAACCACAGGGCTAGTGGTAGCCACCGACCCAGTCCACATGTGACTGCCACTGACGGTCTGTGACCAAGCGCGGCTTCTTACCTGAGCCTCTTTAAAGTGAGGAAACAAGCCGGAGGGGGTGCAAGTCCCTGCCGAGGGTCAAGCTGCGATCTGTGCGGGGGTCCGTGTGCGGGATTAGTGTGCGGAATGTAGTGTGCATGATGCGTTAAACACTGGACGGAAAGCTGCGTACGGCTATTCTGGGCTGCTATTTAGTAGGATTAAATACTACAGCCTGAGAGCTGTGCTCTCTGCACACAACCTCGTCTCTCCCGAGTCCGTGAGCTCCACATCTCGGTCTGTCTGTGGGACATTCTCCCACTGTGGGATGTCTCCCCCTGGATTCACCAGCAGCATCTCAAAGGGCCCTTCTCGTCTTCCGTGACATGACTGTGCCTACTCTGCATCAGTCTGTGCATGTGATCTGTGTGCCAAGTGCAGCGCTTTGGGCTTGGCAGAGCGGAAGGGCAGAGAGGCACCGAGATGCCGAGGGAAGGCCCTTTCAAATAGATGGAAGCAAAGCGGACCATCGTTTGGGGAAGGACTGAGGCGTGAGCAGCTCAGCGGCACGTGAAGAGGCTAGTGACATATTCAGCTTATCCCAGGGCACAAACTGCTTCAAGAGCTTTGTCCCAGTTCACTCAAATCCCATCAGGAATCTGGGAAGTGTTACAGGTTGGCCGCCTTAAGGAGACGGAGCTTGTTCTGCACTAGACTAAGAGCCCTGAGGCAGAGGCCAGAGAGGCCCGACCTCTCTGTCTCTTTGCCTGGAAGTGACGGAGAGAGCCAAGGCTTGAGGCAGCCAACAAGGGGCGATTTCTGCAGTTCTACCCTGAGGCTCCTTGCCCTCGCTGCAAAGAGCTCTGGGAAACTCCAACTGAAAAGTGTACTGTCAGACCCAGCCGAACCAGAGGCTGGGAGTGATGAGGATGACATTTCCCCACTAAAGAGTGAGCCTAGGGGCAGCTAGGTGGTGCAGTGAATAGAGCTCCGGCCCTGGAGTCAGGAGGACCTGAGTTCAAATCCGGCCTCAGACACTTAACACACACACACACACAAAATCTAGCCGTGTGACCGTGGGCAAGTCACTTAACCCCAATTGCCCTCCAAAAAGAAAAAAAAAAAAAAAAAAAGAGGGAACCTAACCATTTGATTCACCCAGCAGAGCCCTCCCTGGTCCTTGTGAAGGTCCCTCTGTCCTTCCTAGCCCTGACAGCAGCATCAAAGCAGTAAAGCAGCTTGCTTGGTCCCTTCCAGCCTCTGAGGAAGCCTCCTGGTCCATTCCAGAAGCAACAGAGCACAGGAAGGAGCCAGCCTGACAGACGAATGGCCTGCTGGGCCCAGCCCAACAGCAATCAGTTCTGCCTACTGGAGCCACTGTGTCCTGTCAAGCCCAGCAGCAGAATGGTTCCACCATCACCAGCCCCAGCCCCTCATTAGCTCATGTCGCTTCTCCAGAGGAGGATGGGATGTGGAGGCTCTGGTGTTCCTGAGCTGTGACTTCCTGTGACTGAATGCATTGTCTACATGTGTACTTAGCACTAACACAGGTCATTTATAGTCTGGCCTCCTTTCAATCCCTGTGCCCCAGCATCAGGGTTCCTCTGGGAAAGTGCAGTCTCAGTCTTGAAGGAAATGCTTTGTAACCACTGCTCTTCTGCACCATCTGGACAAACCTTTTTTTGGGGGGATAATAATTAACATTTATATAATGCATTCAGTTTGCAAGCACTGGACAAATATTACCTGATTTTATCAGCACAGTAATCCTGGAAGGTAGATGCTGTTACTATCCCCATTTTGTAGATGAGGATATTGAGGCAGGCAGAAGTTAAGTGACTCATCCAGATAAGAACCAACTGAGTTTCCTGGCCAAAGGTGAAGGGGAAGCCCCCAGTGAGGACTCAGGATCTGCTTTATTAGAACAGTCCTTCCCATGTTTAGACCGGGACATAAGAGTGCCAGGATGCACTGGGGATTGAGCCCAGAGGGACTGCTCCATGTGCCCCCAGGACAATGGGCATCTTTGAGGGCAGAAGTCCTTTTTTGGGTCTTGGCATCTGTGCCATGTATCCTTTCGATGTATGTGTATATATATATGGTGTGTACTTGTTGAGTTGAGCTGAGTTGAATTTCCACTAAATCTGTTGTTCCTCTGCTGTTTCCCTATTTTTTGCCAGGGACCTTACTGTCCTTCCAGGTCCCCAGGTTTAAAATCTCAGTGCCAGCCACTGTCCTGCCTTTTCCTTCCATCTCCATATCCAGTCAATCATCCTGAGCTTGTAATCGAATGAGATAGTGGGTAAAAGGGCTTTAAAGCACTGAGCATTCACTCACACAGCCTCCCCTGGACTAGAGCAGGCGGCTCTTAATTGGGGTCCCAATCTCAAGGCTTTCCTCTCCCTAGTCCTCCACACAGTCTTATGCTTTGTTTAAAAATGTTCAGCTCCTCACATAAGAGATGGGGGGGTATATCTGGCACCCACCTCACAGGGTTGCTGTGAGGACCAAAGAGATGCCTGGAGAGCTCAGGTCACTCTTGTTTCTTGGAAGGTTGCTGAGTATGTCAAGGACAGTGTCCCAGTGGTCTACAATTCAAATGATGGATCTGAGGCCCAGGAATACTTGGGAACTGGTTTGGGGTATCAGAGCAGATCTAGCTGTGGGCCACACTAGAAAAGAGAGGGGCAGGTGCCCCTATCCAGGCCAGCCTTCTCCTCCTTCCTACAGCCTCATAACAATCACTGCTCCTTCTGCTTCTATAGAGCATTAAGGGTTGGAAGGCACTTTCCTTACAAAGTCCCTGCCCAAGGTAGGAAAAGCAAACATCATTCCCATTTTTTGGAGAGGAAAACTGAGACTTGGGTGGGGGGATGACTCGCTCTAAGAGGTGTGGCAGGGCCACTGTGTGCTGATGAGCGCCAGTGATGGAATCTTGGCCTTGGCCCTCAGCCCTCCTCAAGGAACAGCGGACTCACTTGTATGTTTTTTCAACCAGGAGAATGACTATCTTCAAGAGTGTCTTGAGGCCATCCAGCAAGACTTTGTGATTTTCAACAGGGAAAAGTAAGTACCTATGGGGAGTCTGGGATGATGGGGCAAGGGTTTTCTTGGCCGCTTGGTATTTAATGAGACCCCATGTATGGATGGGGTCTCAGGCTGCATAGTTCCTCGTCTCTCCAGTAACCAAAGGAGAGACTCACAGAGAAGAATGATGGGCAGCCCCAAAGGGTGAAAGGGAGGGGGAGGGGGAGGGGGAGGGGGCTTCTGACTCCACTTCTTACACCACCCTTGTCTCTGTGGCAGTCAGGAAGGACATGACCACCTTGGGTTAGCCATGATGGGCTGGAGAAGGAAACTGGGAAAGGGGCTGGACAAGGGTTCTGGGTATGGAGGAGCTGGAGAAGGGCTCCAGGTGTGGGGCTGGAGAAGGGTTCTGGGTATGGAGGAGCTGGAGAAGGGCTCTGGGTATGGAGGAGCTGGAGAAGGGCTCCAGGTGCGGGGCTGGAG
>NW_027186352.1:2026363-2027023 GCF_028583685.1 Petaurus breviceps papuanus
TTCTGGGTATGGAGGAGCTGGAGAAGGGCTCCAGGTGCGGGGCTGGAAAAGGGTTCTGGGTATGGAGGAGCTGGAGAAGGTCTCAAGGTGCTGGGCTGGAGAAGGGTTCTGGGTATGGAGGAGCTAGAGAAGGGCTCCAGGTGCGGGGCTGGAGAAGCCTGCTGGGCACAGAGCAGAGCTCTCCTACAAGACGCAGCACTATGCTTGGGGTGTTGACCTAGGTGACCTGCCAGTGCTCAAGCTAACTGCTGAGAATCAGAAGAGAGCTGGGGAGGGAAGAGTCCACCCTCCTCAGGCCTCTGCCATCTGGTCAGACCACCACTGGGAAGGGCACTTGCCTCTTCTCCACTGACTGACTTGGGTGACCTGCTGTTTATCAGGTGTTTGCCCAGCATTCTCATTAATCTCACTGACGTTTACAAGTGTTTCCCCTGCCTCAGGCACCTGAACAAGGCACTGGGGATACAGAGACTAAAAGCAATTAGTTCCTGTCCTCGAGAGGCTTACCATTGACAGGAATTGCATTCTCTCCCTCTCCCTCTCCCTCTTTCTCCCTCCCTCCCTCCCTCCCTCTCTCTCTCTCTCTTTCTCTTTCTTTCTTTCTCTCTCTTTCTCTTTCTTTCTTTCTTTCTTTCTTTCTTTCTTTCTTTCTTTCTTTCT
>NW_027186352.1:2027033-2076152 GCF_028583685.1 Petaurus breviceps papuanus
TTTCTTTCTTTCTTTCTTTCTTTCTTTCTTTCTTTCTTTCTTTCTTTTTCTTTCTTTCTTTCTTCACTAGGATCAAAAGTTTCTCTTACCTGCATTCAGGGCTCCTTCCCTTATATGGAGCAAGGAAAGAGCCCTGATTCCCCTTCCCTGCTAGGAAGTGCAGCTGGCCATTCAGTGGCCCAGCTCCTGATGATGAGAGCTGCTCCCTCTCTGCTGGCCATAGCCTGGGGCAGGGGACATAGTAGGACACTCCAGCCTCTGAGAAGAACTGTGGGCAGGAAAGACAGGAGCTCCCTAGAACTTGTTGGACAGTGCTGGGCCCAGCCCGCCCTAAGATCAGATTTGTCTGAAGCTCCAAGATGAGCCTGGCCTCTGCCTGGACAGGAAGACTGTCCATAAGCTTTTATTTTATTTTTTTGCTTTTTGGAGGGCAGTTGGGGTTAAGTGACTTGCCCAAGGTCACAGGGATAGTTTTTGTGTTAAGTATCTGAGGCCTGATTTGAACTCAGGACCTTCTGACTCCAGGGCCGGTGCTGTATTTACTATGCCACCTAACCGCCCCTGTCCATAAGCTTTTGAAGGCCTCTCCTTTAGGAAGAGTGGACTCATTCTGTGTGTCCCCGGGTAGGAGGAAGGTGGTTCCCAAATATCAGCTGTAGTTTTAATAGTCCTGGTCCAAAGCAGAAGGGGCTGCCTTGGCAGAGTGTGGTTGCCCCTTCCCCGAGCGTCTTTAAATGGAGACTGAGTGGTCACTTGTTGGGTTTGTTGTTGTGATGACAGCTGTTTATAGATGGGCCACGCTGGGTGTCTCTGAGGTCCTATAGAGGTCAGTGATATTGCGACTCATTTTAGTGTCTGTCTCAGGCCTCAAGGACTCGGATTTGTCTGTGTCTGTGACTCTCAACATGCCGAGAATACTGACATCAGCTGGTTGACAATGAGCTTGGTCCGAAGTAGCCTTCGTCGTGGTGTGTGGCAGAGTCTGAGGCCACGAGGGCCCAGAGGAGCTCTGGCTGCTTTCCGTCAGAAGCAACGAAAGGCTCTTTGTGTCACTATCCTTCCCATGGTGTGGTCTCTCTCAAGCAGCCTGAGACCTGCTTGCCTTATCCTGGCCGTGCCCTCTGTTGGTCTTGTCTCAGGCCAGCCACACTCAGCTGCCTGGATTTCTCTTTTTCTTTGCAGACTGAAGAGGAGCCAGGACCCAGATTCCCAGGATGAGGGCATGTCTGCCCCAGAGGCCCCCACTGATGCTGAGCTGGATGCAGACACAGACCTAGAGAGCTCCCATTTCCACATGTGCAGCTCTGTGTGCCCCTCAGCAGGGAGCAGCTAGGTCTTGGGCAGGGAGGGCTAAAGAGCCCGAGTCCTCTGGCCTCTGGAACATAGGATGCTCAGGTTGCAAGGGTAAATTACTGTCTAGAGACAGTGCCCAGAGTGCTGGTGCGGGGAAAGGTGACGGCCGAGCCCTCTAGATTAGCTAGGGCCAAACTTGGAATGGCAATTTTAGCTAAATGAATTAATGGGTGTTCGTGAACACTAGCAGCTCACACCAGTGGTGAGTTGCCTGCTCTGAAAGGTGGTCCTTACTGTACCACACCTGGTGTGTGCCCAAGAGAACGTGCCTCTGCTGCAGGGGCTCTGGGTCATGAGCCCTTGAATAATATGTCCCTGGACAGATTCCATTTTCTTAGCTTGGTGGCATTCTGAAGGGCCTGGTTCTATGCTTTCCCAATGAAAGCAGTCACCTGCATGCACCTGGCCTCCTTAGGGGCTGTCCCACTTGGTGAGAAGGGCTGGTGTTGGGTTGTTCTCTCTCCTTGCTAAGAAGTGCCAGGGGATGTGCAGAGAGCCAACCCTAACTTCTCCTTAGGGTGGGCAGAAGGGTCCAATCGGTGCCAGCTGTACATACTGCCTTTTCCACTCTTTTGGAAGCCTTTTCTAGACAGGGCTGGTGGCCAGTCCTCTTCCTTTGCCCACATTTCAGCCACAAGCTGCCCAGGCCACTTGGATTTGTGCTGTCCCTCACTCGGCCGGTGCAACATCTATGGCCAGGGTGGGGAAGCCACCCTGTGTATGCTGTCTGGGAGGGATGGATGCCGGGGGCAGCTCCCAGCTCTGGCCAGGCCACTAGCCTCACTGTTGTATAGTTTTCACCTTCATTAAATTAAATGATGAAGAATAACCCAGGTCTGGTTGTTTCTGTTTTCAAACACTCTCTAGTGATTCTGAGTTGTGACGGTGAGGGGCGAGAAAGCCTTGGACCCTGCTCTTTTACCACATACACCCCTCTAGACAGCCCTGTCCCCAGCCTGGGGTGTCCAGTAGTGCACATTCTGAATATGCCAATGTGACCGGGGTGCATCTCAGGTCTTTGGGTTGGGCATCCCTGGAAGATGATGAGATGCAATCCGTCAGTGAATCAAAAGTTTTTAAGCACCTACTATGTGCCTGGGACTGTGCTGGGAGGGGGGAAACAAAAAGAGGCAAAAGACAGTTGCAGCACTCAAGTAGTCCACAATCAGGCAGAGCCAGTGAAAAGGGGTCTTCAGTGATTCAGAATGCTAGGAAAAAGCGTCCTTCCTACCCACCAGCTAGGCTAGCAGGGGGCTGACAAGTGAACTCCCTCGAGTTCTTCATCTGGAATGCAGTGGATCACAAACACTAGAACTAGGAAGCGTGGTGCACCTGGCCTTTTCTAGCCTTATACTGGCCAAGGAAAGAAACTGAGACCTGAAGAAGGGAAGGGGCTTTCCCAGGGAATAGGGCTAGAATCACAGTAATAGGATAAAACATTTGGAAGGGAAGTTGGAGGCCTCAAGCCTAACCCCTGCCCTACCAAAAATCCCTCCATATTGTCGACAGGAGGTCAGCTGACCTTCCCTGAGTGTCCTTTTGAGCTCAGATCTCCCCCTTCAAAGTCCTTACCCCTCCTCACCCACACACAAACCATCCAGGAACAGGGGCAAGAAAACCTCAATGTATTACTTCTTGGGGAAGATCTTTTATTTCCCCAGCAAAATCTTCCAACAGAGCTGATTGTGTTGAGGAGATTTTGCCATGTTGAACCTTCCTGGGCCCAACTTATCTCTCCCACTGACTTGCTATTCTCTGGAATTCTACATTCATTTCCCTTTTACCCTCATTTTTCACTTTCCTTCTTTCCTCAGCTATTTGTAAAGCCTTATCAGATGCCATTTTGCTTACTTGCTCTTGTTTTTCTTTGGAATATGTCTTGTTGCTGTCTCCTGTACAATATACAAGACCTTTGTTCATGGGTTTTCAGAAACCATATCTATCAGATCTAATTCCTTAAACCTATTCATCACCTTCACTTCATATCCATAGGGGATGTTATTTAAATCGTACTTCTGTGGTCTGATGGTTTTCCCTACTTTCTTCCATTTAAGACTGAATTTTGCTATAAGAAGCTCATGATCTGAGCCATAGTCATCTCCAGGTCTTGTTTTAGCTGACTGTGTAGAGCTTCTCCGCCTTTGGCTGCAAAGTATACAATTAATCTGATTTCTATATTGACCATCCTGAGAGTAGCCGCATAACCATATGTGTGCCAACCAACAGTGTATACTTCCTCTCATCTGGACTGTGAGAGCAAGCTCGTGATCTTGACTCAAACCCCATTTTTGCCAGCGAATTCACAGGAATCCACAGAATCTACACTGGAAAAGGACCACAGGGATCATCAAATACCAGCCCTTCATTATACAGAGGAAAAAATGGAGGCAGCCCAGAGAAGGCACATGATCGTCCATGGTCACTTCGTGCCAGATTCAGGATCTGAGCACAGGAGTTGTGCTATCTCAGGAGATCAGGACAAAGGGAGTAAGCTAGCTATGAGTGAGAAAAAATTCCACATCTTGATTGATGTGGTCAGAAAGGTCCCCATTGCTTGGTTAAAAAAAAAAAAGCCTTAGTGAAATTGACTTCCATCCTCTTTCTAATATCTTTCTTTCTTTCCTTCCACACAATTCTGACCATATATTTCCCTCCCCTGGTCAGGAAGCTATTGGGATTCCCACAGTTATAACTTCCCTCCTCAGAAATCACATTGTATCTATTTTGTATACAACTTTATATGTTGATGATGTTTATTTCTATTCAAATGTAAGCTCCTTGATGACAGGACAGGGACTGACTTTTTCTATCTTTGTGTCCCCCAAATCTATCCCAATATGTCTCCTTCTAGACAGCTATGGACAAAACACAAACTCCTATGTTTGCCATTTATAATCCTTACAATCTGTCTTCAGACTACCTTTCCAGGCTTGCTATATATTAGTTTCATCATTCATAGACTCTGGGCTCCAGCCAACATCTCAAAAAGGGTGGAGTCAAGATGACAGAGATGTAAATTTTTTGCCTTAGCTCCTCCCCAACTACTTACAAAGTGTGCAAGACCAAATTCTGATTGGAAAAGTCAAGAAAAAGTCACAGTGAGTCATTTTCCCAGCCCAGGGAAGGTTTGGAAGAGGGCAGAGAGGTCTGTGAACACTGGATCAGGGGTTGGCCAGGAGTAGTGATGACAGCAGTGGAGGGGAATTGCCCAGCTCTTGGTATAGTAAGGGGACTACTGTATTAAATAGCAGCTGGAGCAGGAATAGGTACTATCTGGCAATTCAGTTTCCCATTACTCAGTCCCTAGTCACATTCTAGGGTGGAAAAGAGGGCACAATCATTAGGGAGCAAGGACCCTACCTGTGTAAGGGGCAAGGAACAAGTTCCAGAACCATAGCTATGTGACTCTGAGCCCAAGAGCAGAGAGGCATACTCAGTTCTAACCATTAACCATGCACTGAACCCACAGCAGAATAAACTATCCAGGAGACCCAAACCAAGGTGGAGTCACATGTTCAGTCCCTTTGAACCTCACAGGAACCTGTGATTGAGTCCAACAGAAGTCTACAAAAACTCAACCACAGACAAGCCAAAGGTGAACTTGAAGACCAGAAGGATAGTGACCAAGCCTCTTCTTGGGTCATATGATGTCAGAAGCACCTTGTAAAGGCCAAGTGAGCTATGAAAGCCACAGAAGGACCTAAAAGGCAGAAAGTTCAGGACAGACATTATCCACACTTCCAGAGGTCAGCAGCACCCAACTCTAACATAAAGCCCACAGTCAAGAAATAGGCTGGGAAATGAGCAAACAAGGAAAAAACCTGCCCATAAAAAGTTACTATAGTGATGGGAAAGCTGAAGACACAAACTCAGAAGAAGCAATGACTTGAAAACATCTATAAACAAAGCTTCAAAGGAAAAAAAAATTCAAATCAGACACAAACCTAGCAAGAATTCCCAGAAGAACTGAAGGGAGTGATTTAGGGGGAAAAAAAAGGAGTTAAGAATTATTTTAGGCTAGGTGGTGCAGTGAGTAAAGCGCTGGCCCCAGAGTCTGGCCTCAGACACTTAACACCCACCCACCCACACACAAACTAGCCATGTAACCTTGGGCAAGTTACTTAACCCCAATCGCCGTCCAAAAGGCAAAAAAAGAATTATTTTAAATCCAATAAACATTTATTAAGCACCTACTATGTGCCAAGCAATGTGTATTCTAAGTGCTGAGGGTATAATTAATAGAAAGAAAGAGTCCTGCCCTCACAGAGCTCATAAGCTAAAGGGAGAGATAGCACACAAAAGGAAGTAGGAGAGAAGGATATGGGGGGGGGAGGACCAGGAGGTGCCTGGCATGGGGGCACTTTGTTCCCTGGCATTGGGATCAGGTAGGGAAGCCAATGCAGAGCAGAGTGAGCAAAAGGTAAGTTTATGCCCTCTATAAAAGAAGACATGGAGAGGAGTTTGGCTCTCCAAAAAGAGGAGAGAGAAGGCTGAAGGAAATACAGTCCAACAAGGCTGGAATTGGCAGCGCAGTGGTGGATTCCAAAGTAATGAGTTTGTTCTGGTGGGGCGTCTTATGTGGCGGAGATGAAACCAGGAGGAGCAGCAGACACAGAATGGAATGAACAAAGTTCTCTTTCTTTTCTCTATAAAAGAAGCCGTTAGGTATTCCTGTTTGATTCTGAAAACCAGTAAGAGTGGTAGAGGAAAAATTGGGAACACAAACTAGAGTGATGTAAGAAAATCATGAAAAGAGAGTTAACAACTTCATAGGAGAGGTACACAAATATTGGAGAAAATAACTCCTTAATAGTTAGAATTGTCCAAGTGGAAGTTAATGATTTCACGAAACACCAAGAAACACTAAAATAGTCAAAAGACTAAAAAAAATAGAAGAAAATGTGAAATGTCTTAGTAAAACCAACTGACCATGAACAAAAAGAGTCCAGACTTCATATTTCAAGTAAATATAATGGAAAACTGTCCAGATAACTTAGAACCAGAAGGCAAGGGAGAAACTGAAAAAAAAAAAACAAAACCCTGATCACCTCCTAAAATGGAGATCTTTCACTTCCATGCCTTTGTCCAGGCTGCCCGTCCCGCCAATGTTCTGTACTGTTCTGTACATGGCAGTTCATCCCCATGCCTTTGTCCAGGCTGCCCATCCCACCAACGCTCTGTACTGTTCCGCACATGGCAGTTCATCCCCATGCCTTTGTCCAGGCTGCCCATCCCACCAATGCTCTGTACTGTTCCGCACATGGCAGTTCATCCCCATGCCTTTTCACAGGCTGAGTGTCTTCTGTGTCTGGGATGCGTTTGCCACCTCTGCACATGATTTATTTCCAATCCTATTTCCGGTGACGTCTCCTGCAAGGCTGTTGTGATGCTCATGGTCACAGCTTCCCTCTTCAGAAATAACATTGTATCTATTTTGCATTTAACTTTATATCATGCTGTTGTTATCCCTACTTCAATGTAAGCTCCTTGAGGGCAGAGCAGGGCTGACTTTTTCCATCTTTGTATCCAAAAAACCTTTCCAAATGCCAGGGGTATATAAAGATACTCAATATGCATTGAATCAAATTGACATCCATGACTGTGTGAGCTTGCGTAGCAAACACAGTGTGATTTAGCAGATATCAGGAGAGGGATTCACTTGAATGACCTGCGAATCCCCTTCAGTGTCCCTGGTATAGTGACAACAGTCCAGGACATAGCTCTTCATCCTAGTTCTCTCTCACACATTTTAAACTAGGGTACAGCTTTCCCAAGTCCATCATTTTGTGTGTCTTTCACCTTTTAAATGAAACAGTCACAAATAGCAGCTCACTTTAGGAGGGAGAGGAGCATCCAGAACAGGGCACCAATGGATGGGTTCAAAAAGGCGACATTTAGGTATGGCTGCCAAGGCCACCACAGCCCAAGATCCAACCCATACTTTGCAGGAGTCTCCACTATAACCAACCATCTGACCTCTACTTGAAGACCTCTAAAGAGGAGACCTCCAGCTCTCAAGGGATCCAGTTCCACTTTTGGACAGTTCTAATGGCTAGGAAGAGAGGTATGGCAAATAGATATGAATCAGATATAGCACAATTGAGAAATCTTCACAATAAATTTCTCTGATAAAGATCTAATACCCAAGATACATATGTAGCTTCAAATATCATTAGGCTTGGGAGTTGTGAGGCACCTTCTTCCAGTAAGGAGACCAACTTCTGGGTTCAAGTAGGTACTAGGGTTAACTCTGAAGGAACCTGCTCCCTAAAGAGAAAAGCTAAGCCTTTCTCCTTGTCTCTGGCTCTTTAAATCTTCACCCAAGGGCCACAGGGAAAATCACTTCACAGGTTTGGCTTGGCTTATAGTTGTGTCCCCACCCCCCACCTCCCACCCCACCAAAAAAAAAAAAACATCAGTGTCAGGCTAGTATGACGGTTATTTCCCTTATACCAAAGAAATGCTTTCCACACACAAGATGAAGACTTAAGACCACAGTTTTAACCCTGACTCCTAATATGCTCTCCCAGGAGGTTAATACTTAACCCAGACCAGGACCTGGTTTATTGATCAAATGGTTTGGATTAAAACACCTCACTGATGTAGCTTGAGATTGGGTGCTACTACGCTAACCCCTTTTTCTTACCTTCTTTTTAGAATTTCCTTCAAAATCATTGGCCTTTGGTTCTTCCAGATGAATTTTGGAGTTGCTTTTGTCTTGTTCTATGAAGTAAGCCTTGGTCATTCGGTTGGCATGGCACTTAGTCTGTACAATAACTAAGGTCTTATTATCATGTTAATTATATCAGCACAGCCCAATTATTAAGAATTCATTTCTCCAATTCTTGAAATTTTCCTTTGTTTCTTTAAATAGTTCTTTTTGTGTGTGCCCTTGTATCTTTAAGTAGTTGTATTCAAGTCTGGCATATATCTTGAAAAGTGGTTTCTCAAATTTTGAAAAATATTCATTTTGAATAAACTTTTTCTATCTCTTCCTACTGGATTTTAATAGTTTTCTATGGAGATGCTGATGCATTTTGGGAGTTTAACAAAAGGAACCTGCACTTGAGTGAAATGAATGCTTGACTATTTTTAGACTTGATTCTTTAGGGTCATTTAAGTGAATTATATTGATCTACAAACGGAGATAATTCCATTTCCGTTTGCAGATAGATGGTTAGCTGGTCTATTTCTTGTTGATGTATTGCTCTAGTGCTTATTCCTGGAAGTACACCGAGTGGGAGGGGTGAGGATGGCTAGCATCCCTTGGCTCCCAGTCTTATTGGGGCTCTTTTCTACATTCCATGTAAGGAGGCTTCAGTTCATCTGAGTCACTGTCTTAAGGAAAGTCTTGCTCATAGTGGCCCTTTTATGTTGTGTTTTATCAAAACCTTTTTCTTTACCCACGGATATGACCATGTTGTGTTCATGACTTTTGCTATGTCTATGGTCTATTATGTTCATAGTTTTCCTACCATGGTAAATGTTCACCTGTTAGAATGTAAGCTTCTTGAGGGCAGGGACCATTTTGCTGGCTTGTTTTTCTATCATAGCACTTAGCACAGTGCTTGGCATACAGTAAGTGCTTAAGAAATGCTTTTATCATGCATTCATTCATATTAGAGCAGTCCTGACCTTGAGCTATCAGTGTGTCCACAGGATGGAATCTTTTTATGCCAGGCCTGCACGTTTTGGTTATGAAGACTGGTGTCATTATAATGACGAGTGTGGTGAGTGAGACACATGGGACTGGGGGAGAGCATGAAAGAGACCGGTGACTGGTAGAGACTGAGGAAGAGGGGTGAGGTTTGTAGGCAGAGGCTGGTGACTGGGGCAGAAGAGGAAGGCTTTGGAGGTTGGTGCCCTCCTTGGGCACCAATTGGGGATCACTGGGGACTCTCACTCACTTTGGCCGAGAAAAGAGGAGAGCAGGCCACCGGTGCTACAGAGCTAAGAATGCCACACCATGCAACAAGAGATTGGACAGACAGAAATGCAAGCCCAGCCCCTGCTACCACTTTAGACTGGAGGGGAAGAGTGAACCAAGAAAAGTTTGTGAAGAAGGTCCCTTGATCCAGACGTTCCCCTACTCGGCACTGCAAATGACTGCCAGTGCGTCTAGTTCTGAGGTTGGTGTTTGTCTGAGGCATATCGGTGAGGTGGAGGTGCCATCAGGGCTGGGGGAAAGGGCAATGCAGTTAGGAGCAATCAGGAGTTGGGAGAGAAGAGGCCAGAGTTAGGTGAAGCCCCTTCTGTGGCATGGCAGCACATTGCAGTCCCAGAGGGAAGAGTGTCCATTCAGTGGTCATGCAGTTGGGCTGTGCTGGCTCTCCCGTGGATAGTAGGGCAATGGTGTAGTTTTTGGGGACCTCTGATGAGTAATCCCAACACACTCCTCTGCCTCCCCCTTCCCCTGGGCCATCTAAAATTCCTGCTGTATAAGTAAAAGCAAATCAAATTTAAAATTAAAAAACTAGCAAATGTTAAAAATGGTTTCTGTGTGTAATTGGGGAAAATAAATTATTTAAATAAAAAACAAATCAAATATCTGGACACAATTCAAAACTTTTAGAAACCCTAAAGCAAAACCAAGAAGATCCTAATTTCCCAGATCCTCAATATACTCACCCCCCATGACCTACAGCTCCTCTCTGCCTCAACCCCACACAGGAAGATGAGCCTTTGAGCTCACCAGTTCCACGTGTGTTCCATTTCCATGATTAAGAACTCTGAACTTCCTTTACCTGCTCACAAACCCTCTATCATTCTGTCCCCATCCTTTGTCACCATTTGGCTGGTCCTCTCCCCTCATGTTCCATTCACCCCCTCCTCTGTCCCCAGAGTGGCCACAACCTGTAGAGGCTGCTTAACTCTTTATAGTGTTTGGAGGATGAGGGAGCTGTGAAGTCTGTTCCTCCCATGAGCCCGAGGGCCATCAGGCCTTACCACCCCCCCTGCGACTGGGTCTGAAGATCTGCCAGTGCACTGCTTGAGTGATATGCCTAAGGGTCCTTGGACTTTTCCTTCCTCCCTAACTTTTTTTTTAATTTTTTTTTAAAGCAATCGGGGTTAAGTAACTTGTTCAAGGTTACACGGCCAATTATTTCTGGGTGTTGTGCTAAGTATCTGAGCCCGGATTTGATCCCCCAGGTCATCCTGACAATGGGGCCAGTGCTCTTACTCGCTGTGCTACCTGGCTGCCCCCCTCCCTAACTTTTTAAAACAAATGTGTTGTCTTTCTCGAGCACCTTGAAAGCAAGAATTGCCTCTACTTTCCCATTTGTATACTCAGCACTTTGCACAGGGCTTCCAACTTAGTACGTGTTTAGTAAATGCTTTCTCATTCCTTTATTTAGCCTGTCATCTCGGCTTAATCCTTACTTTTCTCAAACTTCAGCTCTCAGTCCTTTCCCAGGTCACCACCCTCACTTGAGTTACTTCCTTGACCCCTTAGTGAACCAGCTCAACTCCACAGTTTTCTATTCCTTGCTTCCTTGTCCTATCATCCCTCATGCCTAACCAGACTTCAGCCCTGGATTATTCACCCCATCCTCCTCCTCCATTCCTCACTCTCAAGTGCCGTACCTTTAGCTTGCCTCTTTGCCATGGGCTGCTCAGTGTCCAGCACTAAGCATGGTCAGAGATGTGAATAAGAAATGACCAGACCATGTGGGTAGTTCAAGGAAGAACCATGAACTCCATTTATTGATTCTTAGGACAAGGTTTTTATAGAGCAATGAGACAAAAAAGACTCAAGTATTCTTATCATTATCTTAGTCTGTCATATCCTGGAAGGAGCACAGAATAGGTAACTTGATAAGGCTTTGTTCTCTAGGTGCTGGAAAGTCTTAGGAAGAGTCAGTTCTTCATAGGCAGTCACATTACAAAGGATGCTCTTGAGAGCTGGCTTCAAGGCCAGAAACCAAAGATGCATCATCAAGGACATCTGCATAGGAACCGACAACCTAAGAATCAAATACTTTGGTTTCAAACAACTTAAGTCTTGGAGTAGAGCCTATTGGTCTCAGAACTCAAACAAAATCCTTTCAAGTGTAACCCATATCAAAAAACCCAAGGATTGAAGTGCCTTCTATAGGGAACATAGTGAGATTTTTGTCTGAGTCCTGAATCAGGCTTCCTTGGCTCCCCACACCTCTTAACTTTACTGAGGCAAGAGGTGGCTCATTATGGGCTCTCTCCTCTCCCCTTCTCTTCTCCCAACCCCTTACACCATGGCCCAACCTCTCCCTTCTGTACCTTTCCTTCTGAACCAACTCCATTTCCTTTCCCTGTGCCCTAGGTCCCATACTCTCCCACACATTTCAGTATTTCACTCCATTATTATCCCACCTCACATTTTCATCTTTTTAAGTCTATTGGTCTCTTCCCCACTGCCTCTGTAACTTCCCCACAAGTCTACCCAACCTAAAAATCATATGAAAGCCCATCATCCTGTAAAGCTTTTGTCTTCCCTTTCTTAGCCAGATCTGTTGAGAATATTCACTATAAGTTCCCTAAGGAAAAAAATCCCCAAGACCAAATGGCTTCACAAGTGAATTCTACCAAACATTTAAGAAACAATTAATCCTTGTGAGGGATTTCTCTCTCTGTTCCTGCATCTGGGAGGTGATTCGTGGAACACGCCTGGACAGCATCTAAAAAGATAAGCAAAACTGCGCCTCTACATAGTTAAGTGGCAGGTCTTTCCCATTACTTTCTTTGGGAATATGTACCTTTTCAAATTGTCATTCTGCTGGTGTATACCCATTTTTAATGATGCTTAACATTTTTTAGGGTTATATAAGACAGTAGCTAGTTGCCCTTTAGTGTATTGGTCCAAATCCCCTTTTTTATTTTTGCAAATAGGTTTCACAGAAAAATTGAAATGATTTGCCAGTGTAGGCAAGGGCATTATCAGTTTTTGTTTCTTTAGGAGAAGCTAAGAAATGAAGAACAATGGAAATGGAGTGAAAAAACAATGGTTCTCCTTGCTGAAGTGTAGCTTCAGGATTAATCATATAAAACTGAAGGATAATCATTTTTTTAAAGCAATTGGGGTTGAGTAACTTGCTCAAGGTTACATGGCCAGTTATTTCTGGGTGTGGTGCTAAGTATCTGAGCCCGGATTCGATCCCCAGGTCATCCCAACACTGGGGCCAGTGCTCTTACTCCCTTTGCTACCTGGCCGCCCCTGAAAGACAATAATTTTGCTCTGTCCATATAATGTAGCCTTATCAAGTTAAATGAATGGAAGGTTCCACAGTTACAGAAAATGATAAAAATGTTTTTAAGTTTAAAATTTTTTGAATGGAAATATAGCCATTGACTGTTGCCTTTTCATTTCTGAGAGATGTTACAGGGAGAGGACTCTCCATTATTTAAATACATGATTACATAGTATCTTATATTAGAGAAAAATATCATTCTAAAAAATTCAATTCTTGAAGAAATAGCAACAATAAAAATGAGATTGGAGCCTTCTAGTAATACAGTGAAAGTTTTCTTTCCCATTTCTCATTCACCTTAAATAGATTTGTAAGTCATAGTTATGATAAATTGCTAACCTTCAACCTAAAAAGAACTATAATGTTGACATATGACTCAAAAATTAAATTTAAGTTTTAGATTCAAGAAAACTCAACTTTCATATTCAAATTGCTTAGATCACAAATTTAATCTGTGCTTGATAATACTTATCGCACTCCAAATATCAGTATGTACAAATTCTTATGAATGTAAATATTTGGTAGTAGATTTACACAGCAAAGATTATACAACCTTCAAAGTTACCCAAATAAAAGTGTATGAGGAAAAAGTGTTCTCTGTCACATGGACATATTGTGATTTTTTAAAGAAGTGACATCCATTTGCCAAATTAGGTTTTAAACTTGTAGGATTAATAGAGGTGGAAGTGAGAGAAGGTATGTGAGGAAGGCATTTTGTGCATGGTTTAACTATTTGCCTGGCCTGTTCTCGAGTAAATGTGAAATTATTTATTAACATCCTTGCATTTTGAATGCAGAGATAAAGGACAAAATGTTGGGTAAGTTTGTATCGTTAATTTGTCAGCTAAAGCATTGCCTTGTTGAACAGGCCCAGGCAGAGATGTATGAAAGTAAACATGAGAAACAGAAAAAGGATTTTTTTCTACTTCTAACCACTTGTTGCAACTGTAAAAAAAAACTGCTATACCTCTCGATTGTTGAAATCTGTCTCAATGTTCCTTACAGTATAAAAATATTTACTATCCATAAAAACATTAAGGGGTTGAGATTGTTCCTTTAGAAGACATATAATAGCAAACATTTCATTCTTTTGGGTAGATGAGAAAGAAGGAGTAGAAATAACTGTTAGCTATCTGTTTATTTTAAGCCTCAGTAAAAGGCCTTATCCCCTTGTAAGAGAGGAGGAAAAAGGTGTTATTTAGGGAATGACTCATTGTTGATTGGAAAATAAATGTAAAATTGGGTATTTGTATTATCCCTAGTTCCTTGATACACAGTCAATAGGATCTGCCAGAAAGGGTCCTCTTAGCTTAGCATTTCAATTTGGGCTTTAACATAAGGTTGCTAAATATGTAGAGGGAGGGACCCTGAAATGGTGATCACAGGTTGAATACCCTTACACATCAATATAGCTACTAACCGAGGGTAACGATGTTTTTTTTTTTTTTGCTTTGATGAGGGAGATAAATCCACTCTTAAGATATTTTGTTGCTATAAGGCTATTATTGTCTACCCTATAGACTTGGCATTTCTGAATGGCATTTTCAATAATTTTAAGTTGTTCTGCCTCTTTTGTTAAAGTTCGAGGACAATGGAGGTTTGGGTCTCCCCTTAGGGTATTAAATAAGTGAGTGAGCTAATGTGTTCTTTACCCAATTTATATCTCTTGATAATCTTTGAAAATAATTTAAAGTTTTCACATTATCTCTTTGAATTACTATATTTTTGAGGTTCAATAATTTTATCCCTCATTTTATGTCCTAAATAATTATATGGGGGTTACAACTAAATTTTGTGACTAACCCGTATTGAAATAAACTAACCTGAGTAGCTTGAAGTATTAGTTGTAAAGATTCTTCTGAAGGATGTGCACACAAGGTGTCATTCATATAAAATAGATAAGATATGCACATGGATACTGATTTCTTATAGTTTTAATGCTTATGCAACAAATTTCTGGCACATTGTTGGACTGTTTTTATCCCTTGCGGGAAAACATTCATGGGGACCTCTTAAATTAGTTGATGAAAACAAAATACTGACAACTAGTCTTTATGTAATGGGATAGTTTTAAAACAATCTTTTAAATAGGTTATCCATAAAGACCATTCTTTTGAAATCATAGAGGGAGTAGGGAGGCCTGTTAAAGGGCTTCCCATAGTCTATCTTTCCATTTGAAAAAGGTTTGGTTGAAGGAGACCAACAAATAGTAGTATAAAATGACAACATTTATTCGTTATTCCCTTAAGGCTAGCTTTACTACTTGTACATGAAGGGCAGGACTAGAGTCCTGACTGAGGAACAAAGGGATGAGAGAGCTTAAGTGCATTCTAAAACCCTCCCAGATAGGGGAGGCTGACACGCAAATTTATGACCCACATCATGGCTTAATCATTGTATGAGAAAGGAATTTTCTTAATTGGACAAATGGCAAACACAATGACAAAGTGTCGATTGAAATTATGATCCAGAAGATCTGTTTTCTTTACCATTAACAACCCATAATATGGTATACACCCAGAAAAGCTTAAGAAAAAGTCCCATTGCTCAAGTTAGTGCCTCAAATTGAGGGTCTCGTCCTTAAGGGCCATAAAGTAGGCTTTGTTAACATGAGGAGAGATATTTTCAGAGACAAAACTGGGTCTGTTTGGAAATTATGATCTCTGGAAGCCTATTTTAAATCCTACTTTCAGCCTTACCTGGGCTCTGGAGTGGCTGATATAGAAACAGAGCTTTTTTTTTGGATAATGAGTCAGAGCAGCCTGTTTGTTTAATTCATATTTTTGCCAAAACAATATATTAAATGATTATCAGAGGTCAGTAAACATTCTCTATTTTCTTCATTTATTACTTAACAAAACTAATTTAGGTGTCACAAAAGTGTTTTAACCCCTCCCAAAATATATTAATTGAATCTCAAAAAGACTGATCATCATATTTTTAAAAGCTATTAGGTCCAAAATTCCTTTAGTTTCAGAGGAATTCATTTAGTGCAAAGGAAAAGCTGAGTTCCTTCTATGGCATTGCTCTCTCTCTCTCTCTCTCTTGGTCCTCCTTTTTCCTGTCTGATCATTCCTTTTCGATGTCCTTTGCTGACTTATCATGCCCCCAGACTATAGGCTTGTCTCAAGGATCTACTCGGGACCTTCTTCTCCTCTCTCTCTTGAAAATCTCAGTCAGTAATTTTCTTCTTATTCCTATGCAAATTACTCACAGATCCAGATATCCAGCCCCAATCTCTCCCTTGAGATCCAGTCATGTGTCACCAAATACTTGATGAAATTAGATATGCCACAGACATCTTAAAGTCAAAATGTCCCAAACAGAGCTTCTACTCCTTCCTACCCACCCCAACCTTCCCTTTTTCTACCACGTTCTGCTACCATCTCATCCATCACCAGCCTCCTCAAGTGAGAAAAGGCACCAAACGTTTCTCTGCCTGCTCCCCTTGTGCCTTCCCTCTCCTCCTGGGACACATTGTGTTCCTTGAGGGAAGATGGCAATGGGCCAGGCTGGGGCAGGGGGGGGGATATTCCATATGCTCCAAGGCAACAACAGCCATCTGTGTCAGCCCAAGGCAAGTCCCACTGCTTTCTGACAACCTGAACTCCCAACTGAGATACGGAGAACTTCCTGTTCAAAGAGAAGCAAGCTCTCATTTAATATCAAGGCTCCCTAACCCTGCTGCACCTTTCTGCCCTTTGAAGGAAGAAGAGGAAAATTGGTGGGAAATGGGCTTTCCTTCTCCTGCTGTGTGGATTCCACTTCCATCTCCTTCTGTACCCTTTTCTGCCTAATTTCTACTCATTGGGTGAAAGGAAAAGTGAAGCAGGGCCCTCCATATGACCATGTGTCTCCTGTCTCATACTGCACTTATATTCAGCATGATCTCTAACCTCCTTTGGGAAGAGGAATGGCACCTTCGCCCAATGCTGAACATTCACACACCTGGTCACACTCTTCAAATTCCAGTGATCCTGAACCCTGTAGGTCAGCATCTAAGCTCTAGCCCTCACTGCCTACCACCAAATTCCCTATTCTCCTTCCCCTCAACCCTCCCACTCCAACGTTCCAGTCAAACGCTAATCTTCCTTTCCGCTGCACTCTCTGGAATGCTTGCTCTATAGGTGACAAACTTCCCTTCATCCAAAATCTATTGCTCTTCTGTTTCCATCTACCAGCTCTGACTCAGATCTAGCTCTCTCCAGGTGACACACCTTTCTGGCCACTCTTTCTAGTGCTGGCTGCACTATGTTCATCACTCAGTAAAGTTCGTGGTATTAATATTTACTACCCAATCAAAATCGTGGCAGCTGCTATCTACATATTCCCAGATCAGTCTCCTTCCTTCCCCAATGAATTGCAGTTTTCTCTCCTTCCCAACTCTTGACCTCATAGTAGATTTCAACACACACACTGACTCTCAAATGCCCTAACCACTCAGTTTCTCAACCTGCACACTCCCCACAAATATCCCAAGATAGTCACATCCTTGACCTTGCCATCACCCACAGACATACCCCTTCTGTGTTCAAGAATCCTGACATCTCCTTATCAACTCACAATCTATTGGCTGTTTCCTTTTCCTGCTGCCTTTCCTTACTAAACCCTATTCTTTGTCTTCACTGTGACCTGCAATCCCTTGACCTCTCAATTTCTCCCAGGCCATCTCTGTTGTATTAACCATTCTCTCTTTTCCCCATCTGGACCCTTTGGGGAAAAATTCAGCTCTCCACTGTCCTCTGCTCTCAAATTCCTAGCTCCCTTTTCATTTCTATGATTCTTCCCTGCCAAGCCTGTCTTAGATCACTCCTACCATTGGCTTCCTTTACCTCTATACACATGCTACTGAGCAAAGGTATAAAAAGTCATGAAACCCTTCTGACTGGGCCCTCCACACACACGTTACACAGCCTCATTTGGGTCATCTTTGCTATTAGGCAATCCTTCTGCACCTCCTCATAGCACACTATCCCACTTTTTCCACGGTGACTCCTCCAGATCACTCTGTTCCTCCATGGCTCCCTCTCCCTCCTTGCCAACTTCTCAGCTGACAATCTTGCTTCATATTTTACAGAAGAAGTCAAGGCCACCAATCATGAGCTCCCTTTTCTCTCAACCAGTCAGTAAATATTTGCCAAGCATCTCCAATGTGCCCTCAGGCACTGTGCTAAGCACAGATCTATCCAGCTATCATCTGCCGATCTCCATCACCACCATCGTCTGTTTTTTTATGCATTCTCTCTCCATCTAGCTCTATGTACTTCTTTATCTCTATATTGATCTAGCTATCTGTATATCATTTTCTATGCATTTATCTACCATGAATCTTTCATCTCTGACAACCATTTATCTTTCTTTATCTATCTCTAGCTAGTTATCTCTTTGTCTCTGTCTGTTTATCCTTCGACCTCTATCTAGTTCTACCCTTCCATCCATCCATCTATCCATCCATCCATCCATCCATCCATCCATCCATCCATCCATCCATCCGTCTATCCATCTAACTATGTCTTTCCTCCCTGACTACTTATCTATTCTCCTTACTTATCTTTTTGCATGTTTCTCCTCTAGATAGGCTGCCAGTTTTTCAAGGGCACAGACAGTTTCACTTTGGTCCTTGTATCACTGAACCTAAAATGGTGCCTAACACATCTACTACACTAATATTTATTAAACACCCACTATGGGCCAGGGGGCGCATTACATGGCAGTGATACAGATATGAGGAATGACCTAGTCCTTACTCTCTCTGAGAGATATGACATCAACATTTATAATGTCATTGGAAATGTGCGTGTGTTTGCACATGCGTGTGTGCGCACACACTTATGTGTGAAGTGTAACCTAAGTACCAGGCTGCTTTAAGCCCAGAGGATTCTGGGAGGGTGGGCACTAGCGGTTCAGGAGGAATCAGGCAAGTTTTCACGGAGCATACAGGGCCCACGCGGATTCTTGAAGGGAGAGAGGGACAGAGTTGACGGCATGCACCCAGGCACAAGGGCAGCCCTAGCAAAGCCATGGACACGGGAGCACTTCATGGCAGGGCCAGAGAGGCAGGCAGCTTGGCTAAGCCACAAAGGGCAGCTGATTAAATATGTGGGTGTCCCTGCTTTGTTTTCTGCATTCTTTCAATAAAACGCTTTTGTGACAAGCACCTTGTCCTTGTTGACAGGGAGTTGGGCTTTTAAAATGAGATTTGTGGACACACTCTGGGTCAGGTATTAAGTGCTGAGTAGTATGAGCCATAGGTTTGTGAAAGCTTGGAGCCTGGGCACCCCAACCTTGAGAAGGTCTTCTCAGATCAGGAAAAGTCCCTGCTTGATGGTCCCAGGGCATGGCCAGTCAGACATCTGGCACTGTCTGAAGATGGGCTAACGGGGGCCCCCACATTCATGGGATGCTGCCCCTGACAGAGAACTAGCACACCAGAGAGAGCTGAATAGAGTCCAAAGAATGTTGGCTGCATAGAGGAGATGGGTTCAAATCCAGGCTCTGCTCCTAATCCCCTGTATGCCCTTGGATAAGTCACTTCCCCCCTCTTGGGGCCTGTCTTCTCACCTGCAAAACTTAAAAAGCTTAAATAAGGTGGTCTCTGATAGCCCTTTTCTCCATTAATCTCTGCCCAGGGAAGTTCCACAAGCAGCCAGGTGACTGGCAGTGGCCTGGGCTAGCTGCAGAAATTACCTTCCTTACAGGCTGGGCTCCATGCAAATGATCAGACTGAGGGGGCAGTCTGGGTGCTTGATTGACATCACAGATTCCTTTGGGCCCTTGGGTGGGCCAGAGTAGGTCCAGTATCATCCTCATGTTCAGGATGGACAGACCGAGCAGTGGTTTATGCCTACCCTCAGCAGGCCAAGTTGATACCAATAGGGAGAAGGGTGGCTGCCACAAGTCATACTTTGAGGAGTTGTCCCTTGGCAGAAAAGGCTCCGTGGCACTCCGGCCAGAGTCTAACTTTCAACAAGTCATTGAACGAACACTCAGAAATTCCAGAAATCAGCAAGCCTCACACTGCCACCAGGGTCAGATGAGATCTGGCCATCCAAACCCAAGTTTCATTCACCAAGGAGAATGTCTTCTGGGCCTGAATGGAACTGGGTTTGAGAGCAAGGATGTGAACAGTTCAGGATGTCCCTCTCCACCCCATGCCAGAGGTGGCACCTTGGGAATGGGCCTGCCCCCAACAGAGCTGGTGCTTGGGAAGCAGGGCATCATCATTTCATGCCTGTCCCGCTGCCCTTCTCAGATCCTCCCTATTCTCAGTTACACCACTGCTTGGCATTGCCAACTGATCTCTGCCCCACCATGGCCCCCAAACCATAGCTGGCATGCTTATGGAATTTGAAAGTGTGCCAAGACCTTTCTAAAGCAGGTAGGGGCACCTCCCCCCCCCGATGGCAACAATGCGACTTTGCTCTTTGAGGTCACCTTCCCCCAGCCCTGTCTTGCAGTTTCCTCCCTTGTTTGACCTTCCCAGTTTTCCCTCTTGTGCTCACGGGGTCCCTTTTGATCAGTGGTACTCAGGTCTTTCCTTTCCATGGAGCCTCTTTCTCAAGGGTCCATTCTACCTATTGGTCCTGAGTATCAAGATGCCCGTCACCACTGTGTGCTCACTCACCATCATTCCCCTTCCAGGAACATGATCCTGTGGGGAAGTGTTGGGTGGGAGAAGGCTGGCACACACCCCTAATTGTGTATAATCTTTTTTGTTTAACCCTGGCATTTGGTGTTGTACATCATGGATATTTGTGTCGGAGCCCAGGCAGGTCCAGGTGACAGGGGCAGGGGGAGGCTGAATGGGTTTGTGTGGGGGGGTTCTTTAAGAGTCTTGGCAGTTTAGAACAAGGCTGGGCAAGGCAGGAACATTCTGATGGGGCTGTTGAGGGTGGCAGTTGGAAAGGGGCGACATGAGAGAGAGGACTGGAGGGGGTCAGAGGGGGTGGGGAGGCAGGTCTGGGCTGGGGGCAAACTGTACCCAAGACGTGGAGCTTCATGCTTGGCCTCCTTGCACTGCCAGAATGCAGCACAGTCTCCACAGGTGGCCAGGCCCCTGCCGCCATCTTGGCCGTGGCAATTAGGAGCTTGGCAATGCCGCTTGCTAGTGTGCTCATGCCCATTAAGGATCTTCCTTTTCCATGTTACCTGGCCTTCAGCTTCTTCTCTACCTCCCTCCTTCTGCAGTCTCTCACACAGATGCTTTTGACAGCCCCTTCTGGATCTAAATCTATGCTTCTATGACCATTTTTTGTCTGTTCTAAGGCTTCTAGGAGAAAGATGATAACCCAGCTTTTGCCCTGGCACTCATCATCAGAAGGTGGTTAGACTTTAAGAACCCAGAAAGTACAGGTCAGGGTGGTAAAGGGCTGCAGGGATCCCTGGGTCTGCTCTCACATTCCCAACCTGAACCTGGCTCATAGTTGGCGCTTAATAAATGCTTGGTGAATTGTCTGTCCATCTAGGGAGGTCTCTAGTTAGCCCTGCTCGCACCCTGTGAACAGAACTGTCTTGCATGGGCCAGACATGGCCCAGTGTGGGAAGGATGGAAAGTTTGGGGCTGATAAAGCCATCGTCCTTGGGTGAATAGATCTCCAAGGAAGGTCTTTTCTGGAGCTGATGGTGTGGACCCTAGGAGGGAGTTATTTCTTCTGCAATTAGCTGGGTTGCCATGCTCTCACCCTGTACTGGAAATCTGAGGGAGCGTCCCATAAAGCTTGAATTCTTGGACTAGTGCTAGTGATGTTCAGCCATGCCAAAGCTGCTGGCTTGCTTTGACTTATCTTCCAGAGCTCATGACCTCCCCATGGCCTGGGGGTAACTCTGGGTTCTTGCCAGCTTTGCCAGTGAAGCCATGAACTTAGATAGGTCCTACCAGGCTCTAAAGGCTTCAAGTACAGGCCCCGTGGTGGACTGGGTGTTTCTTGTCTGAGGCCCAGCCTAGCTAAGTGCAGAGGGACTCATCACTCAAGATCTGGCTGTCAGACAGTGGTTATTTTCCAGCCAAGGCATCTAGCAAACGTTGCCCAAGAAGGCAGGGTGGGCATGGATCAGCACTAACCCCACCCCCACTGCCCCCACGCTGCATGGAGGCAGAGCCATTGGCTACTCTCGCCACCCATTCCACACAAGTTGGCTCTCTAAAGATGCCATCAAGTGGGTACCATGTCCCCCAAGTCCACAGCCCTGAAAAGAATAAGTCTACTCTGTGTCAGGTCTTGGACTCAACCTGCAGCCTCCCCCTGTGTTAAGGAGGATCGTCTTTCAAACTTCCTAAAGAACTCAGTGGAATTGTCTACATGGAAACTGGGAAGGTGGGGGGCAGGGGAAATCTTAAAGTCTAAGAGTGAGAACTCCAGAGACTGAATTTGCTGTGTCTCTTTGAGCAATAGTGTTCATCTACTCTGGGATGTTACAATCAAAGTCTCCACACTCTGTTATGCTATGGCAGGCAAGGATGACCTAGAGAAACAGGGAGAAAATAATGCCTCTTTTCCTCTCAAGTTTATGCCCAGAGGACCCAGATATGTGCTCTGGGCTCCCTGGCCATTTCCTCTCACCTCCTCTCTCTTGAAGCTCTGTCCTCTCTGTTTCAGACCTTGGGCACCTGGACAGCCGGGGAGAGAAGGTCAAACTTGCCCACCAGACACCGAAGCTGTGCTGAGCAGCCTGACAGGAGGTGCCCTCCTCACCCCGCCGCCCGCACACACAGACAGATGGATGGGCGGGAGGGCACTGGGGGATCCTGAGCCTTCCTCCCAGTGCAGAGAAGTCCAGACTCCTATCCTTCCCCACTCATGGGCCCAAGCAGAGCCAGTTGCTGGGAGGGGTTGAATGTACCTTTATTAGCAGGATTGTTTTCAGGGCCTAAGACACAGGAGAAGGGAAGGGGGTGGGGCACCAGGGATGGGTGGGGGGCACAGTGTTTCCAAAAGTCCCATGCAAGAGATAGGGGAAAAGGCTAAGGAAACCCAGCTTCTGGTGGGCTTTTAGCTACCTGGTCCGAGTTCATCAGTTATAGGGGAACACATGGTCTGCCCTCCCACTAGTCATCATCTGTGGGATTCTCGAGAAAATGCAGTAGCTTCCAAAAAGCTGGAGGGAGACTCCAGTTTTGTAACGAATACAAACTAGTTATCTAATTGGTCTTAACATTTGTCTAGAACTGGGCTAACTGGGTCCTTGGCAATGTGGAGCAGCCCAGTTGTCATTGCAAAGGCCTGAGCTGAAGTCAGCCTCCTCCCAAGTCTAGGCCCCTGCAGGGGGATGGGTAAGGACCTGATGGTGCTTGTGGCAGTGTGGCCAGAGACAGAGGGCAGCAAAGGGAGACTCCTTACTACTGATGACTGCAGCCCTAAGAAATATGGACAGCAGCAGAAACAGAGCAGGGATCGAGACCTGGCCAGAAGAAGTCCCTCTTGCTCTAACTGGCAGTGGGCAAGCTTAGAAAACGCCCTGTGGTCAGGCTTGGGGGAAGGGGAAAGCCTGCAGGGGCTGGGCCAGTCCTGTGAGGGGCAAGGGCTGCCTATAGCTAAAGAGTGCTTCAGTTTTGTCTTTGTGTCTCTGTGCTCAGCCCGGGGTCCAGCCCATGGCAGACGCTTGGTCAGTGCTGAAGGGGAATGGACAAATACCATTCTTAGCATTTGGTATCCTGCCCCATCCCAAGGTCTGAGCCAGCTGCCTTCTCTTGCCTGCAGTTTCTTCCTCACAGGAGGCTGGGCATGGGAGAAAGTCAGGCAGCAGCTGCAGCCCACGGACCTGTGAATGCCCCGGCCCCACCCCACTATTATGGTCAGGAAGTGCCAGCCCTGTGGGCCTGCCTTCTCTTGGTGTGGTGTCTTACAAGGGGACCCAGGCTACTCAGAAAGAAAGGCCTACTGGGGGGGGGACAATGGAGGCAAAGTGGGGCCTTTTCCCAAAGAAGTTTAGTAGGTGGCCAATGAGAACCAGTGCTAAGGGACAGGAAGGCCCTCCTAGGACAGAGAAGTGATGTTGGACCGTCCTCCCGGAGGGGCAATGATCTTCTGGGCTGGTCTCCTGGCAATGTGGTCATCAGCTTGAGAGCCTGGCGGGCAAAAAAGATAGGAAGCTGGAGCTTTCTCACAGATCTCAAACTCCCAGGGAAGAGCCCCCTTTTTGGTATGGGCAGAGTGTGGGGAGGGATTTGGGCTGTGGACTGGTGGGGTCCCACAAGAGCAGCCACTGGGCAGGAGATGACATCCCATGAAATATTGGGGGTTCTGTGCCCCTGGCCACACCAAAGCTACTGGCCACATGCACCCCTGTGGATTTCCCCCAGCTCAGATGTCTACCCACCATCTCCAAGGTTCCAGGATGCTGGAGGTGGAGAGAGAAGGAACTTAGACCCCCTAGGCCCTACCTGATCAGGGTGACCTGGCCCTTCATTCAGGGTTGGTCACCCAGTGCCTAGCTCAGCACTTGGCCCATGGTACCATCCCTGCTACTGTCTGCCAGTGGTGGCGCCAATGACTCTCCAGGGCCCCAGGGCTGTCTCAGGCACTTACCAGACAAGCTAAATCCAGACTGGTGCAGGTTGCGGATGGGTGGAACTGTGATTTTGCCAGGGCAGGAGGTGATTCTGGAGGCTGGTGTTGGGGCTGCTGACTTGGCTGTCACAATTCCATCATGGACCGGTCCATCATAGAGCCCCCTTGGCACTCCGTGAATCTCAGCCAGCTAGTGGTAGGCAGAGAGAAGCAGGAGAAATGTAAAAGGGCAGAGACAGAGAACATCAGAGTAGAGGCTGGGTTGGGGGAGTGCCAGCACGCCCCGTCCCTCATTCTTCTTGGTTTGGAGCCCCTGAGACGGGCAGCGCATGGAATGGAGCTCCAGGGCTGCCTCTCCTGGGCATGTGCGTGTGGGGGGTGCTTACCACCTCTGACAGGTGCATGGACCCATGGAGCATGGCCAGCAGCACTATGATAAACTCACCCAACACTTGAGCCCCACATTAGAAGGGCCTGAGCAGGGAGGCCAAACGGTGCCAATCTCATGAGAGCTGCAGAGGCAGAATCCAGGTGGGGACATCCCCCAAACACTAGCTGCCCTGGCTGATGACCCCACTCTGGCCCCCTCCACCTCTGTGCTCTGGTCCCTGGTGCCCCCTCAAACAGCTGGGGCAGGGGTCTCCAAACATTGGCTCAGCCCTGATTGATCACTATCCATGGAGTAGAACCAAACCAGCCACCTGGCCCCAGTCCTTCTCCTTCTGAAGCCTAGGGACAGGTCAGGACTCATCTGAGCTCACCCCACCGGGGCGGGGTGGGTGGGGGGCTGAGGGAGGGGAGGTGGGTTGGGGCTGCTGTGCCGGGTTTCCACATGAGACCCAGAGCTCTGCTGTGAGCAATTTCTCCTTATGGGGAGAGAAGGCTGTCCTCCCATTGTCTGAGCCACTGGGGACCTTAGGAGATAGAGATATTGGCTGATGAGAGGATAGGGCTCTGGGGAGAACAGCCAACGTTATCCCCCAATCACCCTTGTGTGACCCTGGCAAGGGAACCTGTTCTTGGCGCCCTCCCGGTCCTTGGTCATTCCATGCTGACTCCTTCCTGACCCTGCTGGGCTCCTAGGGCCTGCACTGTGCAGGAAGGCCCAGGTGCCCCTCTCATGTTGTATCAGCAATGCCATATTCACAATGCCTATGGAGATTACAAATATGCTGATATAATTATCCATTACAAAATACGTCATGCTTGCCATATGGGGAAATAAACTAGAAAATTTATTAAGATACCAAAAGACTGAGTCCAAAAACCAGAAAGTGAAAGCCATCAGAGTAGTTATGATATTGGCACAGATAGATAAAGTAGAAAGCACCCACATTTTCAAGCCTTTAAAACAGAACAGGCTACCTCAGGCAAAGGTCCTCCTCTCCCCACGCACAGCAACCACCCAGCGTCCTGGAAGCGCGCTCCCAGCAGCTCCGGCCCCTGGCAGTCCTCAGCAGGAGTCCTTAGCAGTCCTAACTCAAAAAGGGCTTCGCGCTGCCACTACTGCTGCCTCTGCTGCTGCCGCTGCTGTCACCACCACCGCCAGCCACCGCAGGAATGCTAGCTTGGCTTTCGCTTTCGCTTGCTCCACCCCTTCCTGCTACGTCAGCACGTCCAATGGGGCATGGAAGATCTTTAAATCCCATAACCCTTACACATGTCCATGGCCAGGCCTGACACTATGTCCAGCATCACACGGGCATCAGCTTGCTCCTCCCACCCCCTTCCCCTGCTCTGTTGGGTCCCAAAGGACTTGGACTCTGGCCTTGCAGGTCACCTCTGATCTAGGCCTGATGTTCCTTCTGCGTCACTGGAGTCTGCTCTGTCCTCTCCTGTCCAGCATGGCCTCTCCTCACTGTTCTCAAGGGATGGAAAACTGAAGGTCTATGCTCTCCTCTCGTAATGCAACTCCAACTGAGGGGAACAGACCGGGCCTTTGCTGGGCCAGCCTCCCCCAGCTCAGCTTGGGCTGAGTCACCTGCTCCAAAAGAGAGGGCAGGGCCTCTGGCTCACTCCCTCTATGGGTCTCCACTGTAGGCATGTGCACTAACTGGGACGCACGTGGGGGCCTCGAGTCAGCCTTTGCTCTGCCCCCAAACACTCGGTGTGAGTATGGTCCGGCCTCCTGCCCTCTCTGGGCTGTAAATGGAAAAGGTTGGACTAAATGACCCCTAAGCTGCCCCTGGCTCTGGCATCTCTGGGATAGCACCTGGAGCTCAGGGCCAGACCCATCTTCTAACTCCTGAACAAAGACGTTTTCATGTCTTCAGGAGCGGCCTGGGAGCTCTCTCCCTCAGCAGGGCAGAGAGAAGCCAACACCCATTGTGGCAGATGGTCTCTAAGAGCTGCTAGGGTTAGAACAATTCATGACCAGCAGCGGCCACGCTGAGAATGGGCCCTCTGGGCGACTCTTGCTGTGTCAGCAGCCCTGTCCTCAAAGCCCTTCCAGCCTGACGGGGCCGAGGGCCTGGGAGACCTGGGAGTCTTGGCCATTTCTCACAGAAAAGAGAAAGACTGAGCCTGGCTGGGCAGCAAGCGAGAGGGAGCCCTCATCCAGCCCGGTTGCTGATGCCCATTGCTGGATGTGGGATGTGCAGAGCTAACAGGTCCTTATCTGTTCCAGGATAGTCAGGCCGGTGCTCCCAAGAACAGTGGTCTCCCTTTGAATCGTGTTAACTGCTTGGTCTCTACCCACTCCCTGGGGCTGTGGCCTTCTCACCAACAGCAGGGCTTTAAGGGATGGGGTGGGTGGGTGCTCCCCACCCGCGAGGCTGCTGGTCATCCTGGCCCCTCAGGGGGACAGCCACTGCTCACCTGGGAAGAAAGCCGACTCCGACCTGGTGCAGCCTTCCATGGACGGTGGCTTGAGAAGAGCGCCTGCCCAAAGAGGCTCTGAAAGGCCTTGATAAGAACAGCCACCAGGTCAGAATTGCTCAAGGTTAATGCCAGTCCTCATCCCCAGAAGGGTGAGAGGAGGCCGTCGGCCTTTCACATCCAGCCCGATCAATGCCTTTGCGTTAGGAAGTAAAACAAAGACCAGCCCTGGCCTGGGATTGCCCGGGCACCACGGGCATCAAGCCTCCAGCGTTCCACAGTCATGTCCCAAACATCCCTGAAGGTTATAGGACAATGGATTCCCTACCCAAGCTAAAGGATCTCTGGGGAGGCCAAAGCAGGGACCAAACCTGTACCTGAAGGAGACTCATAAATGCAGGTTGGGAACTAAGTCCCCAGGCAGGCCTCGGCCTCTGGGTGACGGCTTGGATGGTGAGAAATGTTTTCCTTACATCAAGCTGAAAATCGTCTCTCCAACCTCCATCCTTTGCTCTTCTGCAATCAGCATTGGGAGGGCTGCCTCCATATATGATCCAGCCTGACATGGCAGCTGACCGGGGCTGTCTGGGCTGAGGAGAAGGGGGGACAGGAAATGAAGGCCCAGCGGTGGCTTAGACAACTGTGATGTGGGTGGATAACAAAGTTTCATTCCATCTAGGTCACAAGTTGGCCAAGGAAGGAAGAGATCCAGAACCGAGCCGGGGCAGAATTCCCTCCAGCAAGCTGGGCCAGTGTCCATAATGCTGGTGTGCCCAAGGTTTCCAGAGGGAGTGGTGAGAGAGCCTTTTCAGAGGGTCATGGCCCAGGGCTGGTGGCCTCAGGCAGGCAGCCGCGGAGTCCCAGATGCTTGGAGGACTCACAGTGATAGCCAATAGCCTGGGGCGCTGTCTTGCACACCTGTCCCAAACCTCCCTAGCACCTATTTCTCTCCTTCCTTTCCTCTCTGGAGCTTTCCCATCGCAGTGGGAACAAAGCCCACAGAGGGCAAGGCTCCCAGGGACACAATGCTTAGGTCCCACCCTACGGAAGGGACCATTCTGCTGGAGCTGACCCCCAAAGCCTGCTCAGGCCCCTTGAAGAGAGGTGTGGCTGGGCACTGCTTACAGCCTAGGGAGTGAGGAAGCCCCCAGGCCACTCAGAGGATTCTGGCCTTGGGGAAGTTCTGATCCTGCCCTCCTGCCTCATCCACTTCTCCAAACCTCCAGTGAAGTGGGAAAGTGGAAGCAGGGGACCATCCTGGGACCCTTTTCATGGCTTTGGTGTGGAAATCCATCATAGAAGGCACTTCTGAAAACATCCTCTCCTCCCATTTGTCCAAAAGTCTCTCCTACTCAAACCGAGTGGAAGGACACATTTCCAGGGGACTGTCCCCCCTTCCAAGGCCCTCCTGAGAGGCTTTTGCCCTCTTTCTCAGCCTAAGCAAAAGTCTGGGCCCACCAAGCCTTCCACACTCCAGAAGGTCTGGTCCCTTTGGCTTCTCCTGCCCTGCCATCGCCCCCCCCACACACACACTTTTCTACCATTAAGATTTTCCCCAGGTCTCTCCCTGACTCATGGAGCTGGCCCCAAGGGAGTTTCTGGCTCTTCTCCCCAGGACCAAGGCAGGATCCATGTTTTCTGGTGAGAGGCACAGTGCAGTAGGACCCTGGAGGCACCATTCTTCCCTCCCCCATAGATTGTGCCCTGGAGATACTCTACTGAAAGCAAACCGGGCTTCCTGGGAGCAGAGATTGATGGTGACCAGAGACTTGATCTGACCCGAGTCACGTGTGTCTAGACTTGGCGGATCCCATTTTTGCACAGCAAATGCTGTTAGCTAATTTTTCCCTCACAAAGCTCAGGCACCTTACAGTTCTGTGAAGATGTAGGAGAGGAAGTGACAGAAATGCCACCCCTGAAGACACAGAAGGGCAAATAAAGATGAGTGGAATACCAGTCTTCATTCCTTAAAGGGGGATTCCTTGTCACGTCCCTCTCCCAGGGTGCTCAGCTGGATTCTCTCCTAGCCCTTAGGGGTGGGGGAACAGGCATTGTTCCCAAAGCTCACAAGGGCCAAGAGAAAGCAGCAATCAGCCCTTTGGAAGAGGAAGGGAAGGCAAGCCAGCCTGAGCAAAAGGCTGGCTCTCCATACGTCCATCTTGCTCAGTCCAGGAGGGTATCCTGTAAGTAAAGACAGAGCAAGGCAAACCTGGCCATTCCTACCTTCCTCTTGGGGTCTCTTCTAAGGGCCACAGTCCTAATGGGCAAAGACAGGGAAGAGGCAATGGGGTGGGAGGGTGGAAGCAAAGAGGAGAGGAGAGGAGAGTTGAGAGAGAGGAGAGAGAGGGGGGGGGAGAACATGAGCTAGAAATGGGGATCCTCACCCTGACTAGCAATCCCACCATCCTGTGGAGACCCTGGCTGCTTTATCCCAAAGCAGGCTCCATGTCCATTGATCAGAAGCTTAAGAAGCTTAAATCAGAAGCTTAAAAACCTTAAGAAGTCTTAGACATTCTCTGTTGGATTCTCTACCCTCCAGCTCATCCCAAGTGGAAGACTGTAGGTTCCCCAAACTTTGCCCTGCTTCTTTGAATGTAGTCTTTTCAGATCGATGCATTTCTCAGGCTTCTTTCAGGATAGTTGGTTCCTAGGGCTGGCACCTCAGGGAATGGTTACTCTACAGGATGGAGCCCTTGTCAGCTAAGCTCCCCACTTTGGCTTGGCCTCAGAAGCATAAGGACCAATCTTATGACTTTGAGGAGGAATGAGCCTCTCCAAACTTAGCTAGTCTAATCCTTGGACAGTCGACCCAGTCAGTCCTTGGGTTCCTACGTGAAGCCTTGGCAGCTTGAGGGTCATTGCCAACGTCTGTGCTCCATTTGCATAAGGCACTTCTCTTGGGGGATATATCTGAAGAATTAATAAATGTCCTCATGGGAGGCACAGGGGAAGGGCAGGTTATGCTATAATCTT
Organism: Petaurus breviceps papuanus; assembly: GCF_028583685.1. Lineage (NCBI taxonomy): Eukaryota > Metazoa > Chordata > Mammalia > Diprotodontia > Petauridae > Petaurus > Petaurus breviceps. The sequence continues at coordinate 2,056,909 of NW_027186352.1, forward strand.
CATTAGGAGCAGACTCAGAGGGGAAATGTAAATCATTTACATCCCAGTTTGGTCAGTATCGATTCCTCCTAACAAGCAAATGAAACCAGATTTGAGAGCTAAAGAGGATCCTGAGCACAGGGAGCTGAACGGTCAGTCCTCAGGGGGAGAAATAGAGTCTCTGAGAGCCCAGGACACTTTGAGGAGGGGCCACTTTGGAGAGAGCACTGAGATGGAGGCTTAGAATGGCCCCCAAGCAGCCAGCATCTGCTGGGACTGGATGGGGGGTGCTGTGTGTTGTGGATCCAAGGGGAAGGGAGATGGGAGGGTCTCCAAGAATGCCCTTAGGCTCACATTTTATTGGCCATGGAGCATCTCCTGGGCCCTGTAAGCCCTAAGTTGAAAGAGAAGATGAAGAGAGGGGGTGTCAGGGGAGGTGGTAAAAGATAACCCAAAGGTGCTTGATCCTGCGGACACCACACAAAGAGAAGTCAAATAGGAATCTTGTTTCCTACCTGTAGAATACAACACACATTCTCTCAGAGAGGCAGACACAAAATAAGTACTGGGCCAGCTGCTGTTAGTGTAAGGAAAGCAGGCCTTTCCCTCCTCTCTGTCGTTCCACACTGCTCAGCTCACCAATTGGCTCCCTATCAGCACCACCAACCTAAGGGACAGGCTTCATCATCACCTTCCTGGGCTGTGACCTCCTCTCCTCCCAGCGGGCCTCCAAGGATCTCCCCAATTTCACTTTGTCACCTTTTGAATTTCAGCTCTCTCCATGATGTCCTGCCCACCAGGGACCAAGCAAGAGCCCCACAGATATATGGAGATCCTGTACTCCAACTCCTGGCCATGCCTTGCCCTTCCTTGGTACAGATGTTCCTTTCTCCCTAACTTCCCACCCCACCCAAATCCCCTGGTACTGCCTTTTAGTTAAACCTGCCCAGAGCTCTCCAAGCCAGGTGTGGATGGCCCGCCACCATAAGCACTCCTCACATCTAATGGACTGAGGGGACCCCACAGGCCATTCTGAGGATTTTTGACTTAACTTTCTTTCCCTTCAGAAAGTCCTGAAACTTCTCGGGTCTCTCACTCTCCATTGCCTTTTCTTGGGTCTCTGTCTCTTTCTGTCCATGCCTTCATCCTGTTCTCCATCTGACAAAGTGAGGATGGAGACTCGGGAGCATTCATCTTGCCTTTTCTCCAAGGACCCCAACTCTTACGATTTCTAATCTAAATAACCTAGTCAGCATTTGACACCCCATCCCCTCTGTATGCTCCTCTGCTCCTGCCTCAGCACTCCCTAATGTCGCCCATTGCTACCAAGGGCAAGGATGAATCAGAGGATCATGAGAACTCACTTCCCAAAGCCTGGGCTTCTAGACACTGCAGACTTCCTCCACACAGACTTTCCCAGGATTCCCCTTCCACCTTCAGGGCTGGCCTTTGGAAGTTCACTATTGCAACCTTGGTGTAAAATCATAGCTCTTGCTTCCCCAGCCCAGGCGAGACCAGCCCCATGCAGCTGGATAGTTCACATCCTTGAGGAAACTTAGTGATTGGTTTTGATGAGGACAGGGAAAGCGGATTGTGGAGCAGGGCACAGTGATAGGAAGGCAGGCTGGGGCAGGGCAGCGAGGGCTTTGGGAGGCCCAAGGACTGTCCAAAGGCCCTTTTCCCTGGGGGCAGTGGAGAGAGGAGGGTTGGAAGTGTGGCCAAGACAGTTTGTGGTCTCCACCTTCCCCTGGGTCCATTGCTGGGCTCTCAGTCCTGGGAGGTGAGGGATGAGATGCTCCTCCTCCTCCTCCCTTTCCTCTTTCTCCTCCTCCCCCTCTCCTCCTCTTCTTCCTCCTCCTCCTCCCCCTCCTCCTTCCTTTCCTCTTTCTCCTCCTCTTCTTCCTCTTCCTCCTCCCCCTTCCTCCTCCTCCTTCCCTGGGAAACAGTGATGGCTTTCATTTACATAGCACCTTAGTGCTTTGCAGACACTGCTCCTTGGATGGCATCACCTCATTGGAAATAAGCAAAGGCCCCAGGCCAGTCTAAGACATGAAGCAAAGAGGGTTCAAGGTGAGAGAAAGAAACACCTAGAGACAGAAGATGATGGCCATGAGGTCCAGCCCTGGGCTTTCAAGGTCAGGGCCAAAGGAGCTCTCTGTTCCTGTTGCCTCAGGATCCCCAGCACTTACACAAAACCCCTCCTCATGGCTCTGACTCCTTCCTGAAGACCCTTCCTACTGAGTCTCAGGCCTCTGCCCAAGCCCAAGTGAGAAGCTGCCACAGACCCTTTCCTGGGGTCCCCCAAACTTGGACCCTTCATCTAGGCTTGGTCTTTGGGCTTGCCTATGCACTCTCAGGGCCCCACGGAAGGTCCCAGACCCACCCAATCTGCCATAGTTCTAGAGAAAATGGTCACTGTACCTGACCCAGGTTGGAGCCCCCCAGGGCTAGAGCACAGGCATCCTGGCCCAGTCCTTCAGCTGTTCTTGGCCTCAGAAGTTGTGACTCCTTGCTCCCCTCCAATGGAGGGATTTCCACATCCACCCTTTGGGGTGGGGCAACATGGGCAAGGTGCTAAGAGCTGATCTTGGCAGGCCCAGTGCTGTGTCACTGATGGCTTCAGGCCTCAAAGTGAAGGATCTGCATTGCGCAGTCTCAGAATTGAAGAATCTCAGGCTTGACATGACCTCAGAGGTCATCTTGTCCAGCCCGACCTTGGTGGAGATGGAGCTCACTCCCTGCCCTGGCACCACAAGAGCTCAGTTGGTCTTTCCCCAAAGACCTCCTGTTGTAGGGACAGCCTCCTCTAAGGGCAGCCACTGGCTTTCCTCGTTCAGCAAGGCTTTCCTTACCCGGAGCTCAGCTCTTCTTTGCCCTAAAAATACCACGACAGAGGAGAGCCCCCGGCACTGTTAGCAGCCGCTCCCAGGTTCTTTTTCATTAGATGGCAGACCTAGGATGGACAGTATGAAAGGCAATGAGGGGAGCAGAGGGGCAAGGTGAAAAGGCTGGGGCCCTGAATGCCAGAGTGGGCGCTGACTGGGGATTTGGGCAGGCAACAAGGCACCCTTGTTTTCAAGCTGATCTGACAAGATGCAGCAGGGAATAAGAAGTGAGCAGGGACGGAACTAGCAGGTAAAATGGGGGAGACATGTCTAGAGTCTACAGGCTGCAGTGTGACACAAGGGGGGCATCCAGCCTGCTCAGGCAGAAGACTTGACCTGCAGACCTCCAGAGTGCAAGGATTCTGGTGGGAGGAGGGGCATTAAAGAATGAGAGGAGGAAGGTTTTCCGTACATCAAGCCTAAAATGGTCTCTGAAACTTCCCGTCTTTGTTCTGTGGCCTGCAAATATGATTGGGAAACCCAGTGCATAAAGCTGTTCCCAGCCCAATATGTTCCAGTCAAATGTGTCAGTCAACCCAAGTTGGCTGAGCTGAGGAGAAGGGGGACAGAGCCCCAGAACAGAGGTGAAATCAGAAAGGGGAGATGGGAGAGGGACCTTGATCACACCTTGGGGTGGAAACCAAGGGAGGAGTCGGGCAAGAGAACTCAGAGGAAAATGGGACACACACAGTTGGGTGGCCAGTACAAGGTTTCCAGATGGTGTCACCTCCTCTCATCTGAAGTCACCAGGATCAAGGGCCAGTGTTGGTGGCTTCAAGGAGGCCACATCAGGTTCCCAGAGACCTCATGCTGATGGCCAATAGCCTGGAGCACTGTGACCGGATGACCATGGGCACCTCTCTCATACCTGCCCCAAGCCTCCCACAGCCTCCTTTTCCTCTCTTGATCTCTCCCACTCCAGTGGTGGAGGGCAGTGGGAACAGAGAACAGAGCCCACAGAGGGCAAGGTTCCCAGGGACACAATGCTTAAGACTGCCCGAGAGGGCCATTGCTGCTGAAGCCAGCTCCCAAAACCTGCCCAGGCCTCTTGAAGAGAGGTGTGGATGGGCACTGCTCATAGCCTGGGGAGTGAGGAAGCCCCCGGGTCACTTGGAGGATTGTAGCCTTCAGTTTCTTTCCTTCTGAAAGTCCTGACACTTCTTAGACCTCTCTCTCACCACCCACCTCCCTTTTGGGGGTCTCTGCTTGTTCATCTGTCTGTCTTCCTATCTCTGTCTCTCTATACCTCTGTCCCTCCCCCCATGCCTTCATCTCCCTCATCCTCCTCTCCAGCTGAATGAGAAAACGAGGATGGAAACCCAGTAGTGTCCATCTTGTCTTAGCCCCAGTACATCAACTCCTATGATTCCTTGATCAAAACCCAGCCCCCTTGTCTTCTCATCTCTGCTGTCCACACCCTCCTCCTCCTCTGAACTCCTCAATATCCCCCTTTGCTACAAATGACAGTGTCCAATTTGAAGAAAAATGGATGGCTAAGGCCAAGAGGCCTCCACTCCAGCTCCAATGGCCATGCTGTCTTCCCCTGACAACCTCCCCAGGCAGCAGCCCATTCCAGTTTAACATGGCTCTGCCTTTTAGGAGAGTTGTTCTTATAGTCGACCTATGGCTGTCTTGGAGCTACCTTTGCCCTTTGCCTTTCAAACAACCCCTGGTTTGGAAGGTAGCCCACGAAGGTCTTTCCTATGATTGCTGTCACAGCGTGGCAGAACGCTTACTCGAAGGAGGGGAGGGGAAGCTGCTAAGTGCTTGAGGGTTCTGTGGCCCGGGAGTTTTCCAGGGAGGGAGAATGGAGGGGAGTGTTGAAATTAGACAACAGAGGTCAAATGTCAAAGGGAAGATTTCTATATCAATCAGGTCGAAATCTTGCTCTCCCAATGCCAGCCTGAATTTGAAGTTTTTGTTTTGCTCGGAGGGAGGGAGGGACAGTCAGCGTGGCAGCATCTTGGTGCACTCGGCTGCCTCTCTACAGTAGTCCTGGTTGGGGTCCAAGAGACTGGGGGAGATCCCATTGAGGAGTGGGTGCTGGAGACCCTGCTTCCTCAGAAAATTTGCCTCTTGCCCTGTTCCTAATTTTTCCTGCCTCTCAAAAAAGACAGCCATAGAAGAAAGCCCTCGGACCTTACCTTTTGGCTGAGGCTCATGGGCCTCCTTGTCTAATCTGCTTGTTCTAGAGTTCAGTTTCTTTCCCTCTGAGGAACCTGGCCTTTCCAGGTCTCCATCTCACTGTCTCTAACCCCTTGGATGTCTCTCTGCGGCATTATTTGTGCCTTCACCCCACACTGGAGGCAGGGCACAGAGTGGGGTGGGGAGAGGAGGGCAGCACCTTTCCTCCTGACCTCACCCCTTGGGCTGTTTCTCTGGCAGCCCCACATATAGTCCAGGCCTTCTGCTCAGCCATCTTTTCCACATTTTGACTATTTGGAAGTTAACACTTTTCAAGGGTCATGGGACCCTGTCAAAGGCCTTCACTGAGATGCTCTTACCAAACTAAACCTGTAGCTGTTCCTAGCTTCTTTCCTGGGCCCTCAAACCTCCTACAATCCTAGAGTTTTGTCTTTGGGGTATCCCTTTTCACTCCTACAGAGACTTTGGTCTAGGACAACACCAGCTGGCTGGTCTCTAGAAAGTTCTCAGCTTCTGACCAGGCACAAAAGCTTCATCTCCCCCATGCTAAGTGGGCCCAGTCCCATGGACCCATGAGGGGCCCAGTTCAGCCCAGGGGTTCTAGCCAAGTCCTGGACCTAGCCTTGGCCTTAGGAACTTAATACCCTTAGTCTTCCTCCAGTAAAGGCTGTCAGGCAGACTATGGAGTGACCATGGCACAGGAATTCATCTTCCAGTGACTAACTTGCTCCTCGTGAGTCCCACGCAGCGTGGACAATGTGCTCCTTAGAGCATTTGGCTCTGAGGTCGTTCCAGCTTTCTGGGCACTGAAAGGGCTTGTCCTCTCTTGGAATGACCTGTGGGAACCCAAGGTCACATCCCAAGGACACATATGAAGATGGCATGAGAAGACTTAATGGTTGTTCAGACCCCTGGAGAGACATTGGGCTTCCTAAAGCAAGAGAATCATTCCTAAAGAGAGTCAGAGGAGGGTGTTTGCCATTCACACCTTAGTGTGAAGTCAGAATACTTCTCTGCCCAACACCCAGCTGAGACTACCGAGGTTCAAGCTGAGTTTGGATGGGTAGAACACAAGAGGCCTTTGGAGAGAGAGAACTTGGAATAAGGAGACAGTGGAGGCTTAGCATGGCCAGTGACCATCGAAGACCCAGGGCCTGGGAGGTAGAGGGAAGGAGGACTCTTCTGCAGGGGGGAGACCTTGCCTACCCCAGACTCTCTCCTGGGGCCCATCCCAAAGGCCTCACTCACTTTAAGGCACAGGCTGGGGACAGGAAGAAGAGGAGGAGGAGGAATTAAATTCAGGATGGGTCCCTGCCCTGCTCTGCTTACCTGAAGCTCCCCCGATGGACCAGAGCTTCCAGGACACTGCGTCCCTGTCCAAGGCACTCACTATTGGGCTTTGTATTTGCTCATCTCCATCACCTGGGGCCCTTTGTTATGCCTCCATTGGGGCTCCCAGCCCCTCTCCAGACCAATAGTCACCCGAGCCCTGAGGGAGGGCAGGAGAGCCTGGATTTCTACCCTGGAAGGTCCTCACCACCCTGGTAGAGGGCCTGGCACACAGTAGGTGCTTAATAAGTGCTTGGTGAGTAATTGATTGGGAGAAATGATTCAAATGTGTCCCTTTCTCAGGATATTGAGTTATCATGGCCAAGAATTGACCACCAAGATGCAGCTTGCTGCTGCTTCACCTCTACAGACTCGGCCAGCCTGCTCTTGGGCCGCGGCTGGGCTGGGTCTGCTTCTGCACTCTGTGTGGGCCAGGACATCCTGAGGCTTCAGAGCCTGGAAGCACCGGGAGGAATGACTGGAAATCAATGCCCTGGGTCACTGAGGCTTATCTGGGAGTGGACCTGAGAGGCCTGTGGCCCCACTGCAGCACGGAATGACTTGTCTCTACAGTATCCTTGACAAGCAGTTACCTACTCTTTGCTTACATACCTGGGGGGAGCCCAGAGCCCCACCATCAATGATAGCTATCATTGGCAGGAAAATCCCTCTGATGCTGAGCCCAGCTCTCTGAAGCCTCCGCCCACCACTCCTGCCCCAGGAGAGAGCGGTCTTGTTCACCCTGACTCTTCTCTTGCCAAGGCCTCTGTTCTCCAACCCCCTGGAGAATGGTATAAGTGAAGAAGAACCTTCACTTATTGAAGGCTTAAATGGGAATATTAGTCATGTACATATCAGCCAACAGCCGAAATGCTGTCCACTCCACTCCCAATGCTGTTCAGGTAGAAGAAAATGCTGAGCGGGAAGATGAGTGTCTCAGGGATCACTGTTGATGAGGAAGTGTTGAGAGTATTCTGGAGGGTGGGGAGCCATCGTCACTGAGGATGAGCTGAGGCAGGCAGGGCACTGTGCACTCTGGATGACTGAAACCAGGCAGAGGACATGGTACTGGGCACTTGGAGGCTGAGGGGGGGAAGGGGACTTTTTAGAAAAAGGAAGATGGACACAGAAAGGGAGAAGGAATGGTGTGCAAGAGAAAACTGGCTTAACCTTGACCTTGAAGCTGGGGTATATGCCTTAAGGCAAAGTACATGTAGAAAAGGGGGAAAAGGGATGAAGGAAAAAAGAACTGGTGGGGACATGAGAAGAGTGTACAATAAGTATTCCATTCTTTTCCTGTCCAGACTAACCTTCACCCCATTCTTCCTAACTGAAATCTGACATTCTGAGGGAATCGTGTCAAAGATGGACCATGCTGGGCTCCTGTCAGAGACCCAAGCAAACCAGTTTATAGAGGAGGAAGACAAGACTTTACAAAGCAAATGGCTCTCAGCCAACTCCCCAGCGGAGGGCATCAGGATGTGAAATGCCAGCTGAATTCTTTTCTATTACTCAACCTGTGCCCTCAAAAATATGCCCATCCCCCACCAAAGATTAATGGTGTGATTAGAGCTCCATATAAAATATCCATTGAAGGGAAAGCATTTGAGTCAAGGTTAGGCTCTTAGGTGGGCTGTCTCCTCCCCCATCTCCTATCCCTCAAATATTTGCTCTCTGGAGCAAGAATGAAGTCATGGTGGTGGAAGAAAAAGTGAAAAGTCCCCTCCCTACTCCCCAGGGACCTGCAGCCACTTCAACTCCCCTCATAGATGATGGTTTATTAGGGATCAACAATGATTATGCTGTTGGCTGAGGGCAGACATCCAAAACCCAAAGCAACTACAATCATGCTTTCAGGGAGCTGATACCCTTGACAGGGAGACAAAACACCCCTGGATAATGATAAAACACTGTGAGGAGGGGAGAGAGATCATTGACAAGTCTGAGGATGGGGAAAGGCTTCCTGGGTGGTGGGGGAAGAAGCCAGGAAGGCACAGCTGTGAGGAGCAGAGGGGGCCCCCAGGACAGGAGCTCTGTTTGCCTCAAGGAGCACTCTGAGGAGATGGAGCTGCGAGTCTGGGGAACTTGGGCCAGATTAGAGTATGTGAAGGGAAGGCCTGGAAGTAACTCAGCAAAGGACAATTAGGGCCAGACTGTTAAGGGTTCTGAACACCAGGTGAAGAAATGTGCATTTTCTCCTACTGGCAAGCACTATGATTGTAGAATGCAGGTGTGACCCCGTCAGACCAGTGCTTTTTTGGCGGCTGTGTAGAGAGGATGGATCAGAGAGAGGAGGCTGGAATCAGCCTCCAATTGGGAGGCTATACAAAAGTCCAGGAAAGAGCTGGTGAGGGCTTGCTCTGAGGTGGTGGAGAGGAGAGAGATGAGGAAGACGGATGTGGGAGGTGTGATGGAGGATGTATTGAGAGGATATGGGAACTGGTGATTGGACATGAGGTGATGGAGGGGGAGAGGCGAGTGACTCGGAGAGCATGAGCCAAGTGGGGGATTATGCAGATAGAGAACAGACTGGGGGTGGGTGGAGAACGAGCTCTGTTCCCTTCTGCTGAGTCAGAGCTCTTTCTTCTGCAGTCCCAGGAGCTGGGATGGGGCTTCATGAATTGGCAGATGCCTCTAGGGCCCTAGGACATCTCTGCCTCTCCATTAGTGCAAGGCAGCATGCAGCATCCGCTACCAACCCCTGAAGTCTAACGTGTAGATGTTTTTCCCCAACATGAAGCAATTGTTTTCAAATATGGTTACAGAATCAAAGAATCTCAGAGTTGGAAAGCACCTGAGAGGCCACCAAGGACAGCCTATGCCTGACGATCTCACCCCCAGCTTCTCTGAGAAGCAGCCCTGCTCTCCTCCCACATCTGGACAGCTCGGACTGGTGGGAAGGCTTCCCTTACATCAAGCCTCTCTTCACCTCAGCAGCTTCGACCATCCAAGGTCACTGGACAGGCGCCTCCCAGAGTTGTCATCGGCCTTGGAGAGGGGAGTGTGAGACTTTCCAGAGACCTGCTAGTCCTGGCAGGTTTGGATGAGGGGAAAGGGCAGTGGGCAAGAAGGCTTATCCTTTTCCTCAAGATCTACCCTCCTCCCTTCAGGCAATTGTGCTCTAGGACAGAGGGGAGAGATAGAAGGAGTCCTCGAGGAGAAATGCATCTGGGACTTGCCTTTCTTCTAGAAGACCTGAGGTGATCTGGCCAGCTGGGGGCAGCTACCCCTGTAACAGGTTGGGAGGTTCACAATGCCAAGGTAGATGTGGCACTAAAGACAGGACACTCTCCTGGTGGCCTTGGAGCAGCAGCACTGGGGTCTTGGATGTCAGTAGCTGAGAGGCTGGGCTGGTTCCTCTCCACACTCCTCATCACTCTCAGTGGTGCAGAACAAGGCAGGGCTACCTGAGGCTACAGCAGACAATGGCGGGTTTTCTGTTGCCCTCTGATCCTCCTGTGCCCCATTCCCAAGTGTAGAGTCCCTCTCCTCCACCCCATCGACTGTCTCCAGCTATCCCTTAAATGATGATCAGGTGAACCATGTCCCAGCATCCCAGTGGACGGGGGGTGTCCTCTGAGGCCCTATCATTCCCTGATGAGGGTCCAGAGCCCTACAAAGATCCAAGGGGATTATTGCTGCTGCATTCCTCCCTTTCTCTGGGGTCTCTCCCACGTCAGGCTCACTTTCCTGGATGCTTCTTCCAGCCATTCTGGCCACAGAAGTGGGAGGAGAGAGGAAGGTATGGGGAGCACAGCCTGACTTTCTTCTTTCAGCAGACTTGCAGAGGCTTCTTGGTTCAAATTCTGCTTGCTGTCCTTTCCCATGCCCACTTGGCACCTTGCTCTGTTGCTTAAGAAGTTTCACAATCAGTCTTTGTTAAATAGCTCTCTGGAGTGTGAGTGCGGGTGGGGAAAGTCTCAGCTCTCTACTCCATCGCAAGTGAAAGGTTGGCCCAGACACACACCTTCTTCCTTCCTAAAGGCCTAGTCTCTGCAGGATTCTTGCTAACTTCTGCAAAGAGGCCCACAGACTATTCTTCAACCCAGGGTCTAAATCATAGCCATGGCTGGTTTCCCTGTTCTACACTAGACATGAATCTTCTTCAAATGCTAGGGCCTCCCCGGCCACGGTGATCAAACAGGAGGAATTCAATAGGGCCACTTTCTAGGGGACTTGTCCCATCCCCCGGTCACCTCTGTCGGCATCAGGAACTTAACCCTCACAAAGGCCCCTACCTGAAGACCCTTAAGAGAAATAATTGTCATACCTTACTTTCTTGGCACACATAGGAGCCCGGGCCAAATAACTGATCACCACCGGCCAACTTCTCCCTGCCAAGACTTGGGCTGGTCCTGTCCTTAGACGGCAGATTGTCCTGGGTTTGGGTCCATAGCTGGTGCCCCCCACCCCCACTCCGGCTGGATGGTTCTGCCAGTCTTGAGTATATGCTTTGCTGGTATTGCCTTTTGGAACCTACCATTCTAACCTACCTCCCTACAAAAGGCCAGAGCTGAAATCATGAGAGCATTGAAGGTCAGTTCAATACATGAGAGAGAGCATTTGGGTTAATATGAAGATTATCAGTGGAGTAAAGGAAGATGTTGATCTTTCACACATCAGTGTGAACTCAGAACACTTTCCTTCTCAGGTCTCAGTGAAATCAATCTTGCTCATCTGAATAAGTCTTAAACGGAAGGTTAGTGCTGACGAGGAGAATGTCGAAGTAAGGCACTCTCTGTAGGCAAGTAGGCTTTGGCAGGGCAAGCCCCTGGGGCTTTGGTCAGAGCAGTAAGAAAGCATGGCCAAGAGGAGAAAAGGAAGGAGACATGTGCAGAGATGGAAGAGGGGCAGGGGAAGGGGTGGGGGAGTGCAGATAAGGAGCCTGTCTTTATTTTGATCCTCTTGGAGTTGAAGGGGGCAGGCTTAAGACAAATGCATGGGATTACAAGGGTGGAGAGAGAGACAGAGACAAAGACACAGAGACAGACAGACAGAGAGTAGGGGAAGTGAAAGGGAGGCCAGAGCAGCTAAGAGAGAAGACAGAGGGAGGGATGAGGATGAGAAGGACCCGAACATGGCAGTGACACTCATTGTATGGCATCCACAGGACTTCTCACCGTAATTCTGGTCCCTCCCAAACTACCTCCAACTTGAAGCCAGTGTCTTCAGGCATTTGAAGCTCCAGTCTCCCTGCTTGGAGAACTTCTCTCACCTGACCCTTTCCAATGACATGGCAGCTCCCAGCACCATCCTGCTTGTCGGACGGCAGCTTCTTGTTCACCTCTCCCAAACCCAGGCTGTGACCCTAAGGAAGTTCCCTACTCTCAGTCTGATACTTAGGCTCGATCCCTGTCCAGTCAGTCACACAATCATGAAACATTAAGACCCTCTTATGTGTCTGGCACTGGGCTGGGCATTGGGATCGCACATAGGAAGAAGAGACAGTGCTTGCCTTTGAGGTATTTCACTGACCCCAGTGCCATCTCTTCCGTTAGCCTTAGAAACCTAGTATCCATACAGGGCCATTGACCCAAAAAGAAATGATTCCTCCACCCCTTGTTCTTGGAGGATTCAGCGGCCATGATGAAATAACTGATTGTCCAGCAGCTAGCCAGATACCAATGGTACAGACCTGGTCAGTTTAGTCCTCAGACAGAAACCAGCCCCTCAATTCCTTTGTAGAGTTTGCCACATGCGAGTAGAGCCTCTGACTACCCAAGGCTGTAGCCCAAGGGCACATGTGAAGAGGGCACGAGAGTGACTGAGGACACACTCCAGCAATTGGTGGGTCCCCAAAAGGGCGAGAGGGGGCATTAGTTAGTGACACCTTGGTATGAAGGCCTAATGCTTTCTTTCTAGCACCTAGTGAGATCAGCCTTACTCAGCTAGAAGCAGAGCAACAGCTTACAGCTGAGATCAAGTTGGATGATGATTGGGAGAGAGGCTTCTGAAACACCACGTATGAGGTCAGAACACTATGCCAGTCTGGTTAGAGTAGGAGAAATGGTGGTTCTGGCTTGGCAAGAATAGGTCAGGTGGAAGTCACCGAAGCCCCTGCCGGTGGAGAGGAGAAATTATTCTAGGAGGTAGGAAGGGAACCCAGAAAGGAAAATGGGTTGCTGCCAAAGATAAGCCATGTCTACCTCATCATTTAAGTTGGAGTCAGCTCTTAGGATCTATGACCTTTAACGGGCTTAAGTTAAAGGCAGAGGAAAAGGAGAAAGGGAGAGGGAGAAAAGAGAAGAGGAGTTGATGGATGAAAAGAGTAGGAGAGAACAAAGTAACATATTACGATAATGTGTATATTGCAGGAGGTGATACCAAGGACCGCCATGGGCTGCCAAAGATGGGAGCAGAACCACATCTAAGTGTCACTGTCACTGGTCCATTGTCCCCTAAGGGAATCAAATATGTGGTCACACTTCAACACTATTAATGGATCCTGAGAAAGCATTTTAGGTGAAATACAGTTGCAGAAGCAGTTACATATCAACATTGCCATAACTGAAGAGATCCATTTGTGGTTAGTAAAAATTCAGACTCAATACAGCTAAAAGGAATCCTTAAAGACCTTGAGGTTATAATAAGTGTTAGATAGGCTCCTTGAACTCAAAATAATTAATCAAGTATTGATCATGCATTTCCTATTTTCAAAACATTCTACTAGGGGGTAGGGATGCAAAGAGAAAAAAGAAAACCAGTCTGTTCATGCTTTTGAGGATCTTATGTTGTACTGAGCTAGTCAGAATATAAATTGATAAGAAATAACTGTAATTGGAAAACGGAAAGAGCCAAGGCAGGCAGGAAGATCTGGAAAGAATTCCTTCCTATAGGAATGAGCAGCTGCCTGATAGAGCCAAGGTGGCTCTCCAAGTCATTAGAGTGATGACATTGAGAGAACAGGGAGGATGGAACTGGTTCTTGAGCTGCTGTCCAGGCACCCAGAGGGGCTGGCTCTTAGCTACAACAGCAGGGAATTGTGTTCGCTGTCATTGAAAACAACAGCAATTCTTGCCTAGGTAAGACACAGTGCAGGTCTCCCAAAGAACAAATCCCTGGATATATACTGAACTCTAATGCAAAGTACCTGCTTGACACTAAGCTCAGTAGCTACAATGCAGGAAGAAAAAGTGCATTAGGAGTATCCAGAACTTCACAGGAGAATGAGTGCCCCAGAGTAGCCAGCAGTAAAACCAGCAACTTTAGCTGTCTAAACACACAAATGCATAAAGGATGGCAACTGGTCATGAGATGAACATACCATCCTAATGATTGGATGCAAATGTTACCTCAAAGGTGTCAATCAATGAATCGGGGTGGGGTGGGGATGAAAGATGCATGACTCAAGAAGGAAATACATCATACAGAAACACAAGAGAGGGTGGTGGGGAAAGGTGGGTAACAGTCTCTCCATTAGGAAGATAAGTCAGGTGAGGAAGTTCAAGAAGCTGGAGTGGCAGAGTAGAATAAAGAACATTTAGAGAAGTCAATGGAGCAAGATCTTTAACGTTTCACAGTGCAGATAATGTGGACTGGAATAGGCAATAGGTGAGAAGTTATAGAAACAGATGACGAACTTGACCTATGTGGCCATTTCATCCTTTAAAGGTGGAGATAGGACATGATATCCTGGATCCCATCCTCAGTCACCTGGAGGAAATGGTCACTAAGATGGGAATCACGGGAACTTTGGGGGAGAAGAACCGTCACTGCAGCTGAGAACTTCCGGTAAACTAGGAAAGAAAAACTGAGAACAGTCTTCCATGCATGTAGCCTATCTCTGAATAGAGCAGCTGTCATTGGACTCAAAGGACAGGAGTTCCTTGTTAAAATTCTACCAGGCAAGACACAGGAGGAATAGTAAGCTCTTAAGAATGAAATTGTGAAGAAACAAAGAGAAATAAGCCTGAAGAGACACAGGTGGATATACAGGGAGCTCATCAGCCACCTGAGATGAAAAATGGGGACATGGTGCAGGAGGTGGGAAGGAGGAAGCATAAAAGAGGACAACTTCAAATTTGTGACACAGTCCCAGAAGAAACGTGAGGAATGCTAAGGTTTAAAGAGAGTTGGGCTGGCCAGGAAACCTAGGCACAGTAACAAGTGGGTTTCTGGGCAAAGGGAAGGATAGGGTCAGTATGTACAGCGTGTACAGCAATGATGATGGACAACAGAGGGAAAGTCAAGATGCTTAATTCTTTTGTTTCCATTTCCTCTGCCAAGAAGGTTTGGGAACTACAGAGAACTGAAGAAAAGGATGAGAAGCGAATTGAAACCAAAGATAAAAGGAGACAGTAAGACAGCACCGAGATGGATGAGCTCCCTTCCCCAGGACCCAAGGGATCACATCCTAAGACACTGAAAGAATCAACAGATGTGACTGTTGAGACTGTCAGGGATCTTTGAAAATTACAGAGAACAGGAAAGTGGCTGCAGGACTTGGAAGGGGTAAATGTTGTCCTGGTTTTCAAAGAAGGGAAGAGAACAGAATTCACCAACATTGAGGACCATACGATTAGAGGGACAGTCAGTGAACCGCAGAAAAGAAAGCAGCAGTGACAGAGGCAGCGTGGCTTCACTGAAAACAGATTAAGCCCGAACTCAAGTTGTTTCTTTTTCTAGCAGGGTTACTAAGACGGCAGATGAGAGGTGTGGTGCAGATACGGTTTGTGTAGGTTCTAGCTTTTGTCGTAGACAAGACGAAGCTATACGGGTCAGAAGGTAAGTACCATTAACTGAACGCCACAGACAGTGGCTGGTCAGACCTAGTCATGAGCAGTTTTAATATCTACTGAGAAAGAAGTCTCTAATGGAATATTTCACAGCCTCCAGCTGAGTGGACCCAAATCAATTCTCTGGTCCTAAGCAGATCCCAAGATTGGACCCCAGAGAGGCTGTGACAGCTCTCCTCACAGGCTAGAGCCCTCTGGGGAAGGGCTCAGGGGTCTGGTCTCCGCAGCCAACATTCCTCTTTCTCAACCCAGAGCCCCTGAGCAGAAATGGTCGCTGATGCCAAAGAGCTCTCTTCAGTGGGCAGCTACTGTGAAAGCCCGAACCTCTCCCTCGAGGGCGTGGAGGAATCTTGTAGAACTTTCTCACCACTTTCACAGCTTTGGGGAATCCAGAACCACGTGCCAGTATTGGAAGAGAACAGCTACATTAAGTTTTTCCATTTCTTAGTGTCTTACTCTGTATAGCAAGTGAGAGAATCAGATCGATTCTATCTTGCAGTAGACTTTGTTTTGTGTTTCTCCAAGACCTTGTGTAACTGCCTAAGGCACTAAGTCCTTTGTCTCTGCATAAGTTCAGAAGCCTAGTCTTCCTCTGGGAGTTAAGTTTAGAAGCTCAGTTTTTGTAGAAATCACTTAAATTAAGAGAAACCTGTTATCTCTGTTCTACTAGATGTCTTTCAAGGAAGCCTAGTCCATTCTCTCTGTACCACTAAGCACCCTTGCAAGGTGATAGAACCAGTCAGCATTTCCCACTGACAAGATGAGGGGAGAGGTTGCTAGGCTGAGGCTTCTGGCTTGGTAACCAATCATATCGTTTTCCCCATCTATGGCACTGCCTTCTGGTTTTTTGGTGGCTCCTCCTTTTGTCCACAAAATAATCCATCAGCCCTCATATTCAGGGTCTTTTGGCTTGCTGAGGAGCTAAAGATCTTTTTTATTGGCAACTGCTTGCCTTACCAATAAACTGAATGTGCTCAGAACTTTGTTGCCTCAGTTTACCTTAATTTCAATCATGACAATGGTAAGAGAGAGGGGAAGGTATACATCTATAATGAAGTTCAATGGCCATGGTGAGTAAGGTTTGGGAAAATGGAGCTCACTGAAACTGAGATTTTGTGGACCCTTGAGGCTTGTATGGATAGAGGCAGGTGGAAAGACAGAGTAGGGGAGGCTATGACCAGCAGGCAAATGGTCTGGGCAGAGGCGTGGGGGAGGAGGGCACCATTGGACCGTATTCTGCTCACGCTGCTTAGAAGAGCAGGGCATCCTCAATTACGATCCAGCCAGTGAGACAGCGGGCCACTGAGCCCCTCTATGCCTGGGCCCTGTTGGGCCGGCCCGGCTGTTTGGTGGGGGGGGGGGGGGGTCTTGCCATCCTTCTTGGTGCTGCTTTCTTTCCATCTGCCTTCCAACTCTAATGCCCCCAAACCCTTCCCTCCCCCACTGCCAGCTCCACTCCCCAACCCAGTGCTCTATGATGAGGAATCCTGCATGTGAGGAGCCCTCAAGACCACCAAGGCCCCACCATCTGCACGGCAGCTGAACCAGACTGTCGGACAAGTCCCCATTTAGAATGGGAGCACCCTGAAAGCAGGGCTGCCTCCGTGCTCAGCACACAGCAAGCAGTTAACAAATGATTCTCCACTTCATTTTGTAGAAGGGCCTTACTTGGGGCTGACCTCAAACCTATCCAAGGCCTCCTGTGCTCGGAAGAAATGAGACCATGAGAGCAGGGTGGGTGCAGACACACTGTGTGTGTGCATGAATCCACACATGTGATCACACAGGTGCGGGCACACAAGCAGGTAGGATGAGGAAACACACGTGTCCGTGTGTGCGCATGCCTGGAGGCATGCACTTCTGCCCTGCCCTCCTCACCTCCTCGGATCCTCACAAACCCCTGAGCGGGGAGTGCCATTAGCAAACCCACTGTGCACATGAGGAAACTGAGGTAGACAGAGGGGAGACAGGAGAGAGGCCTGCCATGGAAGCAGGGACCCAGCCCCTGTGTTCTTCTGCGGGAGCCAGAGCTGGGGCTTCCTTCCAGTCCCAGACCCTCCATAAAGGAGCAGGAGCTCACTCCGAGCCCAGTGGGTGGTGTGGCTGCCGTGTGCTGTGTGCCATGTCCCCAGCAGCCCCAGCCACGCTGAGCTCACCCTGCAGAGGGCTGCTCACGGCTCCCCTCCAATGGGCGCCTTCCCCCCAATCCTAAAGAGTCCCTGACAGTGCCCTTCACTTCATATCCGAGTGGCCATGGGCTGGTGGGGCTGAGAGGGGCCTGAGAGGCCGAGTCCAATCCCTTCCTTGCACAGAGGAGAAGACGGGCTCAGAGAAGCTCATACAGCCAGCGTCTTGGAGGGAGGATCTGAACCCATGTCTTTCTGATTCCAAGTTTAGTGTTCTATCCACAGACATGAAATAGTCTCTATTGGTCCCTCTCTCCCCCTTCTCTCTCTCTCTGCTTCCAGTCTTTGTCTCTTCCATCTCTGTATATCTATCTCCCTCCCTCTCTCTCTCTCTCTGCCTCTCTGTCTGTCTCTATCTTCTCTTTGTCTGTCTCTCTTCCCTCTGTCTGTGTCTCTGTCTGCCTCTCCTCTCTTTCTCTGTCTCTTCTCTGTCTTCTCTTTGTCTCTGTCTTAGTCTGTCTGTCTCTGTCTCAGTCTGTCTCTCTTCTCTCTGTCTCTCTGTCTCTTCTCTCTGTCTCTGTCTCTCTGTCTCTCTCCTCTCTGTCTGTCTCTTCTCTTTGTTTCTCTCTCTCCTCTCTCTGTTTCTGTCTCTGGCTCTGTCTCGCCTGCTATTACTCCCTGTCCCTTTCCTCTGAGTTGGCCTTAACTGTGCACCTGTTTCGGGCCCACCTGGTCTGGGAGATTGCCTATCATGGCTGATCTCTCCATCCCATAACACTTAGCACCTTGCTGGCCTTGGGGGAGGCTAGCAGGCCTTCCTCTCTTACTGAAGTTTCTGATTGGCTGGCTCCCTGGGCCTCCACACCCTATGTCCCCAGCTCTGGAGGCATCCCCTGCCCTCACTCCTGGACCTCAGGCTTCATCCAGGCCCCCACGAGGCCCCCAGCTGCCATCAGTAGCACCCCTCGGTCCCTTTGGCTGAACGAGGGCGGTCTAGCCTGGGGGGGAGTGGGGACGAGCTACGTGAGCCCAGGGAGGGGGTGGAGCTGAATGTCAGAGCCCAACGCTCCGGCCACTCCTCAGCTGGCCTCCCAGGTTGGCCATGCCCAGCCCAGGGCCCACAGGACCAGGCCAGCTGGGCTGCAAGCACTCCAGTGTGAGCGGCGCAGCGTGCTTACCCTGTTTCTTGCTTTAATCCTTTTATAGACAAAGTCAGGGAAGGTCTTCCGAGGGACAAAGCGCCCTGATCCCGGTGTGACAAAGAGATTTCCATCTTCTAGCGCGATCTTGCCTTGGCTGATGACCACCACAGGCGCCCCGCGGCACTCAAGCCCTTCAAAGATGTTGTACTCCACATTCTGGGGAGAAAGAGTAGGGAAGGGGGCTGAGTCAGGAGCCAGCAGAGGGGACAGTGCCTCACTCCCTGCTCCGTGGAGGTCCCACCCCAGTCAGACAGTGGGCTGCCTGCTGAGGCCTGAGCGGTGGCCTTGTCCAGGCATGGCTGGGGCCTGGTGGCCACTGGCCTTCCTGCCAACTCCAGCTGCCCCCACCAAGGCTCAGCCAGGGGCCCGTGCTGCAATCTGCACTCGGGGCACTGGGTCATTGTCATGGGTAAGTTGTGTGCACTGACTGCACACACATTTGGTGTGGACAGCAAGGACACAGGGCATCGGGGGAGGACAACCATGCAAGTACTGCCCACTGGCAGGATGGCCCAGGGAGCGGCCACCAGGACCTGAGTTCAAATGTGGCCTCTGTCAGTTAGGAGTTAGGTTACCCCGGGCAAATGCACTTCACTGCTCCTTGACTCTGTGTTTTCATCTGCAAAATGTGTTTGGGGAGGACTGGGTGGCCTCGCAGGAGCCCCTCTATGCCCCCGGCCCCTCCTGAAGAGAGATTCCCAGGCTCATGTCAATGGGCAGTTACTGGAATAGACAAGGGGCAATATTCTTTGACCACAGGAGGAAAAGGGTATGTCTGTGTCTCTGTGTATGTCTGTGTGTGTGTATGTGTGTGCATCTGTGTGTGTCTGTCTCTGTGTATGT
>NW_027186352.1:2076162-2076861 GCF_028583685.1 Petaurus breviceps papuanus
TGTGTGTGTATGTGTGTGCATCTGTGTGTGTCTGTCTCTGTGTATGTGCATGTGTCTGTATGCATGCATGTGTGTCTCTGTGTCTGTGTGTATGTCTGTGTGTGTGTGTCTCTGTGTGTACATCCGTGTGTGTCTCTGTGTGTGTCTGTGTGCATGGGTGTGCTTGTGCTCGACAAAAACAAGCAGAGCTCGGGCCACATTGGGTTTGGGAGCAGGGGGAGGGAGGACAGCAGGGGGGGCTGGGGATGGGGCTCACTGTGAGCCCAGGGCAGCTCCTACAGAGGGTCACATCATCCTCCTGGCTCTGCACAGGGAGGGGCCTCTCCTGGTGGTCTGTCCCTACGTCCAACGGGGGTCCTTTAGGCAGTTAGGGGATGCCAGTGTCCAGACCACTGGACCTGGAGTCAGGAAGACATGAGTTCATATCCAGCCTTGGGTACTGACTAGCTATGTGACCCTGGGCCAGTCACTTCACCTATATTGTTTAAGTTTCATCATTTGTAAAGTGGGAATAATAGTGGCATCTACCCTGAAAGGTTGTGACGATCAGATATCATGATTGTAAAGTGCTCGGCTTAGTATCTGGCATGCAGTGTGTGCGATATAAAAGCTTCCAGTTAATACTATCACTGCCACCCCACCCCCACCCTTCTTCCTCCTCCTCCTTCTTTGTCTTTCTCTCTCTCTCTCTCTCTCTCT
>NW_027186352.1:2081861-2087667 GCF_028583685.1 Petaurus breviceps papuanus
GGCAGAGCCAGTGTGGTGGGGGGGAGGGGGGAAGAGTACTGCAGCCTGGCCATCCTCAACCAGTCTCATTTCTAGGCCACTGACTGACCGGGATGGGGGCATCATAAACCCAGGACCTCACACGGCTTCCAACAAATACACCAAGCACAAAGCACGGGCAGCTGACCCATCGAGCCGAGGGCAAGGCATCGAACATGACCCTGGAGGAGTCACTGAACTCAGTGAGGTAAGACCAGAGACGGCCACACGGCTCTGGGCAGTCGTACGTTATTGAAGAGACAAAGGAAGCTGGAGAGCTTAAAAAGGAGGAGGGGGCATGGAGCACTGCCTGGTAAGGACACCCACTGAGGGGGGGGGGGGTGAGCACCACCGGGGCAGAAAGAGGAGATAGCTGAGTCGGGAAAACATCACAAGCCTGGTCCAGAGGCAGGATGGGCGACTTCTGTTGAAGTCTGTCCTTGGATAACAGCAGAAAAACAAAGAATTTCTCCTTTTACTTAGAACTTTTCCTTTAAAAGATGAGAAATCCAGATCTGCAGGGGACTCAGCAAGGAGAACTGATGCAGGGGAGGAATAATCAAGAGGAAGTCCAAAGTCCACATTGCATTTGCTGCCCTGCCTGTTCTCACCTCCAGCAATAAGATGCCGATCCCAGGTTCAGTCCTCGCCATGCCTCAGCCTCCTCTGCCCTCAGGATGGAGGGCTGAAGTATCGGCTACCAGCCCCTCCCAGTGCCCTCTTTCACAGAGGATAGACACTAGACCCCCAGCTGCCTGCACTTTGCATCTGCTAGGGCTGCCTGCTTTCAGTTCCATGAAACAAGATACCCCCCGGGGGAGCCCAGGGCTCTCCCCCTCTTCTTTCTTGCCTCCTTTTGTGTACTGTCTCCCCCCTTAGACTGTAAGATCCTTAAAGGGAGGGGCTGTCTTTTTATTAATTGCATCCCCAGTGACTGCCACATAGAAGACACTTAATAAGTGTCTATCGGATTGGACTCAAGTATCAAGAGAAAAAGAAAGTTGGGACAGTTGGCCGTCCCTTGGCTGGGGAGAGTGGATGTCAACAGTTCAGAGAGCAGAGATAGGAAGCTGAGCCATCAGGAGGAGGGAGGCTGAACTCTCAAGAATGAAATGCTTATGACACAGAGAAAAACACTGGAACAGCCATCAGGCGGCATTCAGAAAAAGGCAATGTAAGCACACCATGAGGGCGCTGACCAACGGAAATGACCGAGCTTCGTACAGAAAATAGAAGCCAGTGAGATGGCAGAAAATGATCAGTAAAGCTTGGGGTAGTAACATGAAAATTACCCCCAGAACAGTAAGCCTGGGACTGGACGAAGGCCAGCCAATGCCCATGGAGGACATGGGGGCTGGACTTTATCTGACATCTCTACTGGACCAAGGGAGCCATCTTAGCCCTGTGGGGAGAGGACCCTGGGAGAGAGCTGATGGCAAAGAAAATGCTCGTTTCTGCTCTGGCTTCTCTTTTCTCTGCTAAGGAGAAGGATCTTCAGCTGGCAAAGGACAGCTAAGGGGGTGGACTGTTTCTTTGTTGTTTAGACTCTTTGTGATGTCATTGGGGATTTTCTTGGTAGAGACACGGGAGTGGTTTGCCATTTCCTTCTACAGCTCATTTTTCAGATAAAGCACTTGAGGCAGACAGGGTAAAGTGACTTGCCCAGATCACAAAGGTAGTAAGTATCTGAGGTCAGATTGGAACTCAGGTCTTCATGACTCCAGGCCCAGCACTTATCTACTGCATCACCTAGCTGCCCCACAAGACTGTTTACACCCCAGAAGAATAAAGTGATAGTCAGATAGCACCTGGGCAGCTGGGTGGTGCCACAGTTCAGAGGGCCAGGCCTTGAGTCAGAAAGACTCATCTTCCTGAGCTCAGATTCAGCTTCAAACACTTACTGGCTGTGTCACCCTGGGCAGGTCACTTCACCCTGCCTGCCCCAGTTTCCTCATGTGTGAAATGAGTTAGAGAAGAAAATGGCCACCCAGAAACACCTGGCCATGTAGCCTTGAGCAAGTTACTTAACCCCAATTGCTTAGGGGCGGCCAGGTGGCTCAGCGAGTAAGAGCACCGGCTCCAGTGTCGGGATGACCTGGATCAAATCTGGGCTCAGATACTCAGCACTACATCCAGAAATAACTGGCCGTGTAACCTTGAGCAAGTTACTAACCCCAATTGCTTTAAAAATAAAAAAAAAGAAGAAAAGGGCAAACGACTACAGTATCTTTGCCAAGGAAAACCCCAACCAGGGTCATGGAGAGCAACCTACTACCCCAATGAGTTCAAGTTGTGTGGCCCAACCAGACCACACCTGGAGGCTGGAGGGGTGGGTGGGATTGCTGAATCACTGCAGGTGGCCTCTGAAAGATGACAGGCTGCTAAATGGAGAGGGCTGTTACAATTTTTCAAAGAGCGAAGCAAACAGATCGTGCTGACTGTGGAGCTCAGAAAAATGCCAGGGAAGCTCAGGAAGCCCATAGAGCTGCCAGAGCCAGCAGCACCCCCAAAGGCAGCTCATGCCAGACCAGCCTGATTCCTTTATGGACAAGATCCTAAAACTCACAATTATTTAGCTGTGACCACAGAGGACACAGAAGTTAGCCAGGATTTCACAGCACAGGGAATGGGCAGATTCAAGGCCGTGGCCAAATCCAAAGAGTCACCATTAATGGTTTGATGTCAGTGGTGGGGAAGGGGTCTGGGCCTGGGTTTCTGAACATGTCTTGTCAGCGCCATGGATAAAGGCAGAGGTGCATGCTTTCACATTCAGAGCTTGTATTTAGCAAGGCAGGTAACTTCCAGCCCTCCCTCGTTTTACACTAGAGGAAATGGGCCCATGAAGCTGCAGCGACTTGCTCCTGGTCACACAGGTAAGACTGGTCCTGTCTTTCTCTCCACTGTCCTGGGCAGCCTCTCAAATTTGCCCATGATAGCGCTGGAAGGGATGGCTAGCTCACTAATGTTCAGCTCCACGTTCTAGTCTGTCTGGATCTTTGTCTCCAAAAGATCTGCACAAGTTAGGACACAGGCTTGATCTTTACAAATGAGGCTCTGGAGAGGTGACTTAGAGCTGTGAGAACTCCTGGTGTGTAAACTCTGTCCACCAATGCAGATCTGCTGCTCCTCCGTAACATGAAGTCTTGTTTCAATGCCCAGAGGACTGAGTTCAGCTAGGACATGTCAGAGGGAGGACATACACAGGGTACTCTGACTTCGAAAGCCAATTCTTAATCTACTCTGTCTGACCCTGTCTCCAGATGAAATTTAAAAAGGATAAAAGGAAAGTCTCAACTTTGGGTTAGAAAAATTGACTTCGAATTCAGAACGGTGCAAGCATGCCTGGAAGTGTTTGAAAGAGATCTGGCTGTTTTGGTGGACCACAAGCTCCCTACGAGTCAACAAAAGGTCTGGGCAGGGGTGGGGGGAGGGCTCGTGCGGTCTCAGAAAGGTCCAACATGGGAGAACGCTAGATGCGCTAAGCTTCACTCTGGACAGATCACAGCGGAAATCTTGTACTTCGGGCTGGGTGCCACATGGCACAGACAGCGTCTAAAGCAGGAAGGCTAATTAGGATGTGCGAGAGTCTTGGGTAACACATGAAGGAACTGGGAATGTTTAGTCTTACAGAGAAGCCTGGGGGGGGAGGGACTGATTCCCCTGGAAATGCCTGGGCACTTAGGGTTGTCCCAAACTGGGATGGCTGCCATCAGAGTCAGCGGCTCCCCCCACCTTGAGGCTCTTCAAGCAGAGGTTGGATGGTGGCTTTTTGCTCCAGCTCAGCTGGGGTGGGGGGATCCTAGCAAGCTCTCCTGGCCTGTTTTCTTACCCAGTCACCACCACATCATGAGCCATAGGGGTACATCATCTTTGTGATAGTGACTGGGACAGCATGATTCCAGTAAACTCTGATGCCAAGTGAATAAAGGATAACAAAAGGGGGCTGGATTTTGAGTCACAAGAGCTGGGTTTGAATTCTCACTCTGCCACTCATGACCTTGGGATTTGGGGCAAATTATTTTGCTTCCACGAGCCTCAGTTTCCTACTCTGTAAAATAAGGTTTGGGGACAAGATGCCCTCTGATCTCTATTAAAAAACCTGGATAAACTCACTGTGTTGCTTTTTTCCCCTACAATTCAGCCTAATCCTCAGGCTCCTGGCCCTTTGTCATTGTTCCTTCTCCTGTCTCCTCTGCGTGCACCCTGACCATTGGATCCTCTTCTCTTCTCCCTCAATATTATTTCACTTGGTGATCTCATAGCTCCCATGGATCTAAGGACCATGTCTACACTGATGATTCAAATCTATGCCCTCTCCTCCATCCTCTCTGCTGACCTCCACTCTCACAGCTCCAACTGCCTTTCAGACATCTCCAAACGGGTGTCCGGCAGACATCCGAAACTCAATAAGACCCAAAATGGAATTCATTGTTTTGACCCCTAAACTGCCCTGACCAATGTTCCCCATTCCTGTAAAAGTCAACAGTCTCCTCTCAGTCTCATGGGCAACCCAGGAGTCATCCTGAATTCCTCCCTCTCTCTCACCACCACCCCCACCACCCCTACATCCAATTCATTGACATAATCTTTGCAGCATCTTCCTTCTCTCTGCCCCAGCCCTGGCAAGATGCTTATCTCCCATCTGGACTACTGTCCTGCACACCCACCCACCCCCCAACCCCCCTGATCTGCCTGCCCGAAGTTTCTCCCCACTCCAATGTGAAATATGTCACAATCTGTCACTTGTTTACTCCTAAACTCCAGCAGCTCCCTTTTGCCTCAGGAGCAAATGTAGAATGTTGTTGGCATTCAAAGCTCTTCCTAACTGCCCATGTGCCCTTCCTGATGCCCTTACTCCCTGACCCATTCCTTGGATCCAGTGACACTGGCCAGCTGGCAGTCCCCCCAACAAGCCCCTCCCTCGTGGGGCTCTGACCATGCTCTCTGGCCATCCCCCAGGCCTGGAAATCCTTCCTCCTCTGATCCAACAATTGACTCCCCAGGCCCAGATTCAATTGTCTTAATTAAGTCCTCTCTTCTACAAGAAGGCCCCCTCCCAGTCCTCTTCATTCCAGAGCCTTCTCTCTAGTCATTATCACTTCTTTACCCTGTCTGGAGCTTGCTTGGTACATAGCGGTTTTCATGTTGTCTTTTCTACTGTGTTGCAAGCTCCTTGGGGACAGGGACTGCCTTTGCCTTTCTGTGTACCCCCATCACTTAGCATAGTGCTTGGCACATAGTAGGGGCTCAATAAATGTTTACTGATTGATTGCTTTGAGTTCCCTTCAATATAAGGAATGTCCAGTGTGGTTGGAGAAGAGATCTGTCTACAGATGCTGTCCTTTGGGGGCAATGAGCTGCTGATGGGCAGAGAGCCTAGAATGACTTGGTCTGTGGTCCTTGTGGAGACAAGGCTGCAAGCAATTGCCTAGGCTGCAGACCGCAGAGACATCAGTACTTACCTTTGCGCCTGGCGTGAGCAATTGCATCTGCTGCTTCTTTGCTCATCACTTTGGTGACATACAGGGGACAGTTGGCCTGCTTGGCTATAGTGATGGCCCGGTACACAGCCTCTGCCTCCACCTGGTCAAAGGAGGGAGACAGGAGACAGAGGGAGAGGGAAGATGAGAGAGAGGGGGGAGGAGAGAGACAGAGAGAAACAGAGGGGGACAGAGAGAAAGAGCAGCGAGGGTGAGAAGGGAGGAAGAGAGAGACAGAGACAGAGAGAGACAGAGACAGAGAGAAGAAGAAGAAGAAGAAGAAGAAGAAGAAGAAGAAGAAGAAGAAG
>NW_027186352.1:2087677-2094382 GCF_028583685.1 Petaurus breviceps papuanus
AGAAGAAGAAGAAGAAGAAGAAGAAGAAGAAGAAGAAGAAGAAGAAGAAGAAGAAGAAGAAGAAGAAGAAGAAGAAGAAGAAGAAGAAGAAGAAGAAGAAGAAGAAGAGGCAGGAGACAGAGAGACAGAGACAGAGAGAGATAGAGACAGAGACAGAAAGAAGAAGAAGAAGGGAGGGGGAGGAGAGAGACAGAGAGACACACACACAGAGAAACTTCCAGTATCCTTCTGGCTGGTATGATTTCTCTGCAAACCACCCCCCCCATCCCCATGGAGAGGGAAATGTGGGACCCTCTGGATTATTGGCTGGTATAATCAAGGAAGGGAAGAGTTTTACCCATCCCCTATTTCCCTCTTGGCATCTGGAGCCCTGTGATATAGGTTGATTGGGACTTCCAAGTATGTGAACCCTGGTCAGGGTAGGCTCCACTAGGGCTGGGGAAGGGCAGAAGTGTGGCTTCTGATTAGGCTCAAAATCAGTCCAACATGGGTAGCCAGGGGCTGGTGAAGAAGATTTGGAATGGCAGGGTTTGTGGCTGGAGTTGCTGAGGCTAGACTACTGATGTCTCAGGGAGAAAAGGATCCAAAGAAATCTTTTTGGGTGTCTCAGGCTGCAGGGATGTGACCAAATGCCAGTCCCACATCAGATTAAAGAAATGAGGTGAGTACCAGAGTCCTGAGGGAAGGAATCCCTGCAGAGGGCTGAGCATTGGTATTGGCATTCCTGTAGATGGACACAGGAAGTTATCTCTTACCTCCTCAGGGTGGCTAAGAACATGGCCCTCTGGTCCAGTGATCCCAAGTTCCAACAATCGCTTCTGTTCCTAAATCAACCAGAAAGAAGATGCCAAGCTCTGTCTCTACACTGTTAGATCATCAGAAATCTCTGTACAATACCTGAGCCCTGAAAAGGTCAATGCCTGCCCTAAGTGAAGCAGTCTATGCTCTTCCAAGAAATGACTCTTGCAGTGTTTCTGGCTTTTGCAAATGGGTTTGGAGACATTTCATAATAGCCACTGGGTGAGCCAGATGAGAAAGAACCACATAACAGACGGATTCCTCGTTCGCCGTTGTATTATGGGTGCTTTCTTTTTAACCAAGGAAAACTACAGAATCCACTTCCCCTTTTTCCCATTGCTTCCAGAAAACTCGGAACCAAATTCAGCAGCCACAGCATCACTGACAGGCTCCCATTACTCTCTTCCTCTTCTTTTAATGGGCTTTTGTTCTGTCTTGATTGTAATTATCTTGTTTAATTCTGTGTTTCATTTCTGAAGTCATCTTAAATTCATTCTGAACCCAGATGGGAGTGTGGAGCAGGCAAAAGGCTAAAGCGGAATTCTCTGGAGCAGTTGAGAAGACAGAAGGAGGCCTGGGGCTAAGTCCTGAGTCAGCTCTTTGCTGGCTGAGTGACTCTGGACAATCACTTTGCCACTCTGGGAACCAAAGGAGTTCGAATAAATAGGCTTTAAAATTCCTTCCCACATCTAAAGTCTATGATACTAAGGAGTGTGCATATCTGCATACTCATACAGTCTGCACACGTGTGTGTCTGGAAGATTCGAGGGGATGAGGACCAGAGGGACAATGCAGTGGGTTGTCTTCCCCGGGGCACACTTTTACAAAGGTGAACTTGCTCTTTTCCCCCCAGTAGACATGATACTGTTACCAAAGTAGGTGGGCAAGAGACAGTAGATTTTCCCAGTGAGAGCACCGAGGCCCAGAGGGGTGATGTGGTTAGCCAAGGTCACATGGCTGATGAGCACAAGAGCCAGGAGAGTGCAGTTTCCCCAAATCTCAGCCCTGTGTGTGCATCCCTAGTGTGCACGTCCCTGGTGAGGGCACGCGTCCCTAGTGTGCACGTGTGCACGTCCCTGGTGAAAGCATCCTTCGTGCATGCGTCCCTAGCATGCACGTCCCTGGTGAGGGCATGCGTCCCTAGTGTGTGCAGTCAAAGACCGTCACAGCTCTCACTCACCACGTGCTCTAAGAGTCACAAAGTCCTGTTTTCACAACAAGCCCACAGAGGAAGGAGCACAAGGATCACTGTCTCTGAGGAAACATGCCCAGAGACACAACGTGATTTCCCAAGGTCACACAGCAAGTGCGGGTTAGAGAGAGGGCTGGAAGCCAGGTCTTTGGCTTCCAAGTCTAGCATTCCTTCTACATTTCATGCCCAAACATTAGCAACCACGAAAGGGCCCAATGGACAAAGTTTTAATAACCAGATCATGTGTCTGGGGTCTGACACAGAATCCATCCCATTGCCACATACAGTGCCTCTCCCCAGAGTGCCTGATGCCACTGTAAGCTATAAGCAACCAAAAATCAATGCAGTGTTGGCCCCCAGAAGCCTTGCTTAGAAGGCTCGTGTGTGTTGGGAAGGACAGACCTAATTACTGGTGAGGACAGTGCTCTATGCACCGGCATCTCAGCCACCATGAGGCAGAACTCCCTTTGGGAGCCATCTGAGCTGAAAACCAACTTCTCCTGAACTATTGTCCAGGACATAGAGGATCCACATCATCTGCTCCATCAGGTTCTAAACCCAGGAGATGTTCTAACCTTATTGGGACTGCTTTAAAACTCAGGAAGCCATTGAATCCAACTCCCTCATTTTACAACTAGGGAAACTGGGACAGAAACGACTTTCCACATAACTAGTAAGTGTCCAAGGACAGATTTGAACTCAGGTCTCCCTGTCTCCAAGACCAACCCTCTAATTCAAGTCTCCAGGGAGTGGAATAGTTATTGTTCCCTATTCTAAACTGAGAATGCTTTGAAAACAGAGCACACAACTCTGTAAATTCCAGGTTTCACCCTTGCTAATGCTTCCTAAGATTTGAACTCCCTCTTGAGATACATTACAGAGTGGGTTTCAGTGTTTCGAACACTTTTCCTATTTCTATTTCTCTGCCTTATTCTCTGAGTGCAAAGTCCTGGGACAGCCCCAGCAAATAGTAGAGCACCTAGTTAGTTTATGTCTTAAATGGGCAGGAAATGCTGTGAGATCTTGTCCCAGGCATTAGTGCCTACAAGACTTTGGCGCTGTCCAAGGTCCTTGTGCAGTCTCAGGAAGGGTCAGAAACACCTGGTGTATTCCACAGCAGCCCCAAGAAGTTTAGCACACCTTCTAGGTTTTAAAGTAGTCCCAATGAGAGTTAGAACACCTCCTGGCTTCTGTTGTTACTCAGCCACTTCAGCTTTTTCAGTCGTGCTTGACTCTTCGTGACTTTATTTGGGGCTTTCTTGGCAAAAATAAGTGGTTTGTCATTTCCTTCTCTGGCTCATTTTACAGATGAGGAAACTGAGGCATCAATTAAGTGACTAGCCCAGGGTCACACAGAGGGTGGATTTGAATTTAGGTTTTGCTGACTCTAGGCACAACATTTTGTGCACTTCCTAGCTGACTTTTTTTTTTTTGAGGAGGGAAAGCAAGGCAATTGGGGTTAACTGACATGCCCAAGGTCACATGGCTAGTAAGTGCGTCAAATGTCTGAAACCAGATTTGAATTCAGGTCCTTCTGACTCCAGGGTTGGTGCTCTATTCACTGTGCCATCTAGCTGTCCCAGGCCTCCTTATTATTAGTTGCCTCTGTTTATACTTAAGCACTTATTATGATAAGTGTCAAGGGTCAAACTTGGACCAAGTTCTGGGGATATAAGCAGAAAAGCCAGACTATCCCTGCCCTCAATGAGTTTCCAGTCTAAAATTTGTTGTTGTTAATTGTTGTTCAGTCATTTCAGTCAGGTCTGACTTTGTGACCCAATCATTTGGGGGTTTCTAGGCAAAGACAATGGAGTGGTTGGCTATTTCCCTCTCCAGCTCATTTTCCAGATGAGGAATTGAGGCCAACAGGGTTAAGTGACTTGTCCAGCTAGTGTTTGAGGCCAGATTTGAACTCAGTTCTTCCTGACTCCGGGCCTGGTGCTCTATACACTGAGCCTCCTAGCTGTCTCCATTCTAATTAGGTGAGGCAATAAAGGAGGAAAGAACTCAGAGGGGATTCCCTAGACAGATAAGAGGACTTCAGGAAAGCAGTAGGGCCAAGGAAGCCATTTGAGGAAAGAATAAAGAAGTAGGGAGTCGTCAAATGTGTCAGATACTGAGAAGCCATCAAAAGTTGGGAGGACCATTAGATTTGGCCAGCAGGATCACCGGTCAAGATGGCAGAGTAGAAACAGGACCTCTTCGCGGCTCCGACTCCCACCACCTCCAATCCATGTAAAAGGGAACTCTGAACAAACTTTGGAGTTACAGAACCCACAAAATGACACAGAGAAGCTAACCTCCCACTGAGGACAGCCTGGCAGGCTGGCAGGAATCGGCTGGCACAGAGCTCTGGGAGCTGAGCCCACCCCCACACCAAGGTTTTAGCCCCAGTGAGGGCCTGACCAGCCACCCGCTGGAGGGACTCCAGATCACCAGCAGCTGTGGCAGTCCAGAATTATCAACAGATAGATTCTAAGGACAAAGTGAGAGGTCAGTGCAGTCTGGACTTTGGGACCCAGTAGTTGGGAGTGTATCGGCTTTTGCCCCCAGGGTGAGAAGCCGCTGAGGGTTTCAGTACAGCCACCACCATATGGCAGCTTCAGCTTCTGGCCTGCAGCCTGTAGGGGGACCAAGCAACCAATTTGATGGGTAATAGCTCTTGCTTTAACCTGCTTGGATCTGGATTGTGGTCTAGGGTGGAGGTACTGGGATGTGTGTCCAGCTTGCCAGAGCATGTGGAAGCTTCAGAGAGGGCACCCAACTAATACCTCTGGCAGCTGAGAAAACCCCAGCATTTGGAATGAAGCTCCCCTGTCTGGTGACAGAGTACTAC
This sequence comes from Petaurus breviceps papuanus, assembly GCF_028583685.1. Classification (NCBI taxonomy): domain Eukaryota; kingdom Metazoa; phylum Chordata; class Mammalia; order Diprotodontia; family Petauridae; genus Petaurus; species Petaurus breviceps. The sequence goes on from NW_027186352.1 coordinate 2,092,504, forward strand.
TGTGGCAAAAAGCCTAAAAGTCAAGTAATTTAGTGGCAAAATGAGCAGGCAAAGGAAGCAAACCAAGCAAAGCAATCCAACATTAGACTCCTATTTTGGGGAAAAAAAGGATCAAAGCATGGAACAGGAGGAAGACAGTGAAGTCAGAACTCCTGCACCAAAAGCTTCCAAGAAAAATATGAGTTGGTTACAGGCCATAGAGGACCTTAAGAAGGAGATAAGAGAAGTGGAGAAAAAATTGTGAAGAGAAAGGAGAATGATGCAAGAAAATTACAAAATGAGAATCAACAGCCTGACTGAGGAAAATAACACCTTAAAAAATCGACTAACTCAAATGGCAAATGAGGAGAAGAATGCCTTAAAAAGCCAAAATTTCCAGATGGAAAAAGAATCTCAAAAGCTCACTGAGGAGAATAAGTCCTTCAGAATTAGATTGGAGTAAATGGAAGCTAATGACTTTATGAGAAATCAAGATGCTGTTAAACAGATCCAAACAAATGAAAGAATAGAAGACAATGTGAAATATCTCATTGGAAAAACCACTGACCTGGAAAATAGATCCAGGAGAGATAATTTAAAAATTATTGGACTACCTGAAAGTCATGATCAAAGAAAGAACCTAGAAATCATCCTCCAAGAAATTCTCAAGGAAAACTGCCCTGATATTTTAGAACCAGAGGGCAAAATAGAGGTTGAAAGGATCTGCCAATCACCTCCTGAAAAAGATCCCAAAAAGAAAACTCCTAGGAATATTACAGCCAGGTTCTGAAAATCCCAGATCAAGGAGAGAATATTACAAGCAGCCAGGAAGAAATAATTTGAATATTGTGGAAACACAATCAGGATAACTCAGGATCTGGAAGCTTCTACACTGAGGGATCGAAGGGCTTGGGATATGATATTCCAGAGGTCAAAGGAGCTGGGATTAAAACCAAGAATCACCTACCCAGCAAAACTGAGTATCATGTTTCAGGGGAAAATATGGTCATTCAGTGGAATAGGGGACTTTCAAGCATTCTTTCTGAAAAAAACAGAGTTGAATAGAAAATATGACATTCAGATACAAGAAGCAAGAAAAGCATGGAAAGGTAAACAGGGAAAAGAAATCATAAGGAACTTATCAAAGTTGAACAATTAACATTCCTACATGGAAAATTGATAATTGTAACTGATGAAACTTTTCTCAGTATGAAATAGTTGAAAGAATATATATATATATATATATGTGTGTGTGTGTGTGTGTGTGTTTGTGTGTATGTATATATATATATATATATATGTGTGTGTGTGTCTATATCAGAGCGTATACGGGGCATATGTTTACAGGTATACATAGATAGAGGGCACAGGACCAATTTAATAGGAATGGATGATACTTAAAAGGTGAAATTAAGAGGTGAGAGAGGAATATAATGAGAGGAGATGGGGAGAGACAGAATGGGGTAAACTATCTCATATAGAAGAGGCAAGGGAGGGGCGGCCAGGTAGCACAGCGAGTAAGAGTACCGGCTCCAGTGTTGAGAAGACCTGGAGATCGAATCCCGGGCTCAGACACTTAGCACCCACCCAGAAACACCTGGCTGTGTAACCTTGAGCAAGTTACTTAACCCCAATTGCTTAGGGGTGGCCAGGTGGCTCAGCGAGTAAGAGCACCGGCTCCAGTGTTGGGATGACCTGGATCGAATCCTGGGCTCAGATACTCAGCACCACACCCAGAAATCACTGGCCATGTAACCTTGAGCAAGTTACTTAACCCCAATTGCTTTAAAAAAAAAAAGAAGAGGCAAGGGAAAATGGTTACAATGGAGGGGAAGAATAGGAAGGTAAAAGGGAATGAGTCAACCTTATTCTCATTGAATTTGGCTCAGGGAGGGAATGA
>NW_027186352.1:2099382-2133462 GCF_028583685.1 Petaurus breviceps papuanus
TTTTTGATTGGCCAGTGGGTCCAAAAGGTTGTTACATTCTCTGAGCCAGGAGAAGGCTATATAAGCCCTGATGTGAGGCTTTGTTTTGGGGGCTCACTTTGAGAAGTGTTCTGTGATTTGATCTGGATTCTGGGAAGCCGTTGTCCAGAGGCCCCGGGCTTTGAAAAACCCAGATGTTGATTGGGTATGGATGTAATGGTTGGACAGTTTGTAAAGCTGTCTACTTGATCTGTTTCTGTCTTGATAATTCTGCCTGTATACTTTGAAGTTTGGGGTGCTGACCTTTTTCCCCTGAACAAGGTAAATGATATATGTCTGACTGATTAAAGTAAGCTTGTTAACCCATTTTGAGTTGCTTTCCTTTATCAAAGCAGATCCAAGAACCTGTGGTGGCAGCAAACCCTGAGGACGCTTGGGGTGCTTGCTGCTACAGAGTCAGAGTTGTGTGTAGTCAACATAAATTTAGAAAAAGTATGTTTTGTATTATGTACACACACACACATACACACACACACAGAGTTAAAATTGTCAGTGCCCTGGTCAAAGATCTCACAAAAACACAAAGCCCTTGTGTTTTTGTCCTCAGTCAGTCAGGTCAATCCATCCCTATTTGACCAGGTGTTCCTCTAAATGAAATGAATACCTCATCAATAATATCCCCATTTTCGGCATGAACTTGTGCGATGGCTCCCAGTTCTCGGATAATGCTGAAAATCTCATACATCTGGTAAGAGGAAAAAAAAGAATACAGTATATTATTACACATGGAGACCTCTCCCATAAATATCTTAATAACATTTTTCCTTTGCCTCATTATATTTGAAGGGAAGTTTACCTGGCCATCAGTACACTGGTATTTATCTTTATAGGACATGAAAACTTGGAAGGAGTTCACACCTGAAAATGACACAGAAGAACCAGTCACTCTTTTTAGTAAGTCAAGGAGGGCAGTTGTAGGGCCACCTGATTGGTTTTGTATCAGATAGAACCTGGGCCAGACAGAATTTCAGAGTAGGAGAGCTCTGAGGGCATCTGTCCAACCATTAAATGAGTCCCTCCTTATTACATCAGAGGTTACTCATCCAATCTTGGCTCGAGAACCTCTCAAGAGGCTGGGATCCTGCTGTCTTTGGAGGCATCCCATGCGGACAGCCCTAAACTCTTCTGAATGATTCCTGATATCAATGCTAGAGCTTTTAACTTGTCCATGTTGCTCCCCGGTTTCCCATCTGAGACCAAGCAGAACACGATTGCCCTTCAACAACTCAGCTCACACCTACGCTGACCACAGCATGAGGTTCTGCAGATAGAGATTTACCCAATCATGAGCACTGTGAAATGAGGACTAGAGATGGAGCCCCATTTTGTCAGTCTCATCCTTTTGAGCTGATCTTGCCTCCTGGCACCACTGCCCATATCCTCCACTCCTCTCGGTCTGCAGCCAGTATGCCCAGGGAATTCCTTCTTTGGACGACCAGTCCTCTAAACACCCAACCTGAATACTGCTCCAAGGCTGTTCCAAGTGTCTAGTTTAGGCTTTCTGCTTGCCTTCTAGTTGCCCTGCCTAATTTCTTAGAACTTCAAGCAAGACACAGAAGTCAGTGTTGAGTTTTCTGCCTGGATTTGGATGGTCTCCTTTAGGGTACTGTTCCCAGGAGTATGGGGGGCAGCAACTATCAACATAATTGTGTTTCAGTGAATTGCAATGGACACTATAGGCTGAGAGAGCCATGCATTTTGTGGGGGAAGATTTCCCGTGATCTCAGATTTAATGAGGTAAAAAACCAAACACTATTCTCTTTTTGCTGGGCAAGTGGGGCCAAGGCAGAGCTGGGAGCCAAACTCCATGCCAGTAGGGCTCCTTCTGGGAAAAGGAGGAGTAGGGAATTCCATGGGGTCATGATTCATTCACATCTGTTACATGTCATGAATTTTCCTCCTTGATATTGGTATGCAAAGGATTGTCACATTAGCCTTTGAACTTTTACAATCTGTGCATTACTGCATAACGGCATTAAAAAAAACCCAACATCCCTAATTCATGATAAAGTGTTCATGAATTCTAAAGTCATCCTCTATTACCTCTTGCAGGTAACATATCTGCATCTCACCTTAATCCCTGAGCCCAGGGAAGTGGTGTGCCCTGGAGGTACCAAGCAGCCTGTGGAAGAGGTGGTCTTTTCTTCCCACAGCTAAGGCTTCCTCCACTCAGGTAACATTTGAATAAGCACTCACCAGAAGGAGTATGTGCCAATGTGCCCCCTAGGTAACAGGCCCCCGGGGGGGAGGGGCACAAATGATACACAAACAAAAGGCACATGGCCTTTGCCCTCCGGGAGCTGATGTCTAAGGGCTCCGTTTTGGACGTGCCAGTCTGCAGGATGCTGGACTTGGGCTGGGCTGCAGAGCCCCACTTCTTCTTCGGGCCCCATCAGGCCTGAGAACCTCAGGGGGACATTTTAAAGTCATTCCAGCAGCTACGACAGCAAGTCATAAAAGCTCACTAGAGAGAAACACGGAGGTGCTGAGCCTCACGTTGGCCCCTTCTCTGTCCTAAGAGGCCCTGACAGACCCAAATCCCCAAGACTCAAGGAAGAACATGGGAATTCCACCAGCTTCCTAGCACCCCACTGGAAAAGAACTAGCCACATGCCTTTTCCTAGGGGTGAGAAGGAAACAGTGGCTTCTCGCAAGCTCCCTTCAGGGCTCAGCTGCCAATTAGAGCTGCCTGTGAGTGGGGAAAGGCTGACTTCTGGTATACGCACATTCGACTGCTACCCCTTCCTATGGGCTTGAGTTTCCTCAGTGTAGAGTGAGGGAAGTCTCAATCTAGGAGCTCTGTTTCCTTGAGTCTTCCTGGCAGCATGGGCCTGGGCTGGACAGCTCCTCGGGTGTGGGCCCATTCTGGGGCTCTGCCCAGTGAATGCAGCGCCCCCAGAGGCACTAGCAGCACTCTCACCTTTGTCCTTCACCAAGGCCTCCAGCTCTTCCCGGAGGCTCTCGTGCCAACGGGTGATGTCCATGTGCAGGGAGTAATCACAGCACGATTTACTGTCTGCAGCTTCTCGCCACCGGTCGTAGGCAGTGAGCAGGTTCACTCCGGGCTCCGGGAGTACATGGTCCACTGCAGGAGGAAGCAACCCAGTGGTTGTCAGCCTCATGCCTGTCATGTCCCAGTCAGGGTTGGGGTTAGGGACCTAGCACAGAAGGAAGGTGCGTTTGCTGCTGGCTCAGCCAGCTTCTGAGGAGGCATGCTAGAAGGGCTTTTACCTCCTGGCTCCTGGCCAGGGAGCCAGATGGGATGGACTCACCAGAAACAGTGCCCTGAGGCTGTTAGGGAAAGGGATAAGGGGGGGGGGGGCTTCTGCTCTGTTCCAGGATCTGCTCCACTTGGTTTGGGTTTTTCCCCAAATTTTTAACCTGTTGCTTAATTTCCATGGGTCTGCCTGGCTCCTTGAGGCCTAATCCTGGGAGGATGAAGTGTAGAGAGGTGGGAGGTCTGCAGCCAAACACAAGGAGTTTGTTACATCTCCTCAGGTCAAAACCTAAATGCTCCCCAGCAGAACAAGCTTTCCATCTGGGGCTCTGCCCCAACAAGAAGGTGACAGACCTATGGTCGGGGCAGGCTCTCTGTCCCTCTCAGAGCTCAGCAGCCTTTTAGGGCCTGGCGAGAGCAGAATGTGGCCCCATGAGAAGGCGAGTTCAAACCTAGCTGCCCACAGATGCATGAGTGAGAGGGCCGAGCAGATAACACCTGGCAACTGCTGGTTTAGGATTAGCTTAGAATAGAAGCTAAAGATGGGCCTGGAATGGGCTTCTGCATCTGCCTAATTCACTTCAAAGATCCATCTGAAGGTTGGCCCTCCCCCTTCCTTGGCAGTGGACAAAGGAACGAGAGTTGCAGCTCATGATGACCCATGGATGGGTGAGAGAGGAGCCCAGATCGGAGGTAATGAGGGTCCAAACAAAGGCAGGCCATGGGATGAGAGAAACGGGGACAGATGTGAAGGGGAGGTCAGCTAAGCAAGACGTGATGATTCTTCAGATATGGGAGGAGAGGGAAAAGAGAGCTGAGGGTGACTGCAAGGGCAAGGATCTGTGGCTCCCAGAAGTGAAGAAGTTCCCAGCAGGGGGAAGTTTGAGGAGGATCCACCATGCCAGAGCGGGAACATGCACATGTGTGTACACATGCACACATACTCACAGACCATCGTGGTTCCTCCCGCTAAGGCTGCCTTGGTGCCTTGATGGAAATCGTCTGCAGAGTTCATCCCCATGACGGAGACCTGCAGCCGTGTGTGGACGTCGATCCCACCCGGCAGGACCAGTAGGCCGTATGCATCAATAATTTTGATGCCACCAGGAACAATGAGGTTTTCTCCAATTTGTCTGAAAAGAAGATTTGGAGACTTCTGGTTATAAACCGTCAGCTGCCCAGAGTCCCCTGAAGTTCCACATGAAAGGACTGTGGCGGTGGCAGGGGTGGGAGCGCCTGTGTCTTATGGGAATCCAGGAGGCCAAAGGTGCTGGTTGTTTGGTGCTAACGGCAGCCACATATCTGATCGTGCCTCCTCCTGTCCTGCCTCCTACACATCCCACAGAGCAGGGAACGACATTTCTCGTCTCCATGCAAAGCCTTGGCCAGAATAACAATGACAGCAGTATTTCTAAAGCACTTTCAGGTTTGCCAAACCTGGGAAGCAAGTGCTATTATTAACCCCATTTTACAGATGAGAAAGTTGAGACTCACAGAAGTTAAGTGACTTGTCCAGGATCACACAACTAGTAAGTGTCTGAAAAAGGATTTAAACTCAGCTGCTCCTGACTTCCAGTTCCATACTCTGCCCACTATGCCAAGCTGTCTTCCTAGACACGCTGGTCTCAGCACTTCAGACCTTAATCAATATTCCTTCAACAAAAGCTGCTTTCCTCCAAGGTTAGGAATCAATGCGCCATTGCTCATATGTTTCCTGCCTGACTCCTTGAAAGCATTACCAGTCAAGAGGTTGCAGCTGTGCTGTGGGCATAGCCTCTTCCAAGCCAGGCCAGCCTCCATCATGCCTGCAGAAGGCACTGTGGCAGCTGTCCCGCCCTCCTCTAGGGAAGCTTCTCCTTACTGGGTAAGGCTATCTTCAGAGGACAGAAACCAAGTCCTCAGGGAAGGTCATGACCAGAACCTGCCAGAATGCAAGGACCATTAAATGAAGGATCCTCGAATCAGAGCTGGGGGAAGGGGCAGAGATCTTCCTGCAAAGAGAGGGGGAGGGACTTCTCCAAGCTCACCCAGGCAGTTACTGCTAGAGCTCAGACTCCAAGTCAGCCTCACTGACTGCAAATGGACCTCTGGGCTGGGACTCTAGCTAGAGAGGGTGACCAAATCAAGCAGACCACCCTCCAGGCCTCTCAGCTCAGAGCAACCTAGGACCAGCCACTCAGTCCCTGCCCCCTGGCTTTGAATCCAGTGGGTAGTGGTGACTGCTTCCCCTCAGAGCTGGCTGGAGGAAGCACTGTCCTGGTTGGTTAGAGAGGCTCCGGGAAGCCTCCAGTCCCATCATCTCAAAGGAGATGGCTTTGGGCCTCCCTCCCCAGACCTCCCGATGCCCCAGGACTGGCCCAGGTCAAGGAGGTTCTGTCTCTCCCTGCTTCCCTCCCACAAGTGGATGAATTTAGACGTTCATCCAACCTCCCTTTGGGGGCTATTGGCTCCCATTAGAATTTAAGCTCAGAGATTGTCTTTGGGGGGAGGAGGGCAGAGATTGTATTGTGTCCCAGCACTGTGTGCATTGTCTACCATAGAGTTCATGCCTAATAAATGCTTTATTTGTCTCCCATGTGGGACTGAGCAAGGAATTCTGTGGGAGCCTGTGGTCCCCTTGTCAGCCAGCTCTCTTCCTCCTCCCCCCCTCCCTTTTCCTCTCCCCCTCCTCCCTCTTCCTCTCCCCTCCCCCTCCCTTTTCCTCTCCCCTCCCCCTCCCCTTTCTTCTTTCCCTTCTCTTGATTCACACATTGCCTGGGCAAACACCCTCTGCCCCTGCTTGTTGATGATTGCCCATGTCAGCCCTATCCTTCTGTCCCAAGATCCTTATGCTCTTCTCTCCCTTAGCACCATCTGGAAGCCACTTTTATAATACATACACTGCATACTAGACCTCTTTGTCTCACGTGCCTTCTCTCACTGCAACCATAGAAACCTGAGTGCCCCAGAAGACACTACAGGCCCGGCCACCATCTGTGGCCCAAGAGGAGCAAGGGCCAGACGCCATCACAGTCATTTCCATACCCTCCTTTACTGAGCTTGGAGGGTCCTTCTGTCCATGCCGATCACCTCCCGGTCCTCAGGCCTTCCTCCTTCATTTCTAAAGGAGTTCATCCGGCGGCTCACAGCCTTCCTCTTGCTCCCAACCCCTGGGAAGCAGTTTCTGGGGCCATGTCTCCACAGCAGCTTGTTCACTGCCACTGACAGATGGGCTAGAGGCAGGCCCACTCTCCTGATCCTATGCTTTTGAGCATCTGGTCCTTGGGCCCCCTTCCCTGCAGTCTGAAGGGATGGGTGTGGCTGCAATGGTTATGGTTCCTCTAGCCTTGCTCATGGCCCCTCCTGCTTACCACAAAGTACTAATTAAACCAAATGACTGAATTGCCCTTCCCTAGGTACTTAAGTGCTTTACCTATGTGTGAGTTTGTGTGTGTGTATGTATGTATGTGTGTGTGTTTGTGTGGTACAAGTTTTCACTTCTCCTTATGCATAAAAAGACTGATGCATGGAGAGCTTAAGTGGCTAGCCCACATCAGCGCTAAATCTAGGGCTCTCCTGACTCCAAATCCAGGATTCTTTCCACTGAACCCTGTGCCTACTCACTAATCATGAGTCCAGACATCTTTTTTTTTTCAAACTCACTAGGAAAACAGACTTTTGCATTTCAGCCAAAATCTTACATATTTTCCTTTCAGCCATTTAAAGAAGTCTGCAATCCTTTGGCACCTTTCCCCAAATTTCCATGTACAGATCATGTGACCCAGTGGCAAAAATATGTCGGGGAGAGGGGATGAGATTTTCTTACAATTACCTTGACTGAAAAACAATCTATGATTGCCAGTTACATAGGTATGTTTTCGTAGAAACTTACTTTATCAAGCCATCTTCCAAATAAATGTCAGCATAGAATGACTGGTCATCGTTGACTATCTTCCCACCTTTGATCAGAAGCCGGTCACTCTATTGGTGGGGAAGGGGAAGAGAAACCCATACATCAGAATTCACCTTTGAAATCATGTTGAATATCAAAACTTTCATGCAAAAAGTCTCTAGAGTGACAGAGAATGTAGTGAATATACGTTCATCTAGTCAAGATGAAATGGAATGGGAACAAATGCCAAGCCCTGCCGTCAGACTTCTAAAATGAATTTTGTATGTACTGGAGTAGGGCAATGGTGATTAGAAAGCAGTGTATATGGAGATAACTGAGGAGACAATCTTCTCTTTGCTTTCTCCTCCAGTTTGTGTGCCTCCCGGTTCCCAACTCCTCAACCTCCCAGGACATTCACCTTCCCTCTGCCTCAGCCTCCCACAGGAGCGGCAGGTGGTGCCTTGGCTTCCACCATCATTCACATTTACCTCCATGATCTTAGTCTTAGAAATTCTCCTGTCTGGTGTTCACCTCTTGCTGATCTAGCTTTCTCTCTGCTTCTCTCTACCAACACCCACCTTTTGCCTTCTCAGTGACAGTTGCCCCTCCACCTCTCCCTCCTTGCCTGGGCCACCATCCCTCCTCATGTTTCTCCCTTCAGTCTTGACTTTGTAGGGGACATGTTCACCCATATACTATTTCCTGTCCTGTAGTTTCTTGTGCTCATGTATTATGACTATTCATTGACTTTCCTTATAAACCATAAGTTTATGTTATTAACATGTTTCTGATTTTTATGGTACAGTGAATTTTTTGGAAAGTATTATCTGAGAAATACCGTTAAGAAGGTGATGCAATTGTATCATTAGAAATTAATTTCTTTTGATAATATGCTATGAAATTATGAATTACATTATTAGATACTGTTATCATCATATTAAAACCTACTATATATTTTGCTTTAAAAATAAGAATTACTTATTGTGTGGGAAAAAATATTTTTTAAAATGACCTTATAAAATCTCATTTGTAAACTTCCCAGGTTCCTTGGGACTTCCAATTTGGACAAATTCATAGAGTCTTATCTGCCCTGTGAAAGTGCTTGCTAAATGTTGTGAAATTCCAAAATAATGAATTGACTTCCTGACAGACTGGGATCCCTTCTTCCTTCACAATCACTACCTAGATGTGAGGGGAGGACTTATGAGCTTTCTTATCACATAGAGATGATTTAAATGATCATTTGTGATCAAGAAAATTATGAGATTATACCTGGAATAGTGTATATTGAAGCTACATTATGAACCAAGTTAGTCTCAACAGACTTGTCTTTAAATTTTACTTTTGCCTTAGGGGGCTAATATACAGAATCTTAAGAGATGGATGCGTGTTAGTCTGGAGGCTTACAGTAAATTTTGAGTAAATTATCATATATTCACTCTTGATGCGGGCTTCTAGGATGTGATTTTTTTTTTTTAATTCTAATGATTGATTTTTACTCCAGGATGAGTTTTAACTAAAGAAAAAAGAAGAAAAGGATGTTGATTTAAAAAAAAACTTGGTAAACTTTTTATTAGTAGTAGTTATTGCAACAACATGAGAGATAATAATAATTGTACCTAGCCCTAAATTGGGATTAGTGAAATTTGCTGTTTGAGGTAAAATCCCTTGGGAGTATAATTTGGTATTGCTCTGAGTTTTGAATTCAGGTACAGTTGTCTGAATTACCATTAAGTCAGTAATCCACTATTCAAAGAAAATGCCACAAACTACTCAAAGAATGTATGATCTGAGAACTGTTAGAGGTAGATGTCTGTGCCTGAGAAGGATGAGAGGATGGCCCCACAAGGTATCGGCAGGATCCATTTGGCTTAGTTTTCCCATTGTGTTACTTCCTTTTTGAACAGAAGTGTTTCCCACCTGGTTAATTCTGATACTGAGTATGATATCCTGTGAATAATGTGGAATTTCGCTGCACAATTGGCCGTTACAAAAATGAACTATGACTTTTCTCTGAAATCATATAGACCTAAGGATCCTTTATCTTAATGTTAATTGACTCTGTCCCCTTAGGCTTAGGCTTGGAAGACAAATCTCGATGTTGTCACAACCATGTCCCTTCTTCACTTCACAGCAAATCTCTCTAACCATGTCAGGTAAAATTGTAATTAAAAAAAAATTGAGCCTTGTTTTTGCAATGTTCAAGCCCTTCTGAGTTGTTCTAATGGATTAAAAAAAAAAGACAGACCTTTCTGGGTAGCCTAGTTTGATGTTCTCCCTAAAGTTCCGCTGTTTATAAGAGCAGCTGAATGAGGTCAGCGCTGGTTTTTATCATATGAATTAATTACTGGAGGACCATTCTGATTAGATTTTGTTAGGTTTTATTAAATCATACTAAGTCCTATCACTAGTAAGCTTTAGTAGATTTACCTAGAGAGTCTCCACAGGTGACCTGAAGCCCAGATACCTCCACAAGGCTACCCTGATCCATTCATAGATGCTTGAGAGATGCCCAAACAGCACTCCCCAGACACCTGAAGGAACAGACCACAGAGGCTGGCAGAGGCTTTGGCACCCCTAGAGCTAAAGTGATATTGGATTCATTTACTCATCCTATTGTAACGTTACTTGTTATATTAGTCTCTGTGTGTTATGGACAGGTTACCTATTCAATAAAGAGCATATAATTTCTTCTTAGATTGATACTGCTTTGGGAATTGTTAGAAAATTGTGAGATGATCAATAACTTCCAACTGGGGAATTGAAGGGTTACATTTTGTTTATGGCTATAACAGAATGCTATAATAAGGGACAATAATTCATGGTGACCCACAAGGTTAGAAAACAGAAAAAGAAGGCAATAAAGTTACGGATAAACGGCAGGATTGTTTGAACAGGAGAACTTTGGATGCTCTCAAAAACAATGTCTCTGGTCTGTTCCGATAAAAAAAAATACTTGCCTGAATGTTATTTCAAATGGGAACAATAGTTAGTAAAGAGAAAAAACCGAAGTTGTTTGATTGGGGATATAAAAACTGGGGCAATTTAGGAGAATTTTATAGTCTTTCTCGCAGTCTACCTAAACTGACATTCAGCCAACATGATTGCATTCTGGCTACTGCACTTGACAGCCAGTAAACTCCCTAATCTGAGATAATTTCTGCCTCTTGGATGAGTTTTATATTTTACAACCCAACATCTCCAATATTCTGTTCTGGGTCCTCTTCTCTCTTCACACTTTTAAAGATTCTTTTGATGTTCTTTGCTCTTCTCATTTGGGCCAATGGGATTAATTATCTTCTAAGCCCAGATGACTCCCAAACTATATGCTCAGTCTTATTCTACCTATACAGATATAATCTTATATTGCCAGTTGCCTCTACCGGTCAATCAATAAGTAAGCATTTACCAAAGGACTCCTACAGGCCAGGCATTGTGCTAGGTCATAAGGAGATAAAGGCAAGAGTGGATAGTGGATAGAATTGGCAACTAAGTGAAGAGATGGCATCCAGTTTTCCTTTGAAGAAGCAAATAAAATGGAGCTGGTAGGGCTGGACTCCCCAAGCCTCAAAAGGCTATGACCAATAACATATCAAGAAACACTGGTTCAGACTTTAATTGCAGCACTTGGAAAAAAAAAAAAACTAGTATACAAAGAATTTCAACAAAATATGTGTCAACACATATTTCAAAGGATAAAGAGACACAGAAATAACAAAAAAAAACCCTAGATATGATACTATGAATTAAATCAACATACTCTTTAATACTTGAAGAATTCAATGCAAAGGTGGGTACAGTGGAGAACAATGAAAAAGATGTCAGAGAACACAGCTTAGAATGAAGAGATAGGTGGGGTCGATGGCACAGAAGAGCCTTACATCTGTGTCATAAATATCTTCTTCAGAAGGAGAGTTCAAAGGCACTGGACATAGGGAGCACTGAATAGCATCATAAAAAAGAAACTGGTTCTATCTGAGTGGGTATGAACACTGGTTGAAGAGGAAGAATACTCAGAGAACTCTGTCTTAGAAAAAGAAGTTGAAGAAACCATCAATGAGCTTTCTAAGAAGTCCTCAAGACCAGATGCATTTACAAGTGAATTCTACCAAACCATCAAGGAACAATTAATCCCTAAACTATGTAAGCTATTTGAAAAGGTAGGTAAAGAATTAGACCTTCCAAATTCCTTTTATGACATAAATATGGTTTTGATACCTAAACCAGGGAGAGCAAAAACAGAGAAAGAAAACTATAGACCAATTCCTTAATGAATAATGATGCCAATTTTTAAATAAAATATTAGCAAGGAGATTACAGCAACATATTACAAAGATCATACTTTTTGACCAGGTGAGATTTATATAGAAATGCAAGACTGTAGCATAACTGGCCATATCAATAACAAAACAAATATTGTATGATTATATTAATAGATACAGAAAAAGTCTTTGAAAAAATATTAACACCTATTACTCTAAAAAGAAACCACAGGAATCAATGGACTTTTTCTTTAAATGTAGGCAGTATCTAGCTAAAACCAAGAGCAAGCATTATCTATAATGGGGATAAACTTGAAGTCTTCCCAATAAGGTCACGACTGAAGCAAGGATGTCCAGCATCACCACCATTATTCAATATTGCATTAGAAATACTAGTTATAGCAGTAAGACAAGAAAAGGAATGAAAACAGGTAATGAAGAAACGAAACTATATCACTCTTTTCAGATATGATGATATATAGAGAACCCTAAAGAATCAACTAAAAAAAAACTAGCTGAAACGTTAACAATTTCAGAAAAGTTGCAGGATATAAAATAAACCCATAAATCACCAACATTTCTTATACTACCAATAAAACCCAGCAGAAAGAGATACAAAGAGAAATTCCATCAAATTGTAGACAATATAAATGACTTTGGAGTCTACCTGCCAAGACAAAACTAGGGATTATGCTAACACAATTATGAAAGTTTTCACACAAATAAAGACAGATCAAAGCAATTGGAAAAAGAGTAATTGCTCATGGGCACATCAAGCCAATATGATAAAAATAATGATACTACCTAAATTAATTAACTTTTTAAACATCATACCAACTTACCAAAGAATTACTTAGAGAGCTAGAAAAGTAATAACAAAATTCATCTGGAAAAAAACAAAAAGTCAAGAATAGCAAGAGAAGCAGTGAAAAAGATGTGAAGGAAGACAGCCTGGCTAGCCTAGATTTCAAATGGTATTACAAAGCAGTAATCATCAGAACAACCTGGAGTTGGCAATGTGATAATGATGATGAAAAATCCCATCCACCTGCAGAGGGTTGCACCTCATTTCCTGAACTTAACAGCTAGGAAGAAAGAAGGAGAACCTACATGTCTGCTACATAGGGCAAACACACACTGGTTTGGAGCACACTCTATGTACAAATGAATCAGCAAAAGGCCTAAAGTCTTCACCTGAACTGCAGCAAAACCATCACGAAAGTGAAACTCTTCTAGCAGATACTTGTGATCAAACATTATCACCTATGACCAATATCCAAGACACCAACGATTATCCCATTGAAAAAACAGCTTTTAACTCTGCTGCAATTGTTGCTGAAACACTTGGACTTGATGTTCAAAAAGAATCTGAGTCTCAAAGGGCTTTGAATCCTCTCAGTGAAAAGCTGCACCAGAGAGAGGAAGCAGGGCCAAAGAGACAACCCTTTCAGGAATAAAAAAAAAACAAACCAGTGAAGATTCCTCTCCAGGGACTCCACCAGCAACTCACTGGACTGCTCAGGCATCTTCTCTTGTTTGGGGGCTGCTTCTAATATGAAAACTGGCTGAGGCTTGGATACAAACCTGTCCCCTTCTCTTTTAGAGACTGGGAAAAGTACCCTTTCAAAACAAATCCCCCCAGCAATACTTCTAATTCTAGACTACAGAAACCTAGAGCAAAGTCTGATGACACCAGTTTTGTTACATGACTTAATCTTGGTTCTCAAGCAAACACTGATATTGATCATTCTTCTTCCATTAAGCAAATGCTTGTGAGGAAGAACATAATTGAATCAATAAGGACGCAAGTTGGAACTGATAATCCAAAAGATGAAGCTACTGAAAAAAAAAAAAGATCTTTTTGTGCCATTGAAACTACTGGGAGGCAGAGGAGCCAAAAGGAAGAAGACTGACAGAGAAAGTGAGCATTGTCTCCAAACCTCTTTTGATAAAGTTTGCTTTTCCTTTCTGAGGGGATATTCACCCTTCCCTCCATGGAAACTCTGTAATGGATAAACCCCTGGATCTAGCTAAAGGATTGTAATGGGAATGTAAAAGGAATATAAATTTAAGATCTTCCCTGCCCCTAGGCCATTTGATTGGCTTAAGTGCACCTGGTGACTGTGGTGGGAGGCTTGGTTTTCAGGAGATACCGGTACTTTGTGATTGGGCAGTGGGTCAAGAAGGTTGTTACATTCTCTGAGCCAGGAGAAGGCTATATAAGCCCTGATGGGAGTCTTTGCTTTGGGGCTCACTTTGAGAAGTGTTGTGTGATTTGACCAGATGAGACTCTGGGCAGCTGTTGAGAACCTCCTAGCTTTGAAAACCCAGATGTTGATGCTTCCCTCTCTGGTAACTGAGTAGGTATGGATGTAATGTTTGGACAGTTGGAGGCCTGTCTGCTTGAAATATTGGTTTCTCTCTCTTCTTGTAATTTCTGCTTGTAACCTCAGTATACTCTGAAGTTTGGGGTGCTGACTTTTTCCCCTGTGACTATATGTTTTGACTAAAGCAAGACTGTTAACCCATTTTGAGTTGCTTTCCTTTAGAAAAGTAGATCTAAGAACCTGTGTTGGCAGCCATACTGGGGATGCTAGGGTGCTTATTGTTACATTGATTTTCAGCTATCCACCAGTAAGATAAAAGCCAAAGAAATAAGGTTTGTAAAAACTGACTTGGGCAAATGGCTCTTCATGATGCTTTGAAACCCATTCCAAAGGGCTCTTCCTCTAGTCACACAAACTTAAATGGGGGCTACGTAATAAGCAGAGAACATTGTTTCCAGTAACACTTCTTCCTATCATGAAAAAATCATCCCTAGATAAAAAAAATACAGCTACAAATAAAAGAAGAAAATCAAATCCTACCTTCAAAATCCTTCTACTTCTGCAAAAAAGTCTGGAGTCAGCGTCTTTTTGATGGCCTGAAGGTTACTGGTGGTAAATAAAAATGAAAGGCAGGATGGGAGAGATTGTGAACTAGCCTCAGTTCTCCAGTTACATCCTTGCAGAGTAACTAAAGCACAAGCTCTATGAGATAATCAAGATAAACCATCCTTAGATAATATCCAATGGAGAACAGATTCAGCAGCAAAGCTTCCTCAATACAAAGTGGATATTACTGTAATAGATACATAGGATGGTAGTGAATCAAGATTCCACTTGTACCCTCTGGAGGATACATTGGGGAAGATCTCAATCCTTGTCCACATCCTAAAAGGTGGTAGCCTTACAATGTAATGTTTTCTCCAAAAGTCAAAGAATAGAAGACATAGATATTGAGGAAATTGCAAAAGATGCCAGAATAAAATTCCTCATTTATTGATAGTTAAAGTTGAAATAAAAAACTGATTTCTTCCCCTCTCAAATCTGCTATAACCAGATTTACATATTATTTAAATACACCAGGAAATATTATTTAAAATAATGTTAAGTACATTTATTGTGCTTATGCATTTTTCCTTGTTTTGCACCTTTGAAACAATGAAGTGATGAAGTGCTTCCATTTTGCTCTGTGTAACAAAGGGGTGGATTTTATTATTTGTTTTTTTTTCTCTAAATTTAAATATAATTTTAGAATTATTATAAAAAGACTAAAACATGCTTACTCTGACTCCGAGATTCTATTGCTGTATATATGACTCAAGAAAGTTAATGACACAGAGAAAGACTATGTACAAGACTATTCATAGCAACAAATAATTGGTTATAGCAGAGAATTAGGAACAAAGTAGATATCCATCTCTTGTGGAAAGGTAAAAAAAAAATCATGGTCCATGAATGTAATAGAATAGCATTTTGTTGTAAGACAAGGTTGGTATGAAGAATAAAGTGAATCATAAGAAAACTTACATGGAATGATGAAAAGGGAAGTAAGCATAATCAGGAAAATAATATATACAATAACTACCACAATACAGGGTCATTACATGGGGCAGTGGATCTGAGTGGACCAGGACTGAGGATCTGAGTTCAAATCCAGCCTCAAACACTTACTAGTTGTGTGGACCTGGGCAAGTCACTTGTCCATGTGTGGCCATCTGTAAAATGAACTGGAGAAGGAAATGATCAACGACTCCAGGATCTTTACCAAGATAATCCCAAATGCTATCATGAAGAGTTGAATATGATTGAAACAACTGAACAGCAATCACCACCGCGACATAAATGGGAAAGAACAACAAAAAATAATTGAAACAATCCTTTGAAATGATAATGACCATGCTCCCCCTCAAAAGAGATATGAGAAGGTTCCTCCTACTTCTGTGTGGTTGGGGGTAGGGGAGGACACTATATAAAATTGCAGGGTTTTTTTTAATAGGTTGGTTAATTTTTCTAAGCTATTTTTTTCTTTTTATTCTTTGCTGTTTGGGTTTGGCCTCTGGGAGAGGGTGGGGAGTAATACATTGGGAAATGAAGGTAATATAAAAAACAAAATATATTAAGTTTATTTTAAAAGGAATTTTTCATGGCAAATAGCATCACAGATGCCATCAGAGAGATAGAAGAGAAGAAAACAAAGTGGGTTTGCCATATAACAAGGACCTGGCCTGACCAATGGAGGAACTGTGCCTTATTGGTATGTATGCATTATTTATTGAGGAGTCTAAAGAAAGGTTGATAACACATTGATTGAAAACACATGAAACATTTGTGGAACAATGGAGACCAAGCTCCCATCTGATGAGAAGGGTTGAATGAGCTGTGATCTGCACCATTGGAGGGAATGCCCTCATCAGGGAGATCGGAAATGCACTGAAGCAATCAAATTTGTAATTGATGGATTTCAAGGTTATAGTTGAATGGAAACTGGATTTGATGGAATTGATTTGATAGTGAATCTAATTGAGGGCATTTTTGGGATACACATTTACCCACAGCATATTTGATCGATATTTGTTTATGGATCATGGTGCAGCACTTTCACATATGTAATATAATTAAATTCTCTGGAAGGTTTTGAGAGCAGCCATCATGAAATTCCAAAATTGGGAAAGTCATACTCAGGTGTATAATTTGGTTGTGTAGTAACCAAACTAATGTTGATAGTAGAGTTTTCTTTATATGCTTCATATTTTAATTGTTCAGAGGTTTTAATCATTACATATTTCTGTGTTGTGTATTGTAGTGGCAAGTACCCCAAGCGTCCTCAGGGTTGCTTCCACCACAGGTTCTTGGATCTGCTTTGTTAAAGGAAAGCAACTCAAAATGGGTTAACAAGCTTACTTTAATCAGTCAGACATATGTCGTTTACCTTGTTCAGGGGAAAAAGGTCAGCACCCCGAACTTCAAAGTATACAGGCATAATTATCAAGACAGAAACAGATCAAGTAGACAGCTTTCCAAACTGTCCAGCCATTACATCCATACGCAATCAACATCTGGGTTTCAACATCTGGGTTTTTCAAAGCCGGGGCGGGGGGGGGCCCTCCGGACAACGGCTTCCCAGAATCCAGATCAAATCACAGAACACTTCTCAAAGTGAGCCCCCAAAACAAAGCCTCACATCAGGGCTTATATAGCCTTCTCCTGGCTCAGAAAATGTAACAACCTTTTGGACCCACTGGCCAATCAAAAAGTATCTACTGAAAAACGAGCCTCCCACCCCAGGCTTCGGGTGCACTTTAGCCTAGGGGCAGGGAAGATCTTCCAAATTTGCATTCCCATTACATGTATTCACAAGCCCTTTGCATTGGGATTTATAAAATATTTAAAAATTGTGTTGCTCATGGTTAGGAAGGAGCCAAGAGAAATAACTGGGGAAATATAGGACTGTAACTCTTCAGGGAGTGGGAGCTTTTCTGAGGAACTGGGTGCTGACTATTTGGAGCCATGGTACTGGTTTGGGATAGCTGGCTTTAACTGGAAGAACGTGGAGGAGCTATGGGCTTCAGTTACTCCTGGTCTGTTTTTTCTTTCTTTGACCCAGGAAGGTCCAAACAATATTGAGGTGGCATATCGGCTTAATAGAGTCTGGTCCATAGCTAATGGAACACTGTGGACTTCAATTGGAAATCCAAGGCAAGGACATTCACTGGGTTTGGACACATTGAGTTTTTACTTTGGGAATATTGATTGTTGGGATATGTTGCAACATTAGTTCAATATTATGGTATTAGAACGGTATTTGTACTCTGTGATTTGTGTATGTGCTATCTCTTAGAGGTATTGAATATTTACATTGGACTTGGATGGTGCTAGTGTAACAAGGACCATCCCATGGAGTATCATGCAATTCCTTTACATTTTTGGTTAATCGCATGGTGACTCCAGAGCCTGCTTCCAACTATTTAGTGACAAAATGCTGAAAAGATTTGGCATTTTAGCATAATGTGTCAAACTCTGAGTGGTTCTGTGATTGTCCCCCAGTCCATAATAGTAACAATGGGGCAAGGGTGCTGAATCCACTTACAGAAGAGCCTGTTTCTTCTTGTTCAACTCACCAGATGGCGTTATGTAATTCTGAGACTTCCAGGGCAGGGGGAGGAAGGACTGAACTTTCTCTATCATAACATTATGGAGACTATGCCCACATTGGAAGCTAGGACAGAGTGCTCATCTAGGTAAGCTTGCACCTTGGCCCTGGCTGCCTTTCATGTTTCAGGGTTTGTTCTTTCTTGATCTTAGGTTAATGTGTTATCTCTCCCAAAATTCATGTCCAAGCTCAGAGTCAACTTCTGGAGAGGTCCGGAGTTCCTGGGTCCTATAGTATTGGAGCCCAATAGTGACAGGGTAAAAGATCTTGGCAACTCCTCCACTGTTGTTGGAGAGGAAGGCCCCCAACAAGCCCGAGCCTGGTTATTTGACCAGAAGACACAACATGGGATTGTTGGAAAGAACTGAAGGGAAATGAAAATGCTTATTTAGCATGTCTTCCAACAGCTTTATGTTCTAATGAGGTTTAAGTATCAGGCTCCTGACATAATGTTGGGAGGCTGGTAACCTAAGCCTAATTACGAGGGTTAGCAAAGTGTCTGGCAGGCACAGAGTAAGCACCATTTAAATGGTAGCTTGTATGGAGATGATAATGATGTAACTATACTTGTAAGTTGAGCTACTCAAGCTTTCTTTTGTGTCACTCTGTTAATGTGCACGGGGAGTCTTTTTCATTGAGCTTTCTTCTTCAGTGCACAGGAGTAAAACGCCTGTCCCTTGCCTGAACCATATTGAACATCAACTACTTTTTGGCTCCCTTTCTGGTAAAAAAAAAAAAAAAAACCCAAGACATGAGTCATAGTCTGAACTATAAGGCAATGTGTTCTCCAGAAGATCGGGTGGGGCTTAATGAGCTGAAGGAATTGAGAAAAGGGTGCCCAATATGAACCATTTCATTCCAAGTGAAGGTGAGTGTAAGCCTTTGTATGTAACGATGCTAATAACTATTCTTGTCATCATCAACATCACTATAGCATTTCTATCACACTTGCAGGTCTGCCATGTACTTTACAGATATATAGTTTTTATCCTCAGAACTACCTGGGGGAAAAGATGCTATTGTTATTATTCCCATTTTACAGATGAGGAAACTGACACAGAAGACATCAAATGATTTGACCAAGGTCAAATAGCCAGCTAATATCTGAGGCCAAATTTAAGCTTAGTTCTTCCTGACTCCAGGCCCAACACTCTATGCACAGTAGCACTCCCTAGCTGCCTCCCTGTGCCATCTGCTAGCTTTTCCTAAAGGTAGGTAATTGATTTCTTCATTCATATAGACCTGCATGTGTGCATATCATATCCATTCAGATGACTCCAAGATCTATATATCCAGTCCCACTCTCTCCCCTGATCTCAACTCAAGAATTTCCAACTGCTAATTTGGAATTTCAAATTAGATGTCCCTTAAACGTCTCAAACTCAACATGCAAAATCAAAACTTGTTATCTATCCTGCCCACACCCAACTCCCTTGTCTTCACATTTCCTAATTTCTGGGACTTCTTGGTTCCCACAAAATATGGGACTATACATTTTCTCTAGGTCTGCAAAAATCCTCAAAAACTCCACAAAATAGAAATTAGGTACAAGAGGTAGAAAAATGACAATTGTCTCCATTACTCAAGTCACCAAGAAGCCTACTGAGGTAAAATGAACTAAAAGCATAGATGGCTAATTCCTTATGTGCTTACTTATGACGTCTTCCCCACTAGCCCTGAAACTGTGGCAGAGGACAAAAAGGAAAGGATGCCAAAGTAAAGGACAATCTGCCAGAAAAGAAGCAGAAAGCAAGAATATTAAAAAGAACATAGAGGCTCAAAAGAAACCGATTTTCCTCCTTCCACTAGATCCCACCCTATTCCCAAATGGGAAGGTTTGCCTCCTTGGGGTCATCCTCTAGGCCTCCTTAACTCTCTTTTTCCCTCTAGGTGTCCAATTTCCTTATTGCTACTCCCCTTTCTTTGTATCTCCAGTGTTTGGCACAGTGCCTGGCACCTAGATTGTTATTGACTGATTCCACAGAAGCTCTCATGTCTGTCTACTCTCCCTTCAGAAAGTCACCACTCCAGTTAAGGCCTTGGACTGGAGCCTGTCTGTCTCTCTGTCCCCTTCCAATCCATCCCCCACAAACTTCCTGAATCTTTCTCCTAAACTGCAGATCTCACCATGTATACCTCACCCATCGGTAAGCTCCAGTGGCTCTCCATTCTCTCTAGAACCAATTCTAATTTCCTCTGTATGAAATATAAAATGCTTCCCAACCAAGTTCCAACCTG
Organism: Petaurus breviceps papuanus; assembly: GCF_028583685.1. Lineage (NCBI taxonomy): Eukaryota > Metazoa > Chordata > Mammalia > Diprotodontia > Petauridae > Petaurus > Petaurus breviceps. Next base: position 2,119,484 of record NW_027186352.1, read on the forward strand.
TCTTTTCAGCCTGATTACATATTTCCCTTCATCACACACAGTGGTCCAGCTTGCCTTCTTCCTATTCTTCATGCACAGCCTACACCTCTCATTTTCACTCCTTTGCACTGCCTGTACCCCATTTCTGGAGTGTATTCCCTCCTCATCTCTGATTTCTTAAAATCTCTATTTTCCTTCATGACTCAACTCAAGTATCACATTCTACATGAATCATTTCCAGATCCCTCAAGTTGCTAGCATCTTCCCATTTTACACATCACCATAATAACAGTGGTGATCAGAAAACTCCTTGATGTGCTGGACTGAGACACTTTCCTTGGATCTGAGCAGGTTTATTTTGCCTCCATGTGGAAGGACAAAGTTTGCCATCCTATGCTAAAACTCCTGGGAAGCCTGTAGCTTTTGAGTGGTCCTGACATGTCCTGGGACTGGGGATTGTGCTGAACTGGTACTGAATCAGGAGTCACTCCTCGATGCATTAATGTAATGAGGAGAGATTACTCCTGGTTTCTATCAAGTGGACATCTTTCTTGGGACACAGCCAATACATGCTCTCCTTTGGACTTCCAGTAGGGGTGGGGGAAGTTTACTCTCCATACTCCCCCCCTCCCCAAACAAAGCAGTAATGACAGCCATACACAAATGGCAGTGGGAATAAGATCACCTAGATTCACCTCAGGCTGGAGCTCAGATGAATAGCTGCTTCTTCCTTTCTGGGTTGCATTCCCTGAGACCAGGTCATTGACCTGCAATCCTGAGACATGGCCACTTCCAGTCCTACAGGTAACCTTGGGAGCTCAAGAGGCCAGGAACTCATTACCCACCAGAAGGTGGTTTCAATCACAGCTTCACAGAGAAGGGCACTACCTTCTCTGGAGAATCCTCACCAAAAGACTCCGTGTGGTGAGCCAGAAGCTCTGGACTTAGGGGCTGCTTGAACTGCACAGATGAGAGTAAGAAAGAAAGACCTGTTGAGCACAGTCCTGCCACAAACAACTCCTGCCTCCCTGGGAAAGTACCCCAGGAGTGGTGGATTAGCATTTCCTGTGTAAAGTATTAGGCAAAACACACCTTTGGGGCTTCTGCATTTTTAAAAGATGGGTGAAAACAGAGATCCTAGAGCTTCTGTCTATTTTGTACATAAGGAACATCTCTAGAAAGGAGCCCATTAGCCCACTTTTAGGGGGACCCAGGCATGAGCCATAATATTCACATTTGATTTAGGAGATTTCCCCCCCCAAAAAAAAAAACTCAATGGGAGAAGCAACAATCCAGAAAGGGTGTGGAAACAAAGTCTCAGATCCCCTCTCCTTAGGGTTAGAATGGAATCCAGGTCTGCCTGAGACAAGAGCCAGTGTCCTTTGGGGGGAACACCTCCCTATACTTACTCTCAGAGGAGATTTAGTAGACAGGTCTCTCTGGGAGAAGTTGTGTGTTACTCCACTGAAGAAATGATTTTTCACTTCTTTTTTTGTGTCTTCCACACCCATTTGCCCCAGAGCAGGTGCTTTCAAAAGGTTTTTTGAAACTCTGCAGGATTCTCAGACTCTGATGAATGGAATGATAGTGCAGCAGTGCAGAGGGCTGAAGATGAATCAGGCCATTGGCTGCCTCCTGCCAGGAAGGGGATGACCCTCCCATCCAGAATGAGACCTGCACACCGGGCTGTGACAAGGAGGGGATTCCTTTGGCTGGTCTAGGCACAATTATGGGGAGGATTTTCTAAATTTATTCTATGGAGGGGGAGTGGGAAGGAAAGACAATGGATGCTTGCAAAGTAAATTTTTAAAATTAAGAATACTGAGAGCCGCCACAATATGAATGTTTGTTTATTGTTTTCTAGGTATCATTATCCTTTTTTTTTTCTTTTTAACATATGAAGAAATCAAGAGAGGTCCCATGACCCACTCAGGGATTCCGATGGGAAAGCGGAGAGAAGGGTGAGAAACTCGCTTTATAGAAGGCCTCAGACAGAGCCTTGCATGAATTAGTCATTCAATCACCATTTGTTGAATGGATGGAGGAAATAGTCCAGATTCACAAGGTCCTACTGGTTAACCTTCATTCTTTTGCTTTCTTTTGATGGCTACCAGATGGTTCTGTTCAGAATTCCTGACCGTTTATGGATTTAGTGCCAGAGGGAAAAGGGACACATAAGGAGGCTGGGACAAGTTGTAGCTTCAGTAATGGACACTCTTCCCTTGCAGACTGCTGGCCCCTTCTAGCAGATCTTTGTTTGTGTCATGGATCCCTTGGACAGTTGGTCCAGGAAAGACTGCAAGATCTAGACTTCTCAGAATTATGTTTTTACATCCAAAAACTAAATTACATCAGGTTACAAAGGAAGCTAAAAGTTAGCAAAAATCAAGATGTCTTTTGTTCCTGTCCAATTCCATGGATCCCCAATGGAAGTCTGTCCATGGACCCCATGTTAAAAACCCTTGTGGTAAAATAGAAGCTTCTGCAGGGACAGAATGGCCCCACTTCTACACTTATCCCTCTAGCACCTGGCACTTGGTACTTGGCTCATAGTAGGTAATTAAATGCTTTGTATCCATTTGTCCATCATTTATCGATACCTGACAAGTAGATTCTCCTGAGGTAAGCATCTGAAGGCAAAGCAAAAGTCCAGAAGTGTCCTTGGCATTAGTGACAGGCATGTCTCTTTAGTGGGTGAGGGGAAAGAGCAACTCTGCAGGGCTCTCAAAGTTCAGTCAAGTCAAGGGCTTTGCTTTTGTTACAAAGGAACGGACCCCTGGCTCTCATCAGAGGATCTGGGTTCAAATCCTGTCTCTGACATTTATCCTCTGGCTGATCTTGGGAAAATCACTATGTTCTTGGTTCTCAAGGTTAGCCAAGATAACCCCAGAAGGCCCTTCTCACTCTAAATCTATGGTTTCAAGTGCTCGACTCCCAAGATACACAATTGTCTTAGCTTAGCTTAGGTCACAGACCCTTGGGACAAATATCTGGCAGTCATGGCTCCCTTCCCCTCAGCCAGCAGAGTCCCTCTATTCCATCCTGTCACAACACACCAGATTCCTTAGTGATAGATGAGAGCTGTCTGCCTTGCCATTGCCAATGTTACAAAGAGGTGCCCATTTGAGGCACCCAACCCTCCAATCATGAGAAGTTCACTGTGATCATTGGGTAAGTAAAAAGAGAGAAGAAGCTGGGGAGGCTGGGAGCAGGAGTTCTGGTTCTTCCTCACTGGAGTGAATCACACTCAATAGAAGGCTCCATTTTGAATACATCTGAGGAGGAATACATATAGAAAACCAGAGGTCTTTGTTCTGAAAAGCTTTGACTAAAGCAAAGTCTCAAGTTGGTCAAGGAAATAGAGATACCCACCATCACAAGCTGTCACTTAGCCAGGCTGCCCATAAAGGATTTTTCTTTTTAATTTTAGAAGGTGATTTGGATCTTTTCTGGCATTTGCTCTAGATTGGGATTTTCCCTATTTGTATTCACATTCTATGTCTATTATTCCCAGAAGAGTAAAAAATGGTAGAAAGGATCATAGATTTCAAGCTGGAAGGAATGTAAAGATTATCCAGCCGAACCCCCTCATTTCACAGATAAGAAAACAAAGAAGCTTAGAGTGGAAAGTACCCAGGTACCGGGACTTTATTAGACTTCAGGTCCTTTGTTGACTATTTGGGGTTTGTGCTCAATGCTCCACAAATAAACATATTTCATGAGCTTGAACTCATTTCTTACAGAATACCCAAATCATGTTTTTCCCATATTCTTCTGCAACTCCCAAAGTAAGCTGTGGGGTCCAGTGGCCCTTGAACATTCTCGCCATTTCAAATAGGGTCTGGATCCATATACTACTGGTTCAAGAAAATAAAAACCCAGGAGACCGCTAGACCTATACTTTTCAATGGCACAGCCAAAAGCAGCATCTCAGGGAGGGTGTCCTAGGCAGGCCAGGCCTGGCTCAACAAAGGCATTCCAGGATTTACAACTGTCTTTCCATAGGAACTCCCCAAGCCTGGGCCCCTCGTGTTGCCAGTGCCTCCTTCTGTCTTTCCAGGGTCTTTTCCTATTGGACCCATGGCCAGGTTCCAAACAAAAAACTGAACATATGGAAGAAAACAGACAAGGGCTTTCCAGGAATCCCCAATGCTTTTCCAAATGTTATTTCAAACAGGAAGTAGGGACAGTTTATGGTAAATATAAACAGCCCTAAACCCAGCCCTCTCGATACAAAGATTGTATCATCAATTAACCTGATTCAGGAATGAGAGTGACCAAACAAAGGCAAAATCTTCAGGCTCAGAGCCAACTGCTCCATTGCCCTCTTCTCCTGGCTTCCAGGCTGGGCCCCCGCCCCCTCCATCCCAAGCCATCTCTTGTCTTGGACAAGAGAAAAGAGAAGAGCAGAGAGAGAGGAGGAGGGGACAGCCAGGATGCAGCAGCACTCACAGGGCCTTAGCTCAGAGGCATCTATGGAGACGCCTTCTCCCAGTGGGCCACGGAAACTCCAGCTTAGCAGAGCGGAGGCTGGGAAGGCTCCCCTGAAACACAAGGTCCCAACTACTCTCAAAGTCTGCCCCATTTTCACTGACCCACATCCCCTCATCCCCTCCGGTCCCAAGGAAAGCTAGCTGGAAATGGAATCTATCCACAGCACCCCCCAAGGCGTGTGGGCACCAATGAGCTAGGGATTGGTTTCCACCTTGCGCCCCAGCCCCAGCCAGAACCCACAGAGGGGATGGCTTGTGAACCCCTGGAGGGAGTCGGGGTGCAGCATGCTCTCCCCTTCCCTGCTCGCGTGCCCCGAAGCCAGGGTAGAAAACTGAGGCTCTCACTGGCAGAGAAGGAGTCCCAGGTCCGGGCTCCCTAGCAGTCTCCCCACCCCCACCCCAGTCTCAGGCTTCCAGGGCCTCAGCCTCATCCCTCTGCGGGGCTAGAAGGATAGAGGGAGGGAAGGACCAAAGAGGGAGGGGGCATGGTCAGATGGGGGAGGATTGAGGGAGGGCTGGAGGGAAGGACAGAGAGATGGAGGGAAGTGGAGAGGAGAGATAGATGAGGGGCGGACGGAGGGGATGAGAAGTGGAGGGACGCAAGGTCTGGGGATGGACAGAGGGAGGGCTGGAGGGACCGCGGAGGGCCGGAGGGCTGGTGATGTTCACTCGCTCGCTCACCATTATCCGGGAAATGCTCTTCTTGCCTTGGTACGACATGTTCAGCCCCCGCAGAACCCCCGCAGACCCCCCGCCGAGCTCCCGGTTTTGCCCGGGTGTCTGCCTAGGTCCGCGCAGCACCGGGGGGGTTCCTGGGACTGGGCGGAAAGAGCAAGGGTCCGAGGTGGACTTTGGGGGGAGGGGAGTGGGGTCTTCCCTCTGGCTTCCCAGACACCAAAGGATTGGGAAGCTGTGTTCTAGTATGTGCGCGCGCGCAAAGTGTGCGGGAGGAGCGACTGTTGTTCTGAGGCCTAGTGGCCCCGCCCCCGGGTCTGGCCCCGCCCCGAATCTAGCTCCGCCCCTTTCCGGCCGGTGGTGCTGCCTGGCTCGGGGGGCCTAGGTTGGAGGGGGCGATGCGCTGAAGAGCTGAAGAGCAGAGCGGAGGGCGGAGCTCCACCAGGCTCCGGTTCAGGCCCTGAGCGCCCCCTAATAACCTCTCCTCTTTCCCCAGCAGTCCCCTACCCCTCCAAGCACGATGTCCCCCATCTGAGCCTACTCGGACCCGGGCTGTGGCTGCGTGTCAGAGTGTGATCCCGCTGTCAGTTCCTGAGGAGGCTCCAGTTTGGTTGGGATGGGGTAGGGGAAGCTGGAGGGGTGCAAGGGAGGACAGTCTGACTCCGACCCACTACCCCCAGTTCAGACCTAGGCTTACTGATACATGAGCTCCACAGGCAAAGGCCAGGAGGCTGGCATGGTTCTTCGGGTACTGGACTAGGGCAAGAAGGTGGGAAGGACAGGCAGGAGGGACGATGAGATCGGGGAAGAGTGTTGCAGTTATGTGTGGGGGTCAGGGGGAGGTCGGAGTTGCCAGGAAGAAGGCTATATTATTAGGCTGGCTCGAAGTACAATTGCCGGCCCTTTAGCTTCTCGGGCTCGGCTCTCCTTTCGGTCCAGATCTGTCTCTATCTGTCTCTACCCGGATACAGTTTAAAAAAAAAAAGCGATCACAAATGTAGCCTGGGACTAAAGCGCAAACGACTCTGTCTCTGAGTGGATCAGACTCCAGCACTCCTGACCCAGGGCTCTCCCTGCCTCTGTCCCCCACGCACTCATTCACTCGTTCACTCGCTACCCATCTGTTGCAATTACTAAACCTTCACGTCTTGGTTCTCTCCTCTTCCCAATCCCCATGCTGTCCCAGGTCTCAGCTCCTGACGTTGGCCTTCAGGGCTTTACTGAGTCCCTCCCCAATCCCTCCATCAAAGACTCCCTCAGGTCAGGGGAATGGGTGCTAGTTATAGCGCCCCTACCTGGGGCTGGCTCGGAGGAACCCCAGCGACAGATTGAGGGCTGGGCTCGGAGGGCCCTCCCCCGTCTTCGGTGGCCTTGGGCGGACTGCTGTAGTTCTCGCAGTCCCGGTTGGAGCTGGAACTTAAGCGGCCGCTCCTCTTGGCGAAACTTGGCGAGGCGAAGGTCAAGGTCTTGTTCTCAAAGGCGTCCTCTACATTGTAGAACACACCACCGAATTTGTGCCTGACTTTGGGGCTGCTGCCCGAGCCTAGGGAAGCGAAGTAGGCAGGCAGCTCTGACTTCCTGGACTGAGCTTCCTGGCTCTCGGCCATGGGTTGGACACCAGAGAAAGTCTCCCCTGGACGCTCCTAGAGCTTTGCGCCTGTCCTGGGCCAGGAAATGAGTCAACGCAGGTCACAATTACAGGTCCCAAATTAAGAAAGGTCGCTTCTAGCGCAGACTGAAGCCCGTGGAGCTGTCCGGGAATCTGTGGTGCTGAACTCAGCCGACCCAGCCTGGGAGTCCAGAAGGTCCGCCCAGATATCTAGGGGGAGGGTCCCCACTCCTGTCACTTCACTCCTGTCACTTACTTTTCTCGAAGACTTCTCGGCTCTATTTGACTGTGGGACGGGGTAAGAGTGTGGTGGCTAGGAGGGCTGAAGAAACGGAATATTCAGAACTCTGGAAAAACCTTTTCTAGCCACTCCATCTTCTCATCCCGATAACTTCTAGGAAATGCAATGGGATCCTTCTGGCATACTCCAGTAGTAGGCTGACTGCACATGACCAAGGCTCAGGTTGCAATCGGGCTTCTGAGGCAGGGGGAGAAACTGGACAAAGGTCTGGGTCTGAGTCCTAGTATCTGAAGTTGCTCCCTGAAATGTTGCTTTTCCAAGCATCTCATCATGGTTATCATAACATCATAATTACAACATTATTGCATCATTTATTATCACCCTGGGCAATACGAAAAATTTATCTTGGGGGGTATGAAATGATGAGTACCATTTCAACATTAAAATAATGTTTTAGATTTAAGGTATTCACACAGTTCCATTCCCCCAGACTCCGGGGAAAACCGGATTCAGCTTTTAGATTGTGTAGCCTCTGGCCCCTCCTTACCTTCTATGTTCCATATTATGAAAACCAAGCTCTTCACCTTGACCTTACACATCGTTATTCAATATAATACCAGTATACTCACATGTCTGGTCACGTTATGTAATGCAAACTTATTTAGAACTGTCTTTCCTAATTGGGATAAATACTTTCATTTTGGGAAAGTAGTTGATAATTTTCTCAGAGAGGAATTTAACAGATAACTCCATGATCGGAGAAGATGCTGAGTGGGCACCTTCTACTAACCCCAGACGTGATTTCTCCTGGTTGTTAGTACAGCCTCAGTAGTGGATCACTGCTTCATATCCTGTGCATCTTGTTTCTTCGAATTCTTCTTTGTGATCTGGAGAAGAACCAGACCATCACCCTGGCAAACTTAAGAGGCTTTGTTATTGAGAGAAGACAGGTCACTGAAATACAGAAGTGAGAGTTATCATGGCTGATCAAATCGAAAAATTCCAAACTCCTTCCTGCAAGGCGATAGGGTGGAAAACTTCACTGTTATTTTAAAGGTTTCAAACTTTTTATTAAAAAGTTTGCAATAATTTATTATTTTACAAATGAATAGAAATTCTCAGATATATCATATGAATCACAATACAAAAATATGTGTAAAATTTTGTAGTTGATCAACATCCAGTCCTCTTTTAGACCTGCAAATTACAGTCATAGCGCTAAACAATTATATATGTAGAATGGGGTTATTAAGATATTACTCAAGAAAATGCAAGTAAGTCATGGTATATTTGTCATGAGAAAATATCTATAACTCAGATTTTGCATAAATGTACAGTAAAGCTTTTTTTAAAAGAAAAAAAAGGTAGTCAATAAACTCATAATTTAATACATGTGTTCACACTATAATTTCCTGAGTTTAAACTAAATCCTTCATATGTGGGCTGAAACATATACTAATTCTTAAAGTTTTCATGATGATAATTGTATTTACTTTTTAAACTGCCAGAGAGAGACAGAGAAAGAGACAGAAAAAGAGAGAAAAACAGAAGGTGGGAAAAAGACAGAGAGATAGAGATACCCTCAGGCAGATTCCTAACTACCTGCTGATGAGCTGTGTAAGGCACTCAGGGACCATACTGAAGTCTACAGATATTACTAGAGGGGGTCCTTTAAATCCTAGCCACAGGCCTTCACCAACTTGTCCCTTAGAGTACAGATCTGAATTACCCAGTCATCAGCAAATGATGCTGCAATTTAAGGGGGCTTTAGTTTAGACAAACTCAGGAAGACACATGTTTTTGTGTTCTCAACACAGCATGGGGATAGTGATCATAATGAATGTGTAGTTCATATTTCTTAATAAAACATTTCTGGTGACTTTAGCATTTCTTCAGAAACTCTATTGAGAAGAAATGCATTTGCAAGGATTCAGTTCTCAAAGAAAGCACTTCATTTATTAGTAATCAATTTAGATATGTGAATATGTAATGGGGGAGTGGAGAGAAACATCAATCCAGCTCCTCCTGCCTTTGAATATTAGGTAAAAACTAGGATATGGGAATGCTCCCTGATTTGGCAACACTTAGGGGTTGGAGTTACTCCTGGAATGACAGGGCTCAAAAATAAGGGGGGGGGGGTCCATGAAGAACCTGCATTTAGCCTAAAATCCTTCCACCAAAAAATCTCATATTTGGAGGATAAGATCAAAAGAAGGGGCATGTACCCATGAGTAAGAAGGAGGCCTTACATGAAAACTAATGCAATGAAATCCGCATAAAAGGCAACAGAGGAAGCTGTGTGTGACAGACCAGGAGGGCCGCCACAGAGATCCAGAGTGGCCACTGATCAGCCTTTGGGTAGGGGCGCTATTCTCTGCAAACATTCAACCAGCTTTTTTCCCACCTCTTTTCTATAGACACACCTTTTTACATAGAAACACTGACGTTTTGTGTAAGTATCAAGACTTATTTACATGCTTCTCTTTCCTATACAGTTAACTTTTTTATTTTTTAAAAAAGGTATCCTTATGGGTTGGAGTTTACGGGGCAGGGAAAGGAGTATTTTAGACATATCTACAACATGCAAAATCATGGTCCTGGTAAAGAAAAATGAAAGGTACTTCAGCTCACTTCAAACACATGTTTTGACACTGGTTGGGGCAGCAAATGCTCTCATACAGACCCACAGTGGGCCAGCAAATAGCAGCACTGAAGCACCTGGGCTCCACTAGAAGAAACCTAGGGGAGCCTGGTGGGCATTGAATTTAAGGCCTATTTAGAAATGCCTGCATAGCACATTTCACTGAATTTCAATCTAAGAGTTCCAGAGCAGCTCAGCTTCAAAGGGAAGAGCATTCCCTGTAGCTCTAAGCAAAACAAATGTGAGAGACTGATGTAGTGATTGGAATCCAACCTACTGAGACATTAAGGATTCAATGATATTTTAATCTTGAAATATGAAGCTATGACATCAAGAGAACTTCTGAAAGTGCTCACAGTGGGGAGTGCTTTGTCATGGAAGCATAAATTGTGTTGAATGGTAACAAAAAGGTATGGGCCCTTCTCATCTATGGACTTGTTAATGGTCCATTTCCCCAGTAATTATCCTGTGTCCACCTCAGTCCTCAGTGCAGGTAGGGGTCAGTAAACTCCCCTCTGATGGAAACCGTGGAAAATTCCAATGCTATCCTATTCGTGTGGATTTTCACACCATAAACAGGAAACTGTTTCTAACACTGATAGATTTCACATCAAACACTTTCAGGCAACTCAATCTTCTCCTCCCTTCACTACTTCCCAACTTAACACTCACTTATTCATGTAGTTTGCCTTTCTTTCCTAGTCCATTCAAAAGTCTAAATGATCTGCACTCTATCGCATGCTAAATACCAAATGTTCCAACTGCCACATGATTCTTTTTTTTAAAGCTTAACATCCATGTGCTGTCTTCTGGCTTCATTAAAATAGATCCCACACACAGAAACCACAGTGGGACCTACATTGTCAAACGGATGAAAGATGTAAATATGGAAGAGGGGCCATCTCCAACATGTGGTGTTTCCTCCAGGTGGGGGGGGGCAGCATTTCCTCCAGGTGTGGGGGGGAGGCAGCAGAGATCCCCAGGAGACAGGTTATGACAGCTGGCTTGGAGCAGAAGAAGCCGCACCAGGAAGGAGGGGCTGTGACAATGTGCTGGCTCGGCTCTGAAAAAGAGGTGAAACAAATAGTATTGGTTTTACTGTAAAATGATTTTAGTATAAAATGTCAATCTCTTGATGCTCATCAGGATAGGAAGAGATTTGTGAAAATGCCTGGGGGAGGCGGGGGGCAGGGCTCGTGCTTTAATACACATTCCTTGTGTGTGTTAAAGGAACATCAAAGGTCAGTATTTCCAGTAATATTTTCTCAGGTCTTGAAGAGAGGGTAAAAATGAGCCCAATAGTGCAGAGGTCCAAATCGATCAGCATCATATGCCCAGCTGGGTTGTCCAAGTCTATTAAGGCAGGCAACAGAAGAGTCCTTTTGGAACTGTCGGTGAGTCAGTCAACAAGAATGTATTAAGTGCTTACCCAGTGTCAGGTTCTATGCTGGGAATAAAGGTTCGAAACAAGACTGTTCCTCTCCTCAAAGAGTGTCTATTCTAAAGAGAGGAATAGTGACTCTCTCAGTACATACAACATAGATTCAGCTTAGAGAGAAGGGACAACTAGAGCATGAAGAACTCACTGCTTTTTATTGCCTACCCCCTGGGCTTTGCCCAAAGCAGCCATTATTAAATGCAGGCAATGCTCCTTGCGTGGAATTCCACACAGAGATTCTAGTACTGCTTGCTAGTGGCCACCTTTAGCCTGGTATCAGAGGATTACAAAACCCAGAGGGATCTGGGAGGTAAAATGCCCTCCTTGAAGGATAACCCCAACTGCCTCAAAGTGTAAGTGTCACATTTTTGTTTTGGAAGGGATCTATGATTCCATTAGTACGTGGCACTCCTGGTGAGGAAACTCCCTCTGCCAATGCAGGGCAGCACTACATAGTCTTATTCATGAGTTGCCTGGGGGTAGGGAAAAGTGAAGTGACTTGCCCAGGATCACAGACCTATACATGTCAGAGGAGAGTATAGAGCCCAGATCATTCTGGCTCTGTAGCCAGCCCTTGGAGCACTTTGTCTATCCACTTGGCCAAGTCTCCTGGCTTGTAACATGCATTTATCAAATGTTTGTTGACTGATTGATCTAGTCCAAGTCATACCTGGCCAAACCACACTACAGATAAGTGGCCATCCATTGTGTTTTAAAAACAGCTTTCTTATGGGGCGGCTAGGTTCAGATACAGCCTCAGACACTTAATACACAGAAAAAAACAAACTAGCCACATGACCTTGGGCAAGTCACTTAATCCCAATTGCCCTCCAAAAAGCAAAAATGAAAACAAAAACAAAACAGTTTTCTTTGTCCTGTGTTCTCTTTCACTCCTTGTCCCCACCCCCAGGGATATCACTAAATAGAAGTACTGAAGCTAAAGAGGAGAGGGAGATGCTGAGTCACCAGCAAGGGCAGTAAACACTCACCTGGATTACCCAGAAAGACTTGAAAAGGAAAAGTGACCAAGAATCAGCTGCCATTGCCCTCATTCATCCATGAATCTTTCAAGGAAAGGTAGGAATCACTAAAGGATTACAAAATGAGCAGGCAGAAACAGAAACAAGAAAACCACCACCAGAGCCCAATTTTAGCATAAAGTTCAAAGTGAAAGGAATGTGTGAAACCTCCAGTGAACTACATTGTGTAAATCCACGCAAAGGTTGGGCAGCATAGATAAAGAAAAGATTGAGTCACCAACACATACACACATACACACACACACACACACCATTGTTTCCTACAGAGAGACCAAGAATGTTTAGCAAAACAACATTTTGAATTACATCAAACTAGATTGAGTCATCTATGTTGATAGGGTGAATTTAAATGAGAGGCATTCACTATTTGAAGATATGGACTTAATGGCAAAGGAGAAAAGCTTCCTGTTCATGGTCTGGGAAGACAGCTGTGAATGAGAGCGAAGCCTCCCTTTCCAGACACCAGTGTCCCAAAATTCTCTCTCCAGCCATGAGAGGCCAGGAACTGGATGTGTTCAGAATAACTTCTGCCACTCCACAAAGGTTCCTGCTGCTGTTCTGCTTTTAAGCTTCAGTTTCCAGGAGTCTTTGACCTTAGAGTATGCCACTCTTTGATCAACTTTAGCCTGGGCTAACACCAAGGTTTCTATACATTGTGTCCCCAGTAGATTCTGGCCCACCTTCTGCCAACTACATCACTACTTGTTGATGTGAAGTTGGAGAACATGCCAAAGAGAAACAGCAGGGTATAGATAGCAAAAACCCTGGACCTGGAATCGAAGGACCCATCTTCAAGTCCTGGCTCTTCTGAATCATGCGAGGAATTCTGGCTGAGTCACTAACTTTTCTGGAGCTTAGTTTCCTCATTTGTAAAATAAGGGGCTTAGACTAGATGGTCTCCAAGGGCCCTTCCAACTCTCTAATTCTATGATCTTCACACATGCCCCTACCCAGATGGTAATATGCAGCTTTTTTATGAAAAGCTCCTCTTAAGAAACATAGATCAAAACCAAAAGAAAATGTGGGGAAATAGGGGAGCAGGGTGGAGGTACTCTGGTAAGGGATGAAATAGCACAATAGCCATCATAGCAATCTGGTTATCCCTTCAATCCATTCCCATAGTTCATTGGAACAAAAAAAAATGTCTCTCATAGGCTGTCACCAGACTAGAGTTTCCTCAGAAATTCCTTGGAAATTTTCAAGTTCCTTCTGGGGCACTGATAGAAAGTATTTCACTGGATTGTGTCCATGGGCCCCAAATCCCTTTTAGTTGATACATATTCCAAAGATCCCTCCTCTTTCCAGGAATATACACATTGATAACGAAGTTGACACAAACATTGCCAGAGCTGGCTCAATGTTTAGAAGTCTGTGATAGTAATGCCAATTAAAGATTTCCCTGTATTGGCTTGGTTTTCAAATTGATTGTGTTAAAACCCAGAGCTTGTTAATTCCACCTGTGGGATGGACTTGTTGATGTGAAAAGAAAGTCCTGAACTGGGAGGAGCTGGTGACATAGATTTGGAGAGACAAGAGAGAGGCAGAAGGACTTTTTGGAAGCAGCACCTCGTGGAGGCAGAGAGAGAGACTGAGAAGGATTGCTGAGGGCCACTTTGAATTGCCCTGGACTTTTGAGACCTGGCCCCTGAGCTGCCAAGGACTGAGGAGACATGGCTGTTTCGCTGGTACTTTGTCTGTCTGTTTTGATGTTGTTTTGCCAGATTTGTCCACTGATGAAAGACGGTCCTGTTGGTGAAGAAGTCCTGGAACCTGGCTTTTGGTTAAGAAGCCCTGAGACTGTCCTGCAGACAAAGAGTGAATACTGTCCACTGGTGAAGGACAGTGCTGTTGTTGCAGGGGTCT
>NW_027186352.1:2133472-2163670 GCF_028583685.1 Petaurus breviceps papuanus
AATACTGTCCACTGGTGAAGGACAGTGCTGTTGTTGCAGGGGTCTGGGAACCTTTCTGTTGGTTCAGAAGCCCTGAAGAAGGATTTTCTTGTTGTATGTTTACAGAAATCCTGGGAGAGGGTTTTCCTAATGTTTTCAGGGGTTCTAGGACTGTTCTATGGACAGAGGATGAATTCATGAAGGGACTGGCAATGTATCTTATGGCCTTGCTAAGCCTTGTCTCCCCAGGAACTAAGATTGCTGAGAACTTGCCTCCTGTCAAGATGAAGAAAAGACCTCCATTTGGGTATTAAGTGCTGTGCTTAAACTTGATGTAACTCTGGGGTAGATTCAATTGTGATCCAGGGGTGGGGAACTTTTGACTTTTTGTGCTCTGTGATTGACAAATGAAGGTACTTTACTTAGATTGGAAACTAATCTCCATTTGAGAAGAGGGGCTTTGTGGTGGACTAAATGAAGGTACAGACTAGGGGTGGAGTAGTATTTAGAACAGGGACTTTGTAATTGATTGAATGATTAGAAGGTCCTGGGGTGGGGTAGTCCTTGGAGATTATTTAATCACACTTAGTAAATGCTGTATTTGGAATGATGTTATGTTTTGACCTTCTCTGTTCTTGGTTTGTCACTGAATAAAATGGAGAGCCCCTATGCTGGTATTCTGAACCTTGGGAAGTTGCCTTGCCTTGGCAATTACATTACAAAGTCTCTGAAGGAAAGTGTGAGGGAAAAGAAGTATTAGACTGATTACCACACTGAAGGTCTACTGAGGGGCACTGAGGTGCTTACCTCACTGTTATCTGCCTGTGAAACCTGGACAGTCTACCAGCACCAGGCCAAGAAAATTAATCACTTCCATGTGAATTGTCTTAGAAAGATTCTGAAGATCACCTGGCAGGATAAGCTATCAGACACTGAGGCCTTTTCTTGAACTAAACTGCCAAGCATTCAAACTCTACTTAAGAAAGTACAACTCTGATGGACTGGCCATGTTGTTCAAATGCAAAATGTATGCTTGCCAAAAAGATTATTTTACAGAGAATTCACAGAGTACAAGTATTCACATCATGGTCAGAAGAAGTGATACAAGGACATTCTCAAGGTCTCTCTTAGAAACTTTGAAATTGATTGCATGACATGGGAGACAATGGTACAGGACCACCCAAAAAGGCATGCCCTCTATGAGCAAAGAAGAATTGACATAGTTCAAATGAAACTCGAGATGCACACATTTAGAGAATCCACCCAAATGTTCCCATGGACTACTTGTGCCTGACCTGTGATAGAACATTCTGAGCTTGTATCAGTCTGGTCAGCCATAGTTGGACACACATAACTTGACTCTAGCAGAGTGAGGTCATTTTTGCCCTCTTCAAGAACAAAGGATAACAACCAAGCTGGGCCTGGATCAGTCCATGAGAGTGGTATCAGCTCACTGAGTGTTTTCAAAATGTCAACCCTAAAATGGTTGTTTCTTCCAGGTCAATTTTGGAATGCCACATATTGTTCTTCTCTCTGGACTGAAGGCTACTTATGTGGATTTTAATGGGGACATGAGTTAGGGTCACCAAAGACCTTGGCTGTGGGCATTCATAACTCACACTACTCACCAGGGGAGAAGAAATTCTCCCTCAGAATGGCATGGGATTAAATAGCACAGGACTTGTCAGGAAGGCTGTCTGGGCCCTGACTCTTAATGGAAGCTCAATTATTTGGGGGTGGCTGCTTCCCATATTTCTTGATGATGAACTATTTGGGGTCATCAAAAGAAGATCTGGTTGCAAGAATTCTTCCATTTTATTTTCACCAAAATGAGATGTGAGCTTAACATCTGCACTACTTTCCTTCTTAGAGAAGTCATTGTAGAGACAAGATGATGAATTAAGAGTGTCCAGTCAGGTGAACTTTCCCAACATTCCCTTCCAAACAACTTTAAATAATACATCAAATCAAATTTTGGAGTTGCAGAGCCAATAAAATGTTGGAGTGAGATATTTTTCTGTCCTAAGAAAACCTGAGAGGTTAGCAGAGTGACCCTGAGGTGGAGGATTGTCTAGAGACCACACACCTGACAGTGGCAACAGCAGCCATGGCAGCAGCAGTAGATTTGGGAGCTCTCAACCAAGAGACATTAGGTGGTTGGACAACTACTCAGAAAGATTACCAGGGATCCTTTGCTGGAACTGGGTATAGATGGTGCTGATTGGTAACTCCATTGCCTATATAGAGTTCTTGGTCACAGTTCTAGGGAGGAGAGAAGTGCTGATGGTCATTCAGAAAGGATCAGGAGCCCTGGTTACAGTTCTGAGGCAAAGAGGACATTTGCTTTGTGTTTTCAGGGAACCAAAGGCTTTTCTTGGATGAAGACTAGAGTGAAGACCAGGGAAGCAGTGACCACATTTCTTTTCCAATCACCTTGGATAGACCAAAAACCTTGAAGCTTGGGACAGTGCCTCCCCACCTAAGATGGACAGAGCCCAACTTTAACATATAGTTCAAAGTAAAAAAACGGTCTTGAAAAATGATCAAACAAAAAATAATTGGACGATAAAAAGCTAATATGGTGGCAGGGAAGACCAAGACATAAACTTATAAGAAGAGAACAATGTGAAAACAGTTACCAAAAAAGCCACAAAGTTTAATGCTAATTAGACCCAAACCCAAGAAGAATTTCTTGAAGAATTAAAGATAGGGATAAGAATAGTAGATGAAGAGGTGGCTAAGTGGTGCAGTGAATAGAGCACTGGTTCTGGAGTGAGGAGGACATGAGTTCAAATCTGGCCTCAGGCACTTAACACAAAACTAGCTTGTGACCTTGGGCAAGTCACTTAACCCCAATTGCCCTACCTTCCCCTTCCAAAAAGCAAAAAGAAAATAGATGAAAATTTGGGAAAAGAAATGAGAAAGATATAATAAAATTATGAAAAGAGAATTAACAGCTTGATGAAAGAGACACAAAAAATATTGAAGAAGATAATATCTCAAAAAAACAGAATTGGTCAAATGATAAAAGAGTCACAGAAAATCCACTGAAGAGATCTTCTTGAAAAGCAGAATTGATCAAATGGAAAAGGAGGTTCAAGAATTCAATGAAGAAAAAAATTCCTTAAAAAAATAGAACTAAACAAGTGGTAGCTAATGACTTTTATGAGACATCAGCAAACAATAAAATAAAGTCAGAAGAATGGAAAAACTAGAAGAAAACATAAAATATCCCATTAGAAAAACAACTGACATGGAAACAGATTGAATGAGGAAAGATGATTTAACAATTACTGGACTACCTAAAAGCCACGATCAAAAGAAGAATCTAGACATAATGTTTTATAAAATTATCCAGGGGAACTATCCTGCTATCTTAGATCCAGATGGTAAAATAGAAATTGAAAGAATCTTCTGATTACCTCCTGAAAGAGATCCCAAAATGAAAACTCCTAGGAAAATCATAGCCAAATTCCAGAGGTTCTAGGTCAAAAAGAACAAAAAAAAACCACTTCAAGCAGTCAGAAAGAAGGAATTCAAATATCATGGAGCTGCAATCAGGATCACACAAGATTTAGGAGCTTCCATGTTAAATGAACAGAGGCTTGGAATACGATATTCCAGAAAGCAAAAAAGGTAGGATTACAACCAGGAATCACCTATCCAGCAAAACTGAGTGTAATTTTTCTGGGGAAAAATGAATATTTAATGAAATATAAGACTTTCAAGTATTCCTGGTGAAAAGACTAGAGCTGAATAGAAAATCTGACATTCAAACACAAGACTCAAAAGAAGCATAAAGGTAAAAAAAAAAAAGGAAACAAGAAAGAATAATCATAAAAGACTCAATAAAATCAAACTGTTTACATTTCTAAATGGGAAGATGATACATGTAACTTCTCAGAACTTCCTCATTATTCAAGCAGTTAAAAGGAGTTGACACAGACAGAGGCATGGGTGTAAGTTGATTATATTGGAACGATCTCCCTGCCCCCCCCCAAAAAAAAAAGAAATGGAGCAGTAAGAAAAAGAGATGCACTGGGATAAAAGGGAAAGGAGAGGGAGAATGGAGGGAAAAAATCCTCACATAAAAGAGTCACATAAGGAAAAGCTTCCACAATGTGGAGGGGGGGGAGAGGAGATGGCAGGCAATGCTTGAATCTCTCTCTCTCATTGGAATTGGTTCAAAGAGGGAGGGAAGAAAACACACATACATACATAGATGCAGAGAGATGTATCTAGAAATGTAATTTACCCAGTAGAGGAATAGGAGGGGAAGGTAAAGGGAAGGGGTGGATGACAAAAGGGAAGGAGGATTAAGGGAGGCAGTGGTTAGAAGCAAAATAGATAAATAGATTTTCGAGGGGGAGGGAGGGAAGGGAGGAGAGAGAGAGAGAGAGAGAGAGAGAGAGAGAGAGAGAGAGAGAGAGAAGGAAATGGAATAGAGATAAATACACAGTAATTATAACTCTGAATGTGAAAGGAATGAGCTCATATATAAAATGAAAGCAGATAGAGAATGGATTAGAAACCTGAATTCTGGGGCAGCTAGGTAGTGCAGTGAATAGAGCACTGACCCTGGAGTCAGGAGGACCTGAGTTCAAATATGTCCTCAGACACTTAACACTTACTAGCCATGTGACCTTGGGGAAATCACTTAATCCTAATTGCCCTACTTTCTCCCCTCCAAAAAGCACACACAAAAAAGCCAGAATCCAACAACATATTGTTTACAAGGGACACATGAAACAGAAAGACACACATAGAGTTAAAATAAAGGATTAGAGCAGAACCTAATATGCTTCTACTGAACTAAAAAATGCAGGGGTAGCAATCATGATCTCAGACAAAATAAAAGCACAAATAGACCTAATTAAAAGAGATAATCAGGGAAATTACATTATGCTAAAAGGTACTATAATAATATATGTTATTAAAATATATAATTATATCTTATATTAATAGCAATATTTAAAAATTTACAGCAAGTTTCTCTGATAAAGAGGCCTCATTTGTCACATATATATTGAATATAGAACTGAATCAAATTTATAAAAATAAAAAAGCATTCCCCAATTCATAAATGGTTGAAGGATATAAATGGGCAATTTTCAGAAGAAAAAAAACAAAGCTATCAATAGTTATATGAAAAATGCTCTAAATCACTAATATTAGAGAAATCCAAATTAAAACAGCTCTGAGGTACTACCTCATACCTATCAGAAATGACAAATGCTGGAAAGAATGAGGGGAAAATAGGTACACTAATGAAATCCTGGTGGAATAGTGAATGGGACCAGCCATTTTGGAGAACAATTTTCAACTATGCCCAAAGGATGATAAAACTGTGAATACACTTTGACCCAACAAAGCTCTTTCGTGGTGGCAAAGAACTGGAACCAAGCGGATGCTCATCAATTGGGGAATGGCTGAATAAGTTGTGGCATGTGATTGTGATTGTTTTATAAGAAATTGAGAGGCGGTCATTTCAGAAAAAACAACAACATGTGGATAGACCTATATGAACTGATTTAAAGTGAAAAGAATGAGGTAATTCATTATTTCATTGAGGAATAGCAATGTTGTAATAATCATCAACTATGAAAGAAAGACTTTGCTACTCTGATCAATACAAAGATCCAAGACAATTTCAAAAAACTCATGGTGAAAAAAAATGCTCTCCATAATGAACTCTGAGTGTAAATTGAATAATTTTCTTACTTAATTTTTCTTGCTTTTTTTGTAAATGTGGCTAATATTGAAGTATATTTTGCATGATTTCACATGTATAATTGATATCATATTGTTGCCTTCTAAGTGGATGGATAAAGGGATGGGAGGGAGGGAGAGAACTTGGAACTCAAAATTTAAAAAGAAAAAATGCTAAAAATAAATAATAAATTAAAATGTGATATGAAAGAAGGGGGAGAGAGAGGTGGGGGGGGAGGGAGGAAGGAAGGAAGATAATTATATCATGAGTCTCACAACAGTCTGTATAATACCAGGTCATACTAATGACACTGACATATTCACATAGTGTCAACTTTTCAAAATACAGAACTCCATCCAATGGATAACCCAAACACCAATGGAATTTTTGCGCAATCTTTTTTTGTTCTTCTTTTAGAATTAAGACAGAAGAGGAATGGTTATTGGATAAGGCTGCTCCCAGCTGACTCAGCAAATGGGCCATCTCCTCTGAGAAGCCATATGGAGACAGACATGAATGGCCAAAGCCACCATGTGTCATGGGGAAATCAACCACGATCACAAGGGACTCATTTTACTCTCCTTTAAAAGATGATGGTGACTATTTCAAGACATTTAACAAACACTTAAGTTAACAAAACATTGTGTCAACAGCAAATTCAAAGGCTGCAGTGGGCTTCAATTTTTACTTCCTACTAATTAAATCCCTGTAATGCAGATATCATTTCATAGCTTGTTATTTTTCCCATAGCAGGCAAAAATGGATAATGATGAAAAATTGGATTTGTCTCCAGCCAATGAACAGAGAAGTTGGGGTTCAAGGACTGCTAAATGATGGAGTCACAATGAAAAACTCACTTCTTTATCCCCCTTATTTTCTATTTGAAGAAGAATTGGCTATGAATCCCCATAGAAAGTTGTCAAGTATTGATGGAAGTAAGAAAAAATCAAACTGGCTTTGTTATTGTTATTAATAGAGAATTCTAATCCAATTGGATTAAGCTTCTTCTAGAAGATTTTAAAAATGCATGTGTTGTCACCTCCCAGAATATTAGCTGGAAGGGCTGAAAAAACTATCTAGCCTAAGAAGGTCCTCTACAATGCCCATGACCAGTGCACATCCAGACTCTGTTTGAAAACCGCCCAGAAAAGCAGAGACTACAATCCCTGAAGGCAACTCAATCCACTCAGAAAACTCCAGTGCTGAGGAAATTTTGTCTCAACATGGAACCATGACCTACCTCTCTAATTTTCAGACATTTGGATACAAATTTCTCAAAGAGCACATCTTCTACCCAATGCAAATCCTGGTAGTTGTTGTCTACAGACTTCCAGGATGTTTCCCTGCCTTCCTCAACAAGTTCGGTACCTTGCTCATTACTTTTTTCTCCCGCTCAATTTTTGTCCTCATACTGGGGGATTTCAACATACATATTGACAGAAAGCTAGGTAGTGACATGAATAGAGCAACAGCCCTGAAGTCAGGAGGACCTGAGTTCAAATCCAGCCTCAAACACTTAATGCTTACTAGCTGTGTGACCTTGGGCAAGCCACTTAACCCCAATTGCCCTGCCTTCCTCCCCTCAAAAAACAAAACCACCAAAAAACCCCATACATATTGAACACTAGTCTAACCACTCATTTCCTCAACCCTTTTGCTTCCCATGACCTACTCCTCCACCCCACCTCAAACACAAACATAGTCATACCTTTGATCTGATCACTACAACAAATGACCCACCTCCATGTTCCTGAACTCTGAAATTCTCTTATCTGATCACATTCTATTGCAGTTACACCTCTCCATCTGCATCTACTTATCAAACCCTATTCTTCATCCACATTGTAATCTCAAAACTTTGACCTTTCCATTCTCTCCCAGAGCATCTCTCCAGCACTAGCCACTCTCCTCTTTCCCTGCTTTGAACCTCGGATGAATTAGTTCAACTCTCCACTATAGTCTTCTTTTGAGTCCCTGGCCCTCTGGTGATGGAATCCTACCAAACCTCAGCCTTGGATCACTCCCACCACATGCCACCTTTGCTTCTCTGTATGTGCTTCTAAATAAAGGTGGAGAAAATCTTACCATTATTCCGATCAGGTGCCCCACAAATGTGTGTGCACTCACTACTGCTAATCAATACTTTGATACATCCATTATCAGCGCCCAATCTCCCTCTCCACAGTAACCTTGGCAAACTTTTTCAGCCCTCCTCAAGCTTTCCAGTGGCTCCCCTCCTCCCACCCTCTCAGCTGAGAATTTTACTTTGTATTTTACTGGAAAATTTGAAGTCATTCCCTGCAAGTTCCCTCTTCTTCCCTCTCCCTCACCTCATGTCACTCAGATGCCTTCTGCCACTATTTCTTCCTTCACCCCTGTCTTGTATGAAAAGGTAGCCCTTCTCCTTGTCAAGGCAAACTCCTTTACCTGAAAAACAAATCCATTCCACTATGTCTCCTCCAAGAGACTGCCTCCACAGCCATATCCATTCTCTCTCTTATCTTCAGTTTTTCCCTGATTACTGGCTCCTTCCCTACTGTCTATAAACATGTCTATGTCTTCCTCCATTCTTAAAATCCCTCACTTGATCTTTCTGTCAACACTATCATCCCATATCTCTTCTGAACTTTGTGGCAAAAATTCCTTGAGAAGGCTATCTACAGTATGTGTCTCTGCTTCCACTTTCTCACTCTCAATTTCCTACTATTCAGCTACTGACCTCTTCCTCCCACCAAAACTCCTCCCTCCAAAGTTGCCAATGATCTCTTCATTTTCAAATCCAAAACTCTTTTCTGTTTCACCCCTAAGCCCCCATTCTCCCCAGGACAAGCTAGGCTTCCCCTGTAAGCCAAGTGTGCTAGAAGAAGTAGGTGGCAGGATATTATGAGAATTAGTCAAAGAAACCAGATATGAAATCACATAAAAGAAGACCACCCAATACTATAAGGCACAAATGTTGGTGAAGAAGATTATGGAGATGCCATCAGTTCCAGTTACAACTTGTAAGCAGCAAGAAAAGAAAACACGATAATGGAATGAAGAAGCCAGCTCTCCTGATTTATAAAGTAAAGGGGCTCCATTAAATCCCACAAATGTCTATTGAATGTTGACTATGTAAGTGGCTCCATGCTTAGGGTCTGCAGGATCCAACAGTAAATACCACATTGTCCACTGCTGTCAGCCTGTGGGCACCAACTGCCCCACTTGGGGATTCAGTTTCCTCATCTGTAAAATGTAGGGATGACTGATGATTAATTCTGATCCAATACAATCCCACAAAGATTTTAGTACCCACTGTGTTCCCGGCACTGGCACTGTACGGGGGTAGGGAGGGCATGGGGGCCAAACAGGCAAAAAGAAACCATCCCTCCCTTTGAGAAGCCCCCATTCTACTGAGATCCTATGGGTAAACAAATATGTAGTGGTAGCAGGGGGTGGGTGGTAGGGATGGATTGAGCCAGCTGGTTATTGATTCTCTCCCCCATCTCCCAGTTCAGTTGGTGAAATTATAGAATTTCAGGAGAGGTATCAGAGACAATAGGTATTAAGGTCCTAAAAAAAAATCCAAAGAAGTGTTTATACTAGGTTAGCCCTTTACATGGTGTGAAGGAACTATTCAGTCAAACTTGGTGGAGTTTGACAGCCAAGACAGCCAGCCATTAGCTGGTTGAAGGATTGATCACCATCTTGGTGGCCCTTCAAAAGCAGGATACACTCTCCAGCGACAGGCATGGGGCAGGAGTCAGCCCTTTGAAGTGTGAGCTCAGTTAGTTGGGATGAGAGGAGTCAGCACTGGCTGGGCTTGGGTGGTTAGGAGGAGGGAGCTCCCCAGCAGAAACTCTGAGCCCAGGCAAAGCAGCATAAGGAAGAAGAGGACAAGGGCATCAGGCCCTGCAGGGTCAGAGGTGGGAGCTGCCTTGGGCCATGTGGCTTCTAGAGTGGTGTGACTCTCTGCTAGGGTGCTCCCTGCATGTATTTCCTTCTTCACTGACATTGGGTGTAACTGAGGAAGGAAAGGATGCCTCAGGCTTATGGCAGGGGTGTTCTGGTATTATTACTCCTAGGATGCCAGGACTTGGCTTTGATGCTATTAATCAATAACTGGAGGGAGAGAAGGAGGGCAAGAGCATTAACAACTGAGGAAATCAGGAAGCACTTTCCATAGGAAGATGAGCCTTAAAGGAAAACAGAGAACGTAGGAGGTAGAGGGGAGGAGAGATGGCATTCTGGGCTTGGGAACAACCTGGACCAGGGCAGAAGTGAGAGAACTCAGTGTGAACTCATAAGTGAGTTCAACAAACTGCAAATGGGCTATTAAGGCTGGATTGTGTCTAGGGGAGTTCTGGGACTGAGTCAAGGAAGGTAGGCTGAGGCCAGCATGTGAAGGACTCAATGAGAATGAGTTTGCTTTTGATCCTAGAGGACATACCTCATCACACCTCATCCAGTGTGTTATGTTCAATGCTGGGAACAGTATTTTAGGAATGAAATGGATAAACTGGAGAAATTCCCGAGGAAGCCAAACAGGATGGTGAAGGTCTTGAGTGCACACCATATGGGAACTGGGTCAATCATTCAGAAATTTCCCAGAGAAGAAAGACTGGGGTGGAAGGGGGGATTTCAAGTACTTTCAGAGTGCTTAGCACAGTGCCTGGCACTTAGATTAAAAAAATTCTTATTATTATCATCATATCATTATTAGAACTCTCCTCAGGGGAAGACGGATTGGAATTACTCTGCTGGACCTGAGAACCCAGGGTCAAGGATAATTGTCCAGGTGGCAAAAGGACAAATTTACATTTTGTTATCTAGGAAGATCCCTTAAGAATGGAAAGTGGAGGGGCGGCCAGGTGGCTCAGCGAGTAAGAGCACCGGTTCCAGTGTTGGGATGACCTGGAGATCGAATCCCAGGCTCAGACACTCAGCACCACACCCAGAAATAACTGGCCGTGTAACCTTGAGCAAGTTACTTAACCCCAATTGCTTAAAAAAAAAAAAAAGAATGGAAGGTGGAATTTTATTTGAGACTTGAAAGAAGCTAGGAGGTGGAGATGTGGAGGGAGAGCATTCCAGGCAGGGGAGCAGCCAAAGCAAATACACTGAGTCCAGAGATGGAAGGTCTCTCTAGAAAAGCAGCGTCCCAGGATTGTTGAATGCACAGGGAAGGCAAGGGTGTGAGCTTTGAGGAGACCGGAAGGATGGGAGTGGGGTGGACAGATTATGAAGGTCTGTGGGGGGTGGGGAAGATTGTGAGGGGCACTGAAAGTCAACTGGAATTGATCCTTGAACAATTCAGAGTCACTTGAGTTACAGACTAGGAGAGTAACACGATTTTACTGGTGCTTTCACTGATGAGTGGAGAATGGCCTGGAGTGGGCAGAGACACCATCAGCTAAGGTCCTGCAGCAGGGTGGGGGCAGTGCCAGAGAAGAGGATGCGGATGAGAGAAGTTAAGAAATTAAAATCTATGGGCCTGGGTAACTGATTGGAGATGGCAGACTTGGGAGAGTAAGATGGTGAGCCCGGGGACCTGGCAGGGTGGTAGGTAGTGCCCTTGACAGGAGTAGGGAAGTCAGCAAAAGGATACTTTAGAGCAAAAGAAACTCACTTTTCGGCATATCGAGTTTCAAATGTCCACAGGAAATCTAGTCTGAGATGTCTGCTAGCAGTTGGAGATGTTCGGGAGAGAACTTAGAGTTGCCCAAGCAAATCTGAGAAAGGCAACGTGCAGTGCAGAATAATCATCAAAAGCCCTGGAGAGAGGAAGTCACCAAGCAAGATAGTTTAGAGGGAAAAGAGAGGGCCCAGAACAGAGCCTTGGCGACTGCCCACGGTTAGTGGCCAAGACCTGACTGAAGCTTTAATGCAGGAGATCAAAAAGGAACAGTCATCAAAGTAGAAGGAAAATTGGGAGAAAGGGGTGTCATGGAGACCTGGTGAGGAGACAGTATCCAGGGAGAGGGCATCATCTGTGCCAAGGGCTGCCGGAGTTCCAGGAGGATGAGCACTGAGAAAAAGGCTGCTGGGATTTGCAGGAGGGGAGACAGCTAACAGCCACAGGGGTACAAGAAGGTGGCCCCCAGAACTTTGCCCTGAGGGCTCATGTGCCTTCTTCAAGTGAAAGACACTGAACTTTTAAAGAATAACAAGTTAATTTGGAAACTACCAGATTTCGCCCCACTCTTCTTTCCCAAGGAGCTGACCAAATCCTCTCCAAGGCACTGGCACAGCTAGGCCTTCCCAGCTGAGTCTCTGGCTGAACACAAGCAGGAAATTCCAGGTCCTCAGGTGGATCCTTTGAATGGAACCTTAAGGCCAGAAGGGAGAAGTTTTGGTTCTGGAAGAAACTGCAGGAACCTTAGACAGGAGGCCCAAGAAGGGAAGAGGCTCATGCAAAGTCAGAAAGGTAGGAAGGAACTCAGCGGCCAAGAGAGGAGTTGGGTCTGCAGGCATCCCAATGATAGCATGGGGAACAGGGCAGTGAAGAGCCAAGCTAGAGGCAGGTCCCATGGAAAAGAGCCAGGCAATGAGGCAGAGAGCAAGGGATCCCAGGGCCATGTGGAACAACATGGGTGCCAGCTGATGAAGAGGAACAGCAGAGAGAGGGGTCTGGTGAAGCTGCCAGTGCCAGGAGGGGAGATGGGAAGAAGAGGAAAGCCAGAGAAAGAGAGAGAAGCAGAAAGAAAAACAGCTGCTGGCTTCTGTGCTGTGGCTTGCAGGGGGCTAAGTCCCAGACATCCCAAAGGCCCTTTGATGCCTCAGCCTCCCCAGAGCCTGCCAAAGGGCTGTCCTGGCTGCTAGGGCCCCAATAGCACAGCCTCAGACTTTAGGGGAATATTGGGTCTTAACTAAGACACTTCACATAAAACCAGCTCAGCTTAACTTTCAAAACACATTAAAAGCCATCTCCCTTTTTTGGTTGACTTTCCTGGGGCTCATCCCCTTAATCTTGTATGGCTCATGTCTGCCATATTTGCCAGCAAGACCCAGCCGGGGCTCATGATCTATGATGGACTCTTCCCTGGACTCAGGGAAGCCTGGAAGATGGGGAGCAGAGGCCATATTTAAGCCCAGGCCTCCAGCTTTGAAGTCAAGCATTTTGCCCAGTTGGGGACGCCCTCAGCTCTCCACTGGTTCTGCACAGGGAAGACTCCCATTCCTGAAATGTCTGCTGGGGTTCCTGGCCACATCCTCGCTCCTATCACTGTTAGACTGCCAGAACAATGAGACAGTTGAATGAGAGGGTCCCCAAGGTCCCTGAGAGCTCTAAATCTGGGGAGCCAATACTAGCACACTCCCCCTATAAAATATGCATGGGGCTGTTCTCTCTAAGAACTGCTCAACCCTTAACTTTTCATTTCAGACAGCCCAAGAGCCATCATTTCAGCCCCAGGACCAGAGTACGGCTCATTGGACATTCATCCTCAGGCTTTTCCAGCATCATCCTGTCTTGCTTTCTGTATCAGAGCTGGGGCTCAGAATTCGGGGCCAATCAAGAGCCACTGGAAGCTGCCTTTTAGCAGTGACCACGTGATTAGTTATTGAAAGTTGGGAGGCTCAGGCCTCTCTGGGAAGGCTAGCCTAGAGTCATGCATAAATTAGAATTAAGAGGATTCAAAAACCACCCTACTACATCTATCTGGGTCTGGATAACAGGAGTATTTTAAGAAAAGGGTTTATTGGATTAGCGATGGCAGTCTATCTGCTGGCTCACTGGATTCTCCAGACAGCCTGCTTTGGGGGCAGCACAAGTCTGGCTATCCTCATTTTACAAATGCAGAAACTGAGGCTTAAAGGTCAAGTCCACAGCTAATAAGCATGGGAGGAGGGGTAGGACTTGCCCTTCCTACTCTGCACCTTCAATCTTAAAATCCTGGCTCAATCAAACCACCCACTCACTGTCTGTCATCTCAGCTGGGTGAGGCCCCAGGATCACTGGGTTTCCAGCTGAAGGTATTATGTTAAAGACCAACTCCTTCCCTGAGCAAATGAGAGCAAACTCATTTTATAGACAGGAGCAGAGCCTTGGGATGGGTCAGAGGGACTTGTGCAAGGTCACACAGCTTTTCTCCTCCTCTGGCTGAGAATCCAATGCTCGTCACATAACAGCCATCGTGGGCCCAGTTAGAGGCAACAAACTTGTCCATCCAGAATTCTGTCACCTTGGATAAGGGCAGTACTACTGGGGCGCAGACTGATTGCAAACACCCTACTCTTTTCTGCTTATGTTCCGCAGGCTGCTTGTTTTGCCACACTTCCCCATCAAGGACTGCTTCTCAAGCTCTACTGCGCATTGCCCCAGCGGAGAGCTCCTATGGCGCGGCACGGGTTAAGCCTGAAAGCCCTTGTCTGGGTCCCGCGCTTCCTGGTCCTGCTCAGAGGCCCCGAAGCTCCCCTCAGTCCTGGGGGCCAGAAGTGTGGGCAGAGCTGTGGGCCGATCCATCCCCGTGTCACCCTGAAGCTGCAATCCTATTAACTCCTCCCAGGACCGAGCCGGAGCTGGGCTCGGGGGCGGGGGCGGGGGTGCCCGCCCCCGGCGTCCCAGATCCGGAGCTCCAAGGGCTGTCAGAGGCCACGGAGTCCAACCCTCGCCTTTTAGAGAGGGAGAAACAGTAGGAAGCATCCGACCGGGGTTCTGAACCCAGGTCCCAGGACTTCGGAGCCAGGGCTCTGTCCAGCGGCCACCAGCTCATCCCCGGAAGGCATTTTTTCACAGAAGCCTTCCTGGCACCCGCCGACCCTGGAATAGGGCTTTGCTCTTCTGGGCCTGTCCGATTGGGAGATGCGCGGGTCCTGGAGCTGTGCCGGGTCATCTGAGGTCTGGGCCACACGTGGCGGGGGAGGGGCGAAGAGCCGCCGAGGGGATGTCCCCACCGGTGACGTAAGTGCATGATGGGAGTGATGGCGACTTCCCAAGAGTGCAGCCCAAAGACCGCGAAGGCCTTCCGAGGCTGATGGGAGGGGTGTGCCTGACCCATGGCCATGACTGAACGTTCTTCACCAGGGGAGGGGTGGGACCTGAGCACCTGGATCTGGCGATCCCCAGGCCTGACGTCACCAAAGAGTTCTCTTCAGACAAGCCGAGAAGCCGAGGCTGCCGGGCAGGCATTACAAATGTGTCCCGGGACAGGGGATTGACCCCCCAGCTTCCATGGAGACCTTATGCTTCCCCACGGCCGAGGCTCCGTCAGGTCACTGGGAAGGGAGGCCTGGACAGATGGAGCCAATCAATTCTTTACCCCTGGGCCGGGAAGGCCCCGCTGCGGAGGCGCTTCCCAGCTGGAAGGCGGCTTTGAAATGCTAACGAAGCCCTGGGCCCTCTGTCTCGTCCGCCCTCCGGAGGTCCCGCACTGAGCTTTTCAGAGAAAGAAACCCCAGTGAATGTTAATAAGCCACCCCTAGATAAATGGACTTTTCACTGCAAGAGACTGAGCTGTGGGAACGCCCGTCCGCTCTCCTCCTCAGCCTCCAGGCTGCGCCAGGTGCTGGTTTGTGTGGGGAAAGCCGGAAGGAGGCCTTCTATCGGCCTTCTAGGCTGCAGCAAAGCTGGAACCTCTGGCAGGCCCTCCTCTTCCAGCTGCGGAAAGATCACCAGATTTCGAATCAGGCCCTGGGCGTCAGTACTCAGTCTGTTTCTTTATGCTCGTGTGATCCAGGGCAAGCCACTAAGCTCTTCAGGGCCATGTGTAGAGTGAGGAGTTTGGGCTGGGCACACTTCAAACCCCAAGGATTCTCGACTTAGGTAGGGTCTAGGGACTCTCTCTGGCTCTCTCTCTGATACACATATGTACACACACATACTTATATGTGTATACACATGTAGAAGAATTATATTACATTCATTCTATTGTCATGACAGTGTTATATTAGATAATAGATGATGCCATGGTTATATCATGCTCTAGCATGTAACCACAGGTTATAACCTATTGCATCGCGCTTGATCATGCTGTCATGTTATATTTGTATTATCATGCTATACTATATTAGGATATACTATACAAAACATTTATTAAGCACCTACTATATGCCAGGCACTGTGCTAAGAGCCAGGGATATAAATAAGGAAAGGGGGTGAAGGGGCCTTAAAAAGTGAGCCAAAGACAGTCCCTGCCCTCAAGGAGCACAGGTGTACCACGTGAAATCATGCTTCCTGTAAGACTGCAGGGCACTGGATTATGTTGCCTTGAGTTCCCTACATTACATTATCTATAAAAGTATTTCAAGACAATCGGCTTCCTTTGTAGTCCTATTAATATTATTTTGTGCATTTAAACCGGAAGGAAGGAAAGAAAGAGAAGAGAGGGAGGAAGGAAGCATAGTAGATAGTTGGGGTGCTTTCAAATCCAACCTTAGAAACTTACTGGTCAGGTGACCCTGGTAAAGTCAATTAACCTATTTGTGCCTCAGTTTCTTTTTCTGAAAAAATGGAGTTGGACTGAGTGGCCTCTCATGTCCTATCCAGCTCTACAGCTATGATCCTATGATTCTGTGCAAGGTCTAATCGGGCAGTGGCCTCAGTGGTGAGGCATGGAAGGCCATCAACAGAGACTTCATCCTCAGCAGAAATACAACTTTGCCTTTAGTCTTTGTCCTAGGGGCACAGAGTCAGACTTGGGTCACATGGGCTGCTTTCCTCACATCTCACCAGCTTCCTGGCTCACCCTTCAGTTCCAAAGCCAATATTAAGGAGAGGGATCCAAGAGGAAGTTGGCATTTTTTCCTTTGTTCTACAGGATCATTCTTCTAACACTGTCCTTTGGAAGACTGTCCTTTGCCAGCATGGCATAGCAAACATCAGGCATGTGCTGTCCATCCCTCATGCAGCTGAGGAGCCACCTGCTCTGGGGCACCCTGTTCTCCTTTAACTCTGGGGCAATTGGTGAGACAGCTGGAGGGCCACCTGGGCCTGCTTAACACTGCTTTTTCCCATGACCTGTGCTGGGCTTGACCCCATGTCTCTGGCAGCACAGCACTAGGGATGAGTGTGCTGAGGAGATGAGCCAGGCAGCCAGTGATCACTGCTAATCCCTTGCTCCTCAAATGTGCAACAGAAAGCCAGCCTGGCATCTTTCTTCCCCCCTCCCATTCACAGGGGATGGGCTCATAATCCAGTTGGGAATGACCCTAGTAGAGAGGATGGTCTCAGCATGAAGAGGAGGCCCTAAGTGGCTGCTTCTCTCTTCCTTGTCTTCACAGAGACAGCAGAAGAGAACACAAAACCTGAGGATGGGTGGACAGAGCTCTTATGCTGGGGTGCTGCCCAAGGTGGGCGGACAGAGGTCCTAAGCTGGGGTGCTGTCTAAGGTGGGCTATCGTTTCCTGAGAAGTCTTTGAGGCCCCTTCAGCTGTGTTAATCATGTACCTCCCATCATCACATCACCTTGACATCCTTGAAGCCAGACTGGGATTCCTCAGACCTCAGATTAAGCCTTCAGATGCCCCCACAGACACTGAGCTAAAAAGAGGTGGCCCCAGGAAAACAGACATTCTAAGGAAATCAAGAAACTTGAGCGGGGGGGGGGGGGAGTAGGTAGGGTTGGAGAGAAGGAGTTTCTGAGCTCCCTAACACAGAGATGTCTTGAAACCACATGGGATTCCATTCACCTTAAGAAACTATCAACAAGAATTCAGAGAAACCCAAAAAGACAAAAGTGAACAGATGAGACAAAGTCAGGTCAGAGCTAGGAAAACAAGAGTCACAATGACTATTTGGTCATGTTCATACATAGAAAGCGTAAAAAGAAATCCACATGATACGCTGCCACTACTCAGAATGGTCGGCATGGGAGGAAAGAGTTGAGGGGATGGAAGCTTTGCTCTTGGTGGGGAAGGGGAGTTGGAAGGGACTGTGGGCATTGAACATTGCAGATGCTCTTGGGCTTGGCATTTGTGTTTTCCACTTTGGCTTAGCTGCTTAGCAGAGACCTTTTAATTTTCAGTTACACAGGGAGGCTCTCTGGGTGGTGTGAGGGGGGATCAATCAATACTTGTCAAGCATTTACAATGTACCCAGCACTATGCTAAGCATAAGAGACAAAAGGGCCCCTGCTTTCAATCAAATGGGGGAGACAACATGCAAAGACATCTATACAAAACAGTCCATATTCAGGAGACCATGGACAGAGGAAAGACAAGAATGAAGAGGGGTGGGGAAGGCTTCCTGGAGGAGGCATGATATTAGGTGGGACTTAAGGGAACCGGGGACGTCAGCGGTTGGAGCAGAGGAGGGGGAGCATTCCAGGCACAGGGGAGGGCCAGAGAGCATGTGCTTAGAGGAGAGATGGGGGGGTCTTGTTCATGAAACAGGCCAGGGTCACTGGAAGGCCAAATAGCATTTTGTATTTGATCCTGAAGGTGATGGGTTACCACTGGGGTTTACTGAATAGGGGGATAACTGGTCAGTCCTGAATCTTGAGAAAGTCACTTTAGTGTTTGAATGAAGGATGGATTAGAGGGGGCAGACTTGAGGCAGGCAGACATCCCCTCCCCTAATAGGCTACTACAATACAAAAAGAAGAGACATCAATAAAGAGAAAATACTGGCAGCCAATGGGGCCTCCCTCCCCCTTTTTACCCTGCTCCTGCAAGAGACCTGGCTAGGCTATGGTCTCTGAGGAGGGGGCAGTGGTCTGAGAAGCCTCCCACTTGTCAAATTTTGGACCCAACAAGCCACTGCTTGGGTTTTTATCAAATCTCCTAAATCTGCCTGTGAGATCCTGAAGGGTCTTGCCAAGGAAGGCTGGAATAAGGAAGATGAGGGAGTGGTCCTTGATGCTGCTAGCTGAACTCCCTTCTCTCTGAGTGGTGACCTCTCCATGACCCAATGCTTTCCTTAGTTCTGCCCCAGAACTGGCCTCCAGCAACAATAGGGACCATTGTCAGGACCTTTTGCTTCTTGCCTCACTGGTCTGACTAACTCCAAATGGCTCCTCTGTCATCTCTGCACAGCCACATGACTCTGAAAGGACAGAAGCAGGAGGCCAGGCCCCCAGGGCTGCTGGTGCCTTCTCTGTAGCCCAATTACTTGGCCCCTCCAACCCAAAGTCAGGTGCTCAACATCCCCCATTCCATCAGCTGTCATTCTCTTCATGTCTACCTGAGGCAAGAGAATTCTTCGAGTCAGTAGGAAAGAGATGGAGAGAACTGCAGAGACAGTCTCCTTCTACCTACCATCTTCCAGAGACTGAGGCCCAAAGAGATGAAGCGGTTAGTCTGAGGTTGACAGCAGTCACACAGACTGGGGACTTGTTCTTTCCTCGGTATCACACTACCTACCAGCATAATGCCCCTTGCCCTGCTGTGGAGTCCTTCTTGCCACTTATTGGCCATGTCAAAGCACCTAACCAGTGCTCATGGGCCCCATCAGTGGCACCACTGCTGAGCTGACTGGGCATCCCAAAGGTACCATGAAGCTGTCTTCTTCCAAGGCTGCCCAGGCAAGGACTATCCAACTACATCCAAAAAGCAGGGTACAGAACTGGCCTCAGAGCTGGAATGAACTTCTGGCCCTAGCAAGGGAAGCCTCTGTTTAGCAAGGGAAAACAGGGCAGACTCAAGCTCAGATTGGGAGTTGGATGAAAAGACCTAGTCTTGACTTAAGGAATGGAGAGGATGTGGGAAAAACCGAGAGGGTCAAAGCCACAGCAGGTGGAGTGATTTCTGAGAAGAAAAGGAAGAGCCCACCTTGATTATGACCACTCACAACAACTGTAGGTCAACTACCATGACAACAGAGGATCCCACGGGCTCTGGGAGTGGCAGCACCCTTCCCCAGACCACCAGCCTAGCCCCTATATCCATTGCCTTGGAAAGAAGCTCCTGGAGAGATGAGACCTGGCAGTCACGCCTCCAGAAGACCCAGGAAGGAGAGTCCTCCCCACAAAAGTCCTTGGCCCTGTCCAGCATCAGAAGATGATGCCATTTTATTATGGAAATGCCATGAAAGGAGAGGTATGGCCATCTGCTTTGTGGCTGCCCCTCAGGACCCTGGTACCTTTCTATCAGACTTGCAGCTGAGACCTTTCCTCTGTGTTGTCTCCCACTAGAGCAGGGGCATTTCACTTTTCTGTTTATAACTCTAGTTCTTGGCAGATAATAAATGCTCACTTATTCATTCATTCATTCAAGAAGCTGACTACATCCAGTCTCTGCTCCCTAGTCACCAATAACATGGTGTTTAAAGACCCAGCAGCACTGGTCATGAGGTTTGGTGGAGAAGCACAGAGGAGAGCCTCCATTCTTGGACACAAGGAGGAGGAGCTGTCCAAGCTGCAGCGTTCTGGGCCTCTGTCACAGACACGCAAGCTAGCAGTCAGCAGCTTTCTAGTTCCTACCTAGGCTGGGCTAGCAGGTCCCAGAGGTCAGATTTGGCAATCTTTGGGCTAAATGACAGCATTCTCCAGTGGCCACCTGGATCTTTATTAAAGCACACACACCTGGCTGTCCATGCACAATGAATGTCTGTCCACTGTCAAGTCAGGCCCCCAGCATGGCCTTTCTACTGGGAGAGATATTGAGAAAAACAGAGGTCAGGCATGGGACCCTACATTGTTCTGAGAATGTAGGCTGGGCATGGTAGCACTGACTTTGATCCCTGCACTGAGGAGGCTGAGGCTGGTGCTGAAGCTTGAGCTGTAAAAGTTTTGAACTGCACCTGGTTAACTAATGTCAATCACTAAATCTGACCCTCAGGAGCTGAGGGCACTAGGCTGCCCAGGCCTAAATCAGAGCACACCAAAACTTCAGTGATGAGCAATGTGGGATTAGGCTGTCAGTGACTGGTGCACTTCTGGGGTTGGGGGAGAGAGAGAGAGACAGACAGAGACAGAGAGAGACATACAGAGAGATGCAGGGACAGATAGAGTCAGAGACAGAAAGGGACAGAGAGATAAAGAGACAGAGAGATGAAGAGACAGAGACAGAAAGAGAGGGAGGGAGAGAGAGGATGCAAGCAGGAATAGAGGCAAAGAGTGGTGGAAAGGAGACTTCCCTCCTTTGAAATCCCTGCCCTGTCTTGTCCTAGGCTGGTCCTTTCCCCTTTCTGGGGCTCAGTTTCTTTCTGTGTAAAATGAGGATGGTGGACTGGATGGCCCCAAAGGCTTCACCCAACTCTCAGGCCTCACATGGGCTTCCATTCCTGCCCCATTATTCTTTTTAGAATGTACAGACTCCAACCCCTCATGGTGAAGATGAACCAGTCCTTAATGGGCAAAGGGTATTAATAGTTTTCCAAAAAGCATTCAAATGCTCAGCAGCCACTGGTGAGGGAGAAGTGCTGAGAATCCTTCACAGGGAAATGTAAATTCATGACCAGAGCTAGCTTGGACATGGTCCTCACTCTGTGCTAAGCACTTTACAATTATGCTCTCATCTGATCTGCACAATAACCCTGGGAGGGAAGTGCTACTGTTATTGCCATTTCAGAGATGAGGTAACTGAAGCAGACAGGGCTTAAGTGACTGCCCAGGATCACACAACTAGTAAGGGTTGGAATCCATATGTGGCCCAGACCCTCCTTACTACAAGCCTGACAAGTTATGTCTGTGCCACCTAGCTGTCCCATTAAACATCATGACAAGAACCCTCGAAATGACCAACAAGCCTGTCCAGGGTGTACTTAGTCCTGTCCTCCCGTGGGCATCATTTGGGTTGGAGAGCCCCATAGGAGGTGAGCAGAGTCTGTGCCAAGCGGCCCTGAAGACGTGCTTAGCAACAGTTCAAGCCCTGATTGACACATAGTCGCTGGGTGATCATTGGCATGTCCCTTAAAATCTACAAGAATGGGTTTCCTTCCCCTGTGAGCTAGGAATAGAAATTCCTATGGAGAAATTCATTTCAAAGAATCTAACAAGATAATATCTTCTGCAAAATGTAACATCTTATAGCACCAGCAGAAATGATGACAAAGTCACTCCAAATGGCCCAGCTGGTCATTCCATCCTTACCTTCGCTCAGCTCAGTGGCAGGGTTCCTTCATCATTCCTGGGAAGATTAAAGATGGTTTATCCAGCTCCACTTGGAGGAATTCATGTGAGTGGAGGTGATGGAGCGTGGGTCAAGGGAAAGGTGTGGGATTGAGTGTTGCATGATGGGGCCATCCGTGCTGAACCTGGAACATCGCCCCTCAGCCAATCCAGCTGGGGGGTTGGTTTTACTTAAGACTTGCTTGGGCACTGTGGCTGGGTGGGGTGGTTGGGGAGGGATCCTCTTCATGGCTTCCTGTATCTCTGTTTCAGACAATATCTTGGGTTCCTCTTTTGCATTTTCATCAATCAATGTTCTCTCCCTGCTCACCCCTGAGGAATTCCTTCACTTCCCCAATTTCCTTGAGCCAGTTAAGCCCAGCCTATTCTTTGCCCTTGGCTCAATGTTGCTCTTTTCAACTTCTGCCTCTTCTTCAGGGGGCACAGGAGCTTATTGGGCTAGAGGATGCAGGACATGGTTAAGTGTACCATAATTATTAGCTAAGGACCTAGGCACAAGAGACCCCCTTATTAGCTATAATCATGGAAGCATCAGGATGCAATGAGAAGCCAAATTGTCAAAAACAATCTGGGGGCTGCCAGCATCAGGTGGCTGCTTTCCTTGCTGAATGATCAGGATTTTAGCAAGCTGGAGTGCATGCATCATTTCATCCACCAGTTCTCTTGGTTTGGGGAAAGTAAGCAGCCCACTGTTCTTGGGAATTCTAAACCGGTGTGGCAGCCCATCTCCCTTTGCTGTCATCATGACTCCACCATCCTTTCCTGCCCCACCCTTAGCAGCAAGAGGTCCCATTCTTTCTGGAATCCTTCCTCAGAGATTTGTGTTAAAACAGCTACCAGAAATGTGCAACATAGTGCACAGGAGGTGGACACTTCTGTACAGAAGCAGAGAGAAAGACAGAGAGAAAGATACACACAGAGAGACACACACAGAAAGAGATAGAGACAGAGAGAGAGGGAGGAGGAGAGAGAGAGGGAGAGGGAGGGAGGGAGGGGGATAGAGACAGAGAAGGGAGAGGGGGGTGGAAAGAGAGAGATAGAGAGACAGAGAGAGACAGAGACAGAGACACTCCCTGCATGGCAGGGGACTGGGACCTCTTCCTGGAACTGGGATGAGGACACCATCCTCCAGGCTAAGCTGAAGGCTGTTCCTGGGTTTCTGGCTCGTGGAAAACAGATGGTCACCCAAGGAATGGGCACCGAAGATGATCCCACCGAGTTTGAATTCACCCTCTCTCTCTCTCTGCCACTCCAGGAGAAGGTCACCGAGAATAAATCCTCTTCTGTCTCCAGGGACAAGATCAGGAGTCAGAGTCAGAAACTGTGGTCCTAACGTCTTGAGTTTTTGTCTTGGCAACCATTGCTGTCTGTTCCAAGAAGAGAAAATTGTTTTCTGACTTCTTTTGGAAACTGAAATGTACAAATAAAAATAGGTGAAGAACAAGAAATCAGGCAATGTGGTGATGAACTCAACTGAGTCTAATAAAAGCTGGGTCAGAAGAGTCTACTCACCCCTTGTGGCTGGGCACCCAGGTGGACTATGACCAAAGGATGAAAGCTAAGGAGAAAAATAAAAACAAAAATAAAAACTGAAAAGAAAGGGGAAAATGGAAGAAAAGAGAGAAAAAAAGAATTTACAGTGTGTCTGGTAAGGAAAAGCTGATTACTGCAGGCAGAGTAAGGCAAGCTGCCATTTAGAAAGAGAAGAAACACATGAGAAGCAGGTAATTCTGGGGGATGTGGGAGGTAGAGAGGCCCACAAAGGCCATTTGTTCCCAAACACCACACTGGGCCTGGGAAATCAGGCCTGGTAGGAGCAAGTCCCTGGCTTAGAGGGTCACAAGGCAAGGACCTAGAGCTGAAAGGGAGGCCAACTAGTTCCAGACTTCATTTTACAAGTGAGGGAAATTATTTTGCTATTATATTAACAACAAATATTAAATTAGCATTGAGGCTTTTTCTCCTATTTCCTCATCCAGGTTCCAGTCCTCATAAGTCAGTCAGCCACTAGAAGACCTTACTTCTGGGTAGGGTGTAAACAGAATTCAATCGAGGTGAATTCTTTTCCTTAGGGAATAAGCCCATGTCCTTGCACCCCTCCATTGTAGTTAGGGTGACCCATCTCACAAAGGACAAAATCAACCAGACTGGTTTGGGTGGAGATGGATTCCTCTGTCCAGGGTGCTGGAGTGGCTGAGTCTCAAGATCAAGCCACGTTCTCAGCAGAAGCTAAAAACTTTTAGCCCATCTCTTCATTGATATGTCCACCTATCAGGGTTGATTTCTCTTACCAGGAGCATTCCCTTTCAAAAAAAACCATTTCAGGCATTCAGTGTCTTTATTAGGTGTCTTTGGTTACCAAGAAAAGCCACTGGCCATCCATTTATTGATTATTAGCTAGTCTAATTAACAAATTGACTACTAATTACCCAGAAACTGTTTTTCAGGCTTTTCATTTTGTAATACAGCTAAGGAAACAAGAGCCTGGGAAGGTCAAGGCCCAAGGTTACATAGGTGGGAAGCATTTGAATTGGATTTGAACCCACATTTTCTGACTCCAGAGAGGTCTTTGATATGGGAAACTAATCCGTCTTTTCTCTTATGCTTAACCACTGCATTACCCCGGACCCGAGTCTCAGTTTTCTCCTCTAAAATGGGTCTGCAATGAAGAATTCCTCTCTAGTAGGGCAAATCTGCCTGTCCTGTAGCTCATTCATGGAGATAGGTCTTCAGGAGATAAGGCTGCTTGCCCAGAGTCACAGTAGGTGGCATGTGCAGGGCTTAAGCCAGGGCTTCCTGACCCCAGGTCCCTATCCACTATGCCACTCTGCCTCTCATTGAGATGATCCTGCTCCAATGAGTAAAGATTTTGCTAATTCTCACAAGTGCTCTGAGAGCTGGCTCATGGGCCACAGGACCCACCTACCAGCAGGGCCTTACTTGGTCTATGAGCCAGACTCACAAAGTCATTAGGACTTTCTTACCTTTTCCTCCAATTCCTTAATTTGTCTTTTTTGGGCTTCAATTCTCTCTTCTAGCTCTTTTATCCTCTGCAAAGTAGAAAATCAAGAAAATACCCTGTGAAAGTTACCAAGTTTGTGGAAACCAGAGGGAAAAGTGGCCATGGTGATGTGTGAAAAAACAGAGGCTGTGTAGACGTGTGCATGATGAGAAAAGAAAGCCAGTGTGTGCACATGTGTGTATGCTCACAAACACATGGCAGAGCCCTCAGTGGAAAAGACCACCATGGACCACTGTTCCTAGAGTCTTTCAGAGGCTGGCAAAAGCAGTTACACATTAGAGAAGGCCTACAATGTTGGATATCGGATCTGTGGTATTAGCAAGGATAACCTTGGAGAGCCAGACTATGATGTTCCCACAGCCTAACTCTGGCCACAAGTAGGAAAGCCTGGATGGGCCACAGAGCCTGGTGGTGGTGAGGAATCAGGGAGTTTCCCCAGGAAGACTCAGGAGGGGTGGGCACAGACTTGGAGAACTGGGTTACCTGAGTATCCTTCCATGTGCATCTGCTGTGGTCAGGGCTCTAGGCTCCCAGAGACTATATTGGATATCTCTCAGGGCATACCTGTTAGGGAATGGCCCCAGCTCCCCATGCTCACCCCCCTCCAGCTAACTTCATGTACACTGCTTTCCAGGCACCCTTTGGTGTGTACCTGCTGAGCATGCTGAATCAGTTCCATGCGTTCCCGCAGGATCTGAGCATCCCGTTCACGCAACTCGCTCATGACCTGGCGTTTCCACTGCTCCACTGCCACCTTTAACTTCTCCCGCTCATCCTCTGACAAGATCTCCGCCATTTTGGCCCCAGCTTCCTGCTGCAGGGCATCGTAGAGCATGGCCTCCAGCTCCAGGATTTGCTAGGGATCAGAAGGAGTACAGATGTTCTTACCAGGTTCCCTCTCCACATGGCAAGGATTTGCAGACACCCAGCAGGCACAGATGACAGACTGAGAAGGTGTGGGGCCAAACCAAGTGACGGGCCCTAAATGCCAAGAGGAGAAGCCAAAGAGCCAAAAAGCGAAGCCAGAGAGGCCCTTCAGGCTTTGTAGCAGGTCAGTGGCCCTACCAGACGTCAATGGCCACCCCATTTTCTTTATCCTTTTATCTCTATGATACCCCAATTCCAAGGTACTCAGTGTCCTTATGGTATTCCTGTCTGCTCAGCATGCCCTCCCATTCATGGACCCCACCAGGCTTGCTCTCTCCCATCCCCAACTTCTTTCCCTCCTTCTGACTATCACTAACCATATTTCTTTCCATTCCATGGAATGATATTGAGTAGATAAATCCCCAAGACTTGACAATTGTTCATGAATATGTTGCACAAAAGGATCAATTAAAATGAATGTATTAATTGAAGTGAAATCTCAGTACTTAGAGTTTAAAGGGACATTTGGAATTCTAGAGTCCTGGAACCCAAACAAAGGTGACTGACCAGGGCTTTCCCTAGGGCCCCAGATTAGAGGGTGCCAGCAACACTGGCAGGACTTTAAATGGGAGCAGAGATTGAACCGAGCTTTGCCTGTAACCACCTCCTAGAAGCATCCTTGCTTGGGGATCTCAGGACCCCCATCTTCTCCCCCAACTCAAGCAAGGGGAGTGTCATGCCACTTGTTCTGGGTGGAAAGAGTTCTCCTTGTGGCTCTGCCAAGATTACCATTTTCCAGGACAGAGGACACACCAAAGCCAGTCTCCAGAGAAGGGATTCTCCCAAGATCATCAGATCTGGTCATCCTAAAAACACCCACAACCTGGAGGTAGGGAGGTGAGAATAGACCTCTGGATCCAGCTTGACTCTCTCCTACACAGTCCCAGGGGCTTCAAATTAGACCAAGAAGGGGCCTTGGAGGTCGTCTAGTTCAACTTTACAGAGGAGGAAAATGAGGTTTGCCGCGGGGGGGGGACACCTGCTCAGTGTCACACAGGGAGGAACCTTCAGAGATGGAACTTGAAACAGGCTCCAGACTCCAGGACTAGGGCTCTTCCCTGGGCCTCAAGTTGCACCTGATCTCGACACGCTATAGACCAGACAGCCCATTCAATAGAATGCATTTGGCCCTCTCCTCCTTAGTAGGAAACATTTTGTGTGAGGCAAAGCTACCTCTAAAAGAAGAGCTCCTGTTCCCCCTCACTCCTTCTGTGTGGATGCCCATGGCATTATTGGAATGATGGCATAAGGACAGCCATGGGCCCCAGCACTGGACTCTGGCTGCAACATGGCCAATGCCCAGGGTCCAATGGAAGCAGCAGACACTCACACAAGCTGCCACAAAACCCGGCCAGAAAGATTGTGTCTTCCCCATCACTGTTGATCACTTATTCAATCAGCAAGCACCAGTCCAGTCCACCCTTCATCCCAAAGTGCCCTGGGCTGGGCACATGGAAACAGAAATCAGCAGCAAACCCTCCCTGTTCTCCCCGGCTTGTTCTGTGCCCACGTGCTAAGATTCCATGAGTTTTCTACTGTGTCCTCAGGCACTGCCCTGCACAGGGGAAGGGTGTGAGTGTGCAAGGGTGAAATGGTGGCAAAAATATTGATTCAAGTTCATCCAGGAAAAGGCTGAAGGGAGCTATACCAGTGAGGCACTTGGCCACAATAAGCAGTGATTCACAAGGGAACGTCATGGTCAGATGCCTAGCTGGGGAGACAGCTTGTATCTCAGCACCGCCACTTGGTAGAAGCTGGACTTTGGTCAAGTCTCTTCCTCTCTGGATCTTAGTTTTCTCAGTGGTTGCTACAGATTGGACATTAAATGCTGTCCAAGGTCCCTTCTCTCACTTCCGTGGGGATGCTGCCCAATCTTGTGGCCATGGCTTTGTTTGTGCCTCTCTCCCTCCCTGCTGTCAGGCCAAATTCTGCCCACTCTTCAAGGCCTAGATCATGTCCCCTGTCTTTGGTAAAGCCTCCCCTGATCCCCTAGCCTATAGAGACTTTTCCCCTATTCACAATGTTCCCTGTCTTTCCTGCCTTTTGTCTTCACACAGTCTGGAGCACTGCCACCTCCCTGCCTCTGACCTTTCCAAAGGGACATCTTGCATCT
Organism: Petaurus breviceps papuanus; assembly: GCF_028583685.1. NCBI lineage: Eukaryota > Metazoa > Chordata > Mammalia > Diprotodontia > Petauridae > Petaurus > Petaurus breviceps. Next base: position 2,161,210 of record NW_027186352.1, read on the forward strand.
CTCTGGCTGTGCAGCACCAGGCTCATCTTCTCATATGTTGTAAGCATACAGAAGTACTTATTGACTGAGAAAAGAATGGAGTGGAAATGGGCATGGTCAGGCTTCTCCCCACTTTTGGCAGAAGTCCTGGGGACCATGAGCCCTGCCCAGAAGGTTGAACCATGGGTACTCTCAGCCATCCTGCATTAGCTCCCAAGAATGCATCTCATTATGTGAGAAGCAATAAATGGGCTGAGACTCTTTCCCCATGACAGACAAGTCAGACTTCTCTGATACTGAATGTTGATTCATCTCCAGCACAACTGGGGAAGGCATGGCTTGGGAGTAGTTCATCTGGGGGGGGGGGGAATCTGGAGGTTTCAGTGGCCCACAAGTTCACTGTAACTCAACAGTGTGGGTGGCAGTCAGGAATGCTCATGTGATTTCAGGTTGCACTGGGGAAGGCAGAGTGTCCAGAATGAGATGGGATGGGGAGAATGAGAGGGACACAGTCCCACTCACTGTCCTGTGCCCCAGGCAGCCTAGGTCAGGAGAACTGGGCTTTATTTAGATCTGACTCCTACTTTGGAGGAAGGCCACTGTTAAGTTGGTGAGTGCCCGGGGAGGGCAAGGCCTTGAGATTTTGTAGGAGGATAGGATAAAGGAAATGGAGTTGTGTAGCCTTGGGATGCGGGAGCACATGAGGCCACCTTCAAGTGTCTGAAGAGTCTGAAGGGGAATGAGCTTTGCTTCAGGGAGCAGAGCCAGGAGGAATGGAAGCAGATGTCAGAGAGGCCGCTTGGGGCAGGGTGAACAGGACTCACATGGAGGCTGTCTCAGGGCCTAGACTGCCTTGGGAGAAAGGGGGCTCCTGCTTATTGGAGGTCACCAAGCCAAATCTGGGGGATCACTTGTCACTCAAGCCTGGAATGGGCTTGACTGACTCTGAAACTCAGTGATTACACAGCATTCAGAGGATCTGCGGCCCAAATAGACTTTAGAGTCAACAAGTTGGATCTCCTTTCTTTTCAGAGAGAAGAAAAGAGATCTTCCCAGGATCACACAGGTGGTGGGTGATAAAACTAGGTCTCAAAACATCCGCTGACTCCCAGTCCAGGGCTGCCCCTACATCCTAATGACTGGATGGTGACCAAGCTGGCCATGGGTACAAGCCACCCATCAGGGCCCTAGAAAATCATCTCCCTTCTTAGCCAAGGATCTCAGACGAGTTCCATGGGTGGTTTCCACACAAATGGCTCAACATCACTTCTGGACACTTGTTCCCATGGAGGCTGAACCCACTGCTCCTGTGAAAGAATCAGCCTTTTTTAGGGAGACAAGCTAGAGGGAATTCTTATGTCTGCCCAGGCACCTGGAGGCTGACCTTCCCTCCAGCTGGCCAGTCCTGACAGAAAGGAGGTGCCTCGAGGGGTAAACAGTGGATGAGATTTCCACTGGACTTTCCCATGTAAGTTAAGAAGCAGTTCATTATGGCTGCTGACAAGCCTTACAGGAGACATTCCCTGAGCCTCAGGCTCAGCCGACAAGGATTTTTCCCTTTGACCTCATTGCATAATCTCAGGGAAGCTGAATTCTTTGTAAGCTACTTACCAGGTGGGTAAAGATGCCAGGCAGACCCAGGGCCCGTGGCTGGGAAGACTCCAGACAAATCTGCAATTCTGCCCTCAGCCACCCACTTCCATGCCCAGCTGCCAAGCGCTCCATGTCATGGGGATGAGTGTGGGGAAACCATGAGGTCTACACAGATCTGATAATAAAATGTGTAAGTGATGATGGCATTCACCACATGGGCTGGCCCTGTGCACACACATCTCTCATGCTCTAGCTGTTTCCTTGGGCTGGCAGGTGTCCCTCTGTCCTCTCCCTCTACCCAGCTACTTGTAGAGTGCTCAGCTCCAGGACCAAAGATCATGGAAGAGAAAGGTCTGGAGTCAGGGCCTGTAGGAGTTCACTTCCTCACAAAGAGGAGCCAAAGTCTGCACTCTGGAGCAAAAGAACAGACCAGGGTGGAGAAAAAGCAGGAGAGAGGAAACTCCTAGCCAAGAGGACTGCCCAGTGTAATGACTGTGGGAGACTGGGAATGGACTGCGTTCTGAGGGTTCTCTCTGCCTCCTGGGCTGGCAAATTCCAAAGCTGGGCTATGCCTAGGATTCTTCCTCTGCCCCACCTATTACTCCCCTGCCCAGGACAATGAGGGCAGGTCCTTCCAATGCCGCCCACAGCCCATCTCACCCTCCCCCTTCCCACTATGCACATTCTTCTTGCCACCCCCACAGTCACCACCCTGCATGAGGCTCTTATCATTGTTCATGTAAACTACTGTGATGGCCCCTTCATCAGTCATCTTGACTCCAGGCTCTGCCCTCCCCAGACCACCCTTCTCACCAACACCTGTGTAATCTGAAAGAACAGCTCTGATCATGTGACTCCTTTGTGCAACCCTGACAGGTCCTCAGTGCCT
>NW_027186352.1:2163770-2236968 GCF_028583685.1 Petaurus breviceps papuanus
CCCCCCAAAGTTCAGGTTCTCTACACAATTCCCCCAAAGCCCAGCATCTTCACACAATCCCCCCAAAGCCCAGCATCTCCACACAATCCCCCCAAAGCCCATCATCTCCACACAAGCTCCCAAAGCCCAGCATCTTCACACAATCCCCCCAAAGTTCAGGTTCTCTACACAATCCCCCCAAAGCCCAGCATCTCCACATAATCCCCCCAAAGCCCAGCATCTCCACACAAGCTCCCAAAGCCCAGCATCTCTGCTAACCCTTGTATTCATAGGAATATGACCCCTATAACCCCTCTGCTGGGTGGTAACCTTCTGGAGGATGGGGACTTTCACCCTGGAATCCCATTGTCAAGTCTTGTGTCTTACAAAGAGGGAACAAGAGCCTCACCCTTTCTAACTCATGAGGCAAATGAGAGCTACCTAGTCAGGGCTGGAGGAAATAAAAACGACAAATGTCAGGAGATGCTGAGTTTTGCACAAGATTTAAATTAATAATGACAATTATCAGACAATTAGATCCCCCCCCCCCCCCCCATAGTCCCATGCCATCAGCAGCATCACAGAGGGGATTGGGGTGATTATCACCATTCTTTTTAGCTGGCTTTTATCTGTGCTGTAAGGTTTGCAGTCAGGATCTCATATGATCCTTGCAGCAACCCAGGGAAGAAGGGGATATTATTGTCCTTATTATACAGATGAGGAAACTGAAAAAGAAGCGAAGTGACTTGCCCAGGGCCACTCAGTCAGTGTCAGCTCTTCTAACACCAAGGGCAGAATTCTGTGCACTCTGGCTCCCCCTGGCTGCCTAGACAGGTGAAAGTGACCCAAATGGCGTACAAGTCCAGGATTCCCCCGATAGCACCTTGCACTGTCCATCTTTGTGCCCTTGCATTGACCATCCAGTCCCTCTGCCTAGGATGGGCTTCTCTTCATTTCTGTCTTATGGGGTCCTTGGTTTCCTTCAAGCTCTACTCAATTTCTACTTCCTATAGGAAGCCAAGCCCGACACTAGAAATGACTTTCAGTCTATTTCATTTCATTTTTTTCTAGGCATATGTTGTTTTCTTCCAATACAATGAATGGAAACCCCTTAAGGTTTCCTTAAATCCTTAAGGTCAGAATTATTATTTTTTTGTCTTTGTATATCTAGTTACTAGAAGAGAATCTAGCACACATAGTAGGCACTTGACAAATATGTAATGAATGAATGAGTGGATGGATGGATGGATGGATGGATGGATGATGGATGGATGGATGGACAATGCATAAAAAGTGTTCGTGGAAGGTGCTCATTTTCCCAAGAATGGTGTTAACTCAGGACCAGAACAAGTCTAGGGAGCAGTTCCTCAATTCTTATCTGGGGGTCAAGATCTCAATGACTGATTAATGTCCTGAAAATTTTTCAATTAGATTCAGAACTAAGTTTGAACTTCTCCCATAGACTTTGTTGGAAAGGCAAACTCACAAACCACCCTCCCTTTCTATTGCATCTTCTTCAATGAATGTTTTTCTCCCTTGAGCAAAATAGTTATGAAAATCACTTTGTATTTTTTTTAACTTCATCTTGCCTGGAGCCATTGCAACTTTCTATGTGTGAACTGTTCCCATCTTAGGGTTGGCATCTGGACTTTTCCCCACAGGTCTCCCTTCTGTGCCCCTTGCTCTGGTTATATAAACAGTGAGAAAGCTCCCTGCAGATCACAGAATTCAGGGGCTGGGAGGAAAACCCTCTTTAACTGCTTTTGAAAAAAACTGCATTATAAGAATTTCCTGTCATGGGAGCTTCTCATGACTTATCAAACACAAAAGAGACAGGGCTAGGAAATTGACGGCTTGGTTGAGGGAAGTCACGTCTTTAATAAATTCCACTTGAGTCCAACTCTTTTTTCCACCCACTGTTATGGGAAATATTTAAGGAAGAGGGAAGTTCACCATTCAACTCTACTACTGATATTGGAGGAAAAAAATCCACACTTCTCCCTATAAACGACCACCTTTCTTCTCTACTCCTTTGCCTGGCTTTCAAAAGCAGCCTGGATTTGACTCCAGTCTGCTTCATTTCTCACTCTTCCTCATCAAACCTCCTCCATTCCAGAATAACTGACAGATGGGATGCCAAGGAAAGAGCTTTAGGTCTGGACTCAGAAGAACTGGATGTGGATCATCCCAACTCTGCAGGTACAGACAATGACCACAGACAGACCACTCACTGTTCTGGGCCTCGGTTGCGGTTGGGCTAAATGACATTCAAGCTCTCAATCTATGGCCTTAAGGTCTGACTCTTCTCTCAATCTATGGCCTTAAAGCCTGGCTCTTCTACCCAATAATCCATGAAACTTTGGGAAAGTTGTCCCAATGCTCAGCAATAAAGTGGCAATAATAACCCTTGCAGGTTTCCTTCACAGGGTCTTTATAAAGGAGAATATCAGAAGACTGTAAGCTCTCTGAGGGCAGGGAACGTTTCAGTTCTGTCTTTATATCCTTATTGCCTATCACAGTGCCTGGGTTTTAGTGAATGTACTGGAGGAATGGATGTAAATTGCTTTGTAAGCCTTGAAAATAACTCCAGTCAATGGATCCAGGCAGGAGTGCCCTTCCTCAGGGAAAACCACATCTTCTCCCACCTTCTCAGCTGGGGGAATTCTAACCCTCATACAGAATATAAGCATCAGCTGTTTCTGTTCTGGTCAGTAACTTTGAGGGTCTTCCCCTCCCAGATGGATTCATTTGTGAAGGTAAACTAGGCCATCTTCTCCCCTCATTCTTACCTAGCCTTTTATTACTGAATGGATGTTGCCTCAGACAAACTGAGACCTGGGAAAGACCTTATCTTAAAAAGGTCAAGATTTCCCACTGCCTCTGGGGCCATCGCCAGTCATCCTGACCTATGCCTGGCTATTGGACTCTTAGGACTGTGGAGGAGAGACTGAGGCTGATTTATGTGTATATATGTGCATATATTTGTGTATATATGTTAATTGCACGCATAATACTCACACGTATATACACATGCATTATCGGTATGTATAAACACACACGCATATACATATGTATATGTCTTAGGTTCTTCACTAGCTTATGACACACATATATGTATGCACGCATGTATTGTAGGCATATGTATATGTGTACCATACATATGTGTGTATATCTTGGGTCCTTCACTAGCCTAACTACAACACATATACATACATGTGTATACATATGTAAAATACACATATACATATATACATAAACATACATATATAAACATTATCTGTTCTTGCTCATTTGAAAAGTAGCTCTGCATATGTAAGGTGGGTATACATAAGGTTTGAATCTCTGAGTATAGACTCTATCCCTTGTAAACATGCTTTTCTGGAGGAATGTGTAGACCTCAAGTCCTTTCACTCAAGTTAATGGGTACCAAAGAGGTCTTTGGGCTGTGACTGAGATATGTGGTATCTTGGGAACTTCCTCTTGAGCCCCAAAGCAAATCATCCCCAGACTTTTGGCAATCAATATAACAGTTGGTGAAGAAGCTCACCCCGCCCTGACCAGACTATGTCTCTGCTACTGGACTCATTTCTAGGCAAAACATTTTAGGAAGGGTATCAATAAGTTGGAAAGTTCAGAATGAGGGCAAATGGGACAGTGAAGGATTTGAAGGTAATAATACATGAGTAGAGGTTGAAGACTGAGCCACTGCCAATAATCTTGGAAAGAGCTTGGACAAAGTCAAAGACCACAGGACTGTATAAAAGCAAACGGGAACTCAACTTTCAGAAGAAGGACAATGGTGATGTTTGTAAACTCTAAGCCAACGGGCATGGCTTAATTCCTGGGAAGATTCCCAAATGGATTGTTGCTGAGATGTTAGAAGAAGATTTAGAAAAGGGAGATTTCATATCAACAATGATGAAATATCCGAACTCTTTAACTGGTATTTTGCTTCCATTTCTTCTCCCAGGAGAATAATCCTTGGACTGTAAGGATAGAACGAATAGGACGGGATGCAAATTCAAACAATTCAAGTGAGTAAGCTGCCCCCTAGAGGATCAAAAGACCCGGCAGAAGTGATGACTGAGCTGTTCTTGATCATTCAAAGGGTTTTCTCCCTATGGATAGCTCAGTCAGTCGGTCAACTAACATTTATTAAATGCCTACTATGCGACAGACAGTGTCTTAAACAATGGAGGTACAGAGAAAGGCAAAAACAAACAAACAAGGGGTTCTCATGAACAAATGATAATTAAAAGACCACACACTGAAAACAGCCTCAACCGGCAAAGACGACAAGATAGGGGACCAGCAAATCTCCCGAAAGGACAGGCCCGTGGATACCTGTTTGTGGAGTTATGAACTGGCCCGACCACACTAGCAAGTAATTTGGAATCACGCTAAGAAAGGGATGAGAATGTCTACACCCTTCGGTGACCCATCACTAGGCAGAGACTGTAAAGAAGTCAAAGAGAGGGGGGAAGGTCCCATACACCCCAAACTACTTCCAGTGGCACTTTTTCAAGTAGAGAAGAAATGCAAACAAAGCAGAAGCCCATCAGCTGGGGATGGTCGTGCAACATGAGGTAACAAAGTATCACAAGGGACAAAGACTACAGGCACATGGAAAAGCATGGGGAGATGTGGAAACTGAGGGACTTCAGGGCTGTAACAATGTTAGTGTCAAGGTGGATGAAAAGGGAGAAAATCACAAATGGTAGGCAATTATAGTGACCAAGCCCTACCTTGAGGAAGAGATCTAAAAAATGCTTCCTCACAGAAGCGAAGGACATGGGTGGAGTATTTCCTCTGATGTCAGTTCGTTGGTTGGCTCAGGATTTGGGGTCTGCTTTTGTTCTCTCTTATTCTTTTTGAGTCTTTGTGCCAATGAATGGCTCTCTTGGGGGGGGCAGAGATAGATTTAAAAGTGAAGTTGAGGGATGGTTAGGTGGCACAGTGAATAGAGCACCGGCCTTGGAGTCAGTTGGACCTGAGTTCAAACGTGACCTCAGACACTTAACACGTACTAGCCGTGTGACCTTGGACAAGTCACTTAACCTCAATTACCCTGCCTTTCCCCTACAAAAAAGCAAAAAAAAAAGTGAAGTTGAGGGAAAAAAAAAAGATCAGAAAGGTAAACATTTCCCCAGTTTTTGTGAAGGAGAAGAAGGATCTGCAAATTATAGACTGGTTGGTTTAACTTCTGTTCTCAGAAACAGTAGGAAAAAATATTCATGAGAAAGTTTGTAGGCATCTCCAAAGGAAGCTGTGATCACCCAAGTCATCAGCACTACATCTAATCTAGGTCATGGCAAACTAACCTCATTTCCTTTTCTGACAGGGTCACTGGACTGGAAGATCAGGGGAGCACTATAAATAAAATTTACCCAGATTTCAGTAATGCATCTGACAATGTGTCATGCTACTCTTGTAAAAAAAAGGAGAGATGTGAGTTGCATAAGTGTACATGGAAGGGGTTTGGGATATGTTGGACCTGCCGAATAGCCATGAAAAGGCCTAATCTGGTGCCAAGTAGCGGTCTTTATTCTGGTACTCCAGGGATTTCCGTCTCCGTGCTATTTGCCGTTTTTAATTGATAAAATGTCATTATTATTAAAATTGCAGGTGTCTTAAAGCTAACATGTTGAGAATCCAGATCCAAATATAGAATACTGGATTAGATCTAACAAGACAAGTTTCATTAGTGACAAATATAAAATCTGACATTGGCATTATAAAAGTCAACTTTACAAGTACAAGATAGAGGAAATGTCCAAATAAGAGTCACTCTGGAAAATATCTGGATGCTCTGACAGACTGTAAGCCCAACATGAGTTAACAGTATGATATGGCTGCCTAGAAAACAAACATGGACTGTGTCTTCACTCCAAGGGACACCCCCAGTGCCTAAAGCACAGGGTGAAAGTTTGTATTCAAAGCCATTACTGAGGCAGCTCCCTCCATGTTTAGGGAGCACCAATTGTTAGCAAGTTTTTTCCCTGATGTCAAACCTAAATTTGCTCCTGGATGATTTCCCTCCATTACACCTGGTTCTTCCTCCCTGGGGACAAACCAACCTTTTTTAAATGACAGCCTTTCAAACACTTGAAGACAAATGTCATGACTTTCCCTGAGTCTTCTCCTCCAGGGTTAGCATCTCCAGCTTCTTCACCCAAATTTCATTTGGCAAGATCTTGGATCTTCACTAGCCTGGTCACCCTCATCTAGCTGTCCCGGTTATCTCCCTCGATTTAACCCTAAATCAACACTGACCAAAATATTCTCCAGCTTGCCACTATCCTTCCTAATATGTCTTCCTCAAGCAGAGTCAAGGGGCTCTCAATACCCCAGTCTCTGACACTATATCTCTCAATGTAGCCTAGGGACATTAATTTCGTTTTCAGCTGCCAGCTATGTTGGTAGCTGATGAAAGTGCCCAAGATGATGAGGAAGCTGAAGATGTCAATTCCACCATGGCATTGCTAAACTTGGAATTTTATCTGGCCATGCATGGTAGGAACTTGGCTTTTACCTTGTGTGCTTGGTCCAGTGCTTGCTTCCTGTAGTCAAGCTCTTCATCCAGATAGCCCTTCTGTTTGCTAAATAACTCCTGAGGACAGAAAGAAGGTCATGACCTGGTTATGGGTAGCCTGGCCCCACAACCTTGAAAATGATTTTCCTTTCTGTGGGAGGTTCTGCCTACCTTCTCATTCTCCAGATCCACCATCTTCTGCTGCAGGGCAGACTCGGTCACTTCTATCTGCTGGAGCCACTGAACACGAAAGATGACAAGCAGTCATGGTCAGGCACTTAGTCAAAGGCCAAAGAAGGCATAGTCAGAGATGAGCCCCAATGGCACCAGAAAGAGAGCCAAAAAGGGCTGAGCAGAGAATGAAATGAGAAGAGAGCCCTCAGGGCTCTCCCCAGGTGTGCAGCAAGGAGTCAGTCACACAAACCAGTGACATGGGAAAGGCCAGTTGTCCCTATCTCTAACCCTGATGATGACAGGCTGCTGAAGATGGAAGCCTGGTTGTGGTCCTGCCTGCTGTTCACTACCCATGTCAGTGAGCTCAGAGATTCTTCCAAGGTGCCCCTGGGGAATCAGGCCTGGGGTGACTGGTAGCTCGAGTGGGTTGGCATTGCTGGAAGCCTGCCCCCTTCCCCACCCATTTCCCAACCCAACCATCTCTAGCCTTCCTCCTTTGGAAAAAAGAAAAAAAGTTTGCATGAAGGGGTGTTTGTTGGGGGGGGCCAGGGAGAGCTCTTGGCTTCAGGCTTCCCAAAGAGAATAAATAAGGAAAGAAGGACTGCATTTTCAGCCATCTTTCTAACCCAAACTCTCCCAGAGTTTCTCGCCCTCTGTCCCTCACAGGCACAAGCATTGGGCAGGCCACACATGGACTGTGGGAGGGGAGAGGGTAGGCAGCTAAGTGTGGGTCGATCTGCAGGTGTGAGGTACACAAGGAGAGGGCTGTGGGTCCCATGCCACAGAACTGTGAATGGGCACATTCCCAGTGACCAGTCTAAGTACCTTTTTACAGGCCAAACCAAAATTCACAACAGTCCACAAGGTGGCATGCATTGCTTATCTTCTCTAAAACCTGGGCTTAGCAAATGTGGACACTTGCACATCAGAGTCCAGGTGAATCTTACATGGACAAGCTCGATCACGAATGCTGTTCATGCAGGAACAAATGTCACCTCACAGACTTTTCCATGGCAGGGCATCGTTAGTGGATTTCTATCTGTGCCTCCGGCCCCTAATTCTGAACAATCACACCTTTGTGTTCTGCACAACCATGTATACGACTGTGTACAAGAAGAGGGCGGAAATATCTGTTACCTTCTCAGCCAGGGTCAGGACTGTCCTTGCTTGGATGACAATGACTTGCTCCTCATTGGTCAAATTCTGTAGGTAAAAGCAGAAGAGAGAGCCAGTGGGTCCAGGTGGTTCTGCCTGGTGCTCCACTGTCCCAGACACTACACATTCTGGAGAAGCATTTAGCAAGACTGCAGAAACCTGCTTTCCTTATAGAACAGCATCATCTTATTTTCCTTTGGTTCTAGAAATGCCCATATCTCCTCACCCTTCTAAGGCAATTCGTTTTTCATCTGTAGATACAGCATCTGATTTTTTTTCCCTATTTGAACCTCTCCACAGCTCTTCTGGATTATTAATGACCTGATTTCATGGCATCTTCTAGAGTAGAGAAAGCCTGGCCCCCAGGACACCATTTTCCACATGGAGTCACTTACAGATTGAGCAAAGATCCAAAGATTGCAGTGATGAGAATGCTGCCCATACCTGTGTCTCTGGGCACACTTTTCCTTAAAGTGCATCCGCACAAGAAATACATCCCATGAGTTATTAAAACAGTGCCTGGGAACCAGGGATCACAGGTACAATACTCATGCTTGGAAAATGGCTGGAGTTTCTGGAATTTCCCAGATTCTCCAGTCACCATGTTTTACTTATGGCCCTGGCAGGATGGATGGAGGCCTTTATTCCTGACTCCCAGTCACTGCATTCAGATTTTGACAATGGCATTAGGATCTTCATTTGGTTACACTGGGGACCTGAGCATCCAGAGGGGAACACGGACCACACACTCTCTGTACCTGGGAAATTCCACCATGCTTGCACAGCCAAGGGGACGACCCTGGGCTCGGGGGATGGCATCCGATGTCTGACTGAGGCTTCCATTTACTGATCAACATTTCCCTCCAAATACAGCAAGGCACCAAAAGGGGCACTAAAACAACCCTGGCCCACGTGTACACAGAGGAGACTCCTTCTCAGGCAGGGAGTACTATGTGGGCATTTAGGGAGAGCAATACTGTTGAGAGGAAAGGGGATGAGAAGAAAGTCACAAATTCCATCCTGACCCTCGGGGAGCTCCTGGTCTAATGAGGTGCTAAACTAGGCCGGTTGCTAGTCTGCCCTGGTGTATGGAGTGTCCACACGGAGAGTTCCCTATACCGTCAAAATCAGTTCAGTTTGTTGCTGCTGCAGCTGTTAATGTGAGAAGTACTGCCTTAGTCCCAGGAGAGATGAAAGTGAAAGAGGGCTGTGGATTCTAAAAGTCAATATTTCCCTGGTGGGAGCAGGGGCAAGAAGACACAATCAGAATTTCAGAAGGGAGAGAGCCCTGATGACTAGAAGGACAACAGCTCAAGGAAGGCTTCCCAGAGGAGGCCCTGGTGTTCCTGAGCTCAGTCTTGAATGAAGCCAAGGATTCTGAGAGACATGGTTAAGGAGGGGACACATACCTAGCAATGCATAGAGGCTGAGGCTGCCCACAGTCAGATATGAATGGTAAGATGCCAAGTTCAGAGAAGAGACAGTTGTTCAGTTTGGCTGAATAAAGATTGTAGAATGGGATAAAGAGGAAATAAATCTGGAAATGTATGAAGGAACCAGGTTGTGGGCTTTCACTGCTAAAGTAAGTACTCTGCATTGTTTTCTCTAGAGGCAATAAGGAGCCATTGATGGTCTTTGACCAGGAAAGTGACATAAGACTCGGGCTTTAGGAAGGTTATTTTGGCAGGTAGGGAAAGTTATTTTGGAGCAAGGAGAGATGGGTAATGAGGATACTAATTAAGATGCTGTTATGGTAGCCCAGGAGAAAGGTGCCGAGGCCTTGAGCAAGAGTGAGAGATGTCTCTAAAGTAGGATTGGCAAGACTTGGAAGTCGAGAGGTGGGGAGTGAGAGAGAAGGAAGAGATGGCTTTGAGGCTGAGAACTAGGAGGGGGAAGAGGAGGAGTCTTCAAGAGAAAAGGAGTGAAATTGGAGCAAGAAAAAGGCAATTCAGGTCTTTCTCCTGCCACCGACTGGAGCTTATTCCGAGAATCCTCTGCTCCGGGGCCTGTCCTCACCCTCCTCATCCCAGCCTTTTCCTTTTTGAAAACACTAAGAATAATGTCCTTACATCAATTTTTGCGAGAGCCAATGACCTGCCATGCCTGAAACAGAGACCGTACTCGGATTGCCCTTAGCCCTAATAATCATGAAGTCCACATTTACAAGAAGAATGGGAACCAGTGGGCAAAAGCCCATGAACCGAAGGCACACAATAGACACTTCACAGATATTGACTGGGCTCCCCAAAGTGATCAAATTGTGACTTGTGGTGCAGACCATAATGCCTACGTCTGAAATCAGAAAGATGGCATCTGGAAATCAACCCTGGTGATCCTGAGGATTAACTGTGCAGCCACCTTTGTGAAATGATCTCCCCTGGAGAATAAATTTGCCATAGGGAGTAGAGCTCGACTGATTTCTGTGTGCTACTTTGAGTCTGAAAATGACTGGTGGGTGAGCAAACACATGAAAAAGCCAATTCGTTCTACTGTCCTGAGTTTGGACTGGCACCCCAACAATGTTTTATGGGCTGCTGGATCTTGTGACTTCAAATGCACAGCTTTTTCTGCCTACATTAAAGAAGTTGGTGAAAAACCAGCCAGTGCTCCATGGGGTACCAAGATGCCTTTTGGTCAGCTGATGTCGGAGTTTGGTGGTAACCGAAGTGGTGGTTGGGTACAAGGAGTTAGTTTCTCTGCCAGTGGGAACCGCCTGGCTTGGGTCAGCCATGATAGTACTGTATCAGTTGCCGATGCCTCCAAAAACGTGATGGTTTCACAGCTGAAAACAGAGTTCCTCCCACTCCTGAGCATGTTGTTTGTCTCTGAGAATAGTGTGGTGACTGCTGCCCAATGCTGTTCAATTATGGTGATCGTGGCTCCTTGACCTTCATCTCCAAATTAGACATTCCAAGACAGAGCACCCAGCGCAACATCTCTGCCATGGAATGCTTCCACCACATGGACAAGAGAGCCACAATTGAGGATCGCAACACCGCTCTAGAAACGCTACCCCAAAACAGTATCACCCAAGTGTCTATTTTTGAAGTAGACAAACAAGACTGCCGCAAATTTTGTACCGCTGGCACTGATGGAGCAATGACAATTTGGGATTTCAAGACTTTGGAGTCTTCAATCCAGGGGCTACGAATCGTGTGAAGCTGTATTTCCTTTCTCTAGCATGACAGACACTTAACAGAATGCAGCTCCAGCATTTGCATGAACACAGGAAAGACCCTACCAGAAGTCCAAACCTCGCGGATTTTTTTTAACATAATTGGTGACTGTATTGGTTTAAAAAAAATCAGCAGTGATGTCTTTTTGATCGGCTATTTTAGTCTATTCTTGACCAAAGCTTCTGTTTAAATAGTTTATTGTGGGAAGTTATCACACTAAATTAAAGGGGGATTATTTGTAAATAGTCTGCTATAAAAATAAAACAAACAGGAAAGAAAAGGAAGAATGTGCTTCATTTTGGACATATTCAGCTTGAAATCCTGATGGGATGCTCAGGTGTAGATATGGAGACTTTGAAGAGACTTTGGGGACCAACTAGTTCAACATCCTCACATTACAGGTGAAGAAACTGAGGACAAGAAAACTTACATGACTTACCCAAGGTCATACCAACAGTAAGTGGCAGAGGTGAGAGATGAGTCTGGCATTTATGTCTTCAAGTTAAGCATGAAGGAGAAAGGTTACATCTGCACTACAGATATGGAGTCATTTATGTAGAGGTGAAAATTAAACCCATATGAGTTCATGAAATCACCAAGAGAGAAAATACATAAAGAGAACAGGGAGGGAACAGGGAGCAGTGACGCTTAGGGATCAACAATGTTGTCCTGGACCAAGGGACTGTGATGGGATGGGCCAGCAGGTCGGAGCAGGACTCAGAGAAGCCTATGGAGGATAGCTTTGATGAAGCACCCGGCAGGATCAAAGTCCACCAAGAAGTCAAAAAGAATGGCAACTAAGAGAACGCCACTGGATCTGGGGCTACAGTACGTGTTTGTGATGCTAGAGAGAAGAGGGTTTTTTTCTTAGCCCTCCCCCCCCGCATTACTACAGTGTGACTGCCTTTCTCTGGCTCCCAAATGCGCCAGGAGCAGCAGGAAAGACACAGAGCCTGCTGGAGTCTGAGCTCTGCCGGGAGGGGAGAAGAAGGGGCTCCAACAGCGGGCTTGGGTCACTGCTGTTAGCTATGAGTTAGACGGTCAGCTGGGAGAGTTTCAAACAGATGCCAACCTGTCTATTTGTCCATTCATTCATTCATTTCATATGTTATATGCTAAGAGATGGGGGACATATAGGTAAGAGAGACACATAAGAGAGACATTTGTTTTCTCTTCTCTCTAAGAGATACATCCCTGTTCTCAAAGAACTTGTTCACCTGTAGGGGGTAGATAAGGTACTTGCACAAATAATTATAATCTAAATAAACATGAAAAGTGTGTAACAGAGTAACCATAATCATCCACGGGGAGGCAGGGACTAAGAAACAGGCAGGAAGGATGGCAGGGGGCCTGGCCTGGGGCAACACAGTCTGAAGACTCTGGCTTTAGGCACCTGCCCCACCTTCCTGGGGGAGAGGGAGCCAACCGGGCATTGGCCATGGGCTTCCACTGAGAAGCTGGCCCGTGTGGACGTGTGGAATGGGGCTGCCTCCCTGGTCCCTCTTCTACTCCCCTTGGGAAGTTACCTGAACAGGTGCACACTCCACACTCTCCACATTTATATCTGTATGTGTCTTATCTTCCCCCAGTAGTCTGCAAGTGCTCACTTAACTTTGTTCCTTCCTCAGCTCCTAGAGCCTAGAAGGTACCCAGTATATACTCACTAAATGAATGAATGATGGGTGAATGAATGAATGAACAGAAATGCCTGGAGGCTGTTGTCTGAAACCCTCCCATGCTAACTCATATCTTCAGGCACCCAATTGACTCACACCTGCTGTAGCCACCTCCTTCTCTTGGTGGCCAGTCTCAGCAAGCAGCCTCTCTATCCTGCTGCCCTGGCCCCCTGGGGAACCAGAAAAAGGCTGTTCCAGTGTCCTAGAGCAGTCTCTGCTTTGTTCTCCCCTTCACTTCCCCTGCATCCTATCCCATTCTCAGTCCAACCCAAGGGCCACAGTTCCACTTGGCTGTCCCAGGTAGGCAGAGATGATGCGGGCAGGGAAATGACAGGGTTGTTTCCCCCTTTAAATTCCACTATGGTCAGGTTAAACACAAACATCAGCCAGGGCCAGCATGGAAGATTTGTTACCACTAGTGCCCTTGATAGAAAATGAGACTCCAGATTCAGATTATGGAATACCCGTCAGTCGTCTGACGGCCAATCTTACAGTGCAGTCCCACTCGTGGCGAATGTGACAAGATCATGGCCAACTCACATGAAGTCAACACGCCCCAGAATGGGTTCATGCCCAGAGGTGGGAAAAGCTCCCCTTTGTGCTTTACCAACCAAACCTTTGGCCCTCAGAGATCTTCTGCATCTAAATATAGACCAGAAAGTGGGAGAAATGGATGGCACACCATGCACAGTATTCAGCCAGGGAATTGGCTTTCCTTGGTCATCCTT
Source organism: Petaurus breviceps papuanus (assembly GCF_028583685.1). Lineage (NCBI taxonomy): Eukaryota > Metazoa > Chordata > Mammalia > Diprotodontia > Petauridae > Petaurus > Petaurus breviceps. The sequence goes on from NW_027186352.1 coordinate 2,177,191, forward strand.
AGGCATGTTGGATCACCAGAGAAGCCACTGAAGCTGAACTGTGGTTACCTCATACACAGCCAGAGCAAGTGGACTTCTGCTCCAAGGAAGGAAAAAGAATCCCTAATCTCACACTTTTACATTCTGTGCAACACAGCTTTGGCTGTGCTCAGGGAACGTTTGTGAAGCATCCATGGGACACACAGCTGGAGGAAGTAGGAGACCACCAGCCCAGGAGGCAGAAAACCTGGGTTCCAGCCACAAACCAGCTGTGGGACTTGGAATCAAACACTTCCTCCCTCTGCACCTCAGTTCACTCCCGTATAAATAAGGGTGTTGGATCTGACAATCTCTGTGGGTTCTTCCAGTTCTAAGCTCAAGTCTGATACTGGGATACCAACAAGCAGAAACCAGAGACCACAGCAGGGTGAACCACATCTGCAGAGTGGTCAGCAGCGTTCAGTCTGACCATCTTTTCGGTCAAATAGAACCTGGCACCTTTCTGGCTAGTGCTAGTTGGAAGGTCTCAGGGAGCTGAGTGGGGTGAGGGAGGGAAGTAAGCTAATTTTGCACAACTCAGAGGTCCAAGTCTCTCTCTGAGCTCGTGCACCTTCCCATTTTTCACTCAATGGCCAGGTTCTGCAATGCCATGGTTCAGGGGCACTTTCCCCAAGAGGCACGTTTAACTTGGCTTTGTCAGCCCAAGTGGCCCATCTCTCAGAACCAGGAGCTTTGTGTGGGAGCCAGAGACAAAGTACAGCACCTTCAGCAAGCCCCCAAGCTTTCCCTGCCTCACCTCACTGCTTTGCCATATCTCGTTCCCTCTCTGCCCACAGTGATTGGTTCCAGACTGCCCATGTGGCTCTTCCCCTGAGATCTCCATAGTGGGAGACCTTCGAGGGCAGGGCCACTGATTTGTGGGCATTGTTTAGTACTTAGGGCATGGGCAATACAGCAGCTCTCAATTACTCCAGGGTTGGTTTCTCACTGAAGGCTGATCAAAGGCCCTCATTTCTCTTCCTCCATTATGTGGCCCATGTTTGGGTCCTGCCCTTGACCTCCCTGTTATGGTCTAGACAGGAGCAGGCAGGAAAAAAATTCAGGTCCACACGTGGGACTACCTGGTAATATGCCTCATGAGAAGTCTGGTTAGGAAGAAGGTTGAGTTCCTGTGAGCCAAAAGGAGACCTGGGAGGGGGGTCTGGGTATCTGATTAACCCAAGCTCTTTGCCCCCCCTTCTCCGTTACCAGGAGTAATTGAGAGTTGGATAGTAGAGAGTTTCTGCTGCCAGTTGAAGAGCCCCCTGAGAAGCAAAGGGCCTGGGAGGGGGGATATAAAGCACCCATGGAAATCCAGAATCTAAAAACAAACAAAAACTTAATTAGACAAAAATAATTAGAGGAAAATTAAATGCATTCAGAACACTAGCAAAAAGCTCAATGTCCATTCCCTTTGCTTCCAATGTCAGGATAGCTTTGGACAATGGGCCAGGTGCGGGATGAGTTGGTCTGTTTCACAGAACATGTGCTGAAAAAGGGGGAAATAATTCTCCTTGAACCAAGATGGGTATGCAAAACAAAATGGCCACCTGAATTCTGAAGGCAGACACTTCTTCAATGAGTCTGGGTCTTAGACTATGAGAGATGGAAGGGTCCTAAGAGGCCACCCTCCAGCAGGTACCTAAGGACAAGAGCCAGAGGTGGTATGGGAGCAGCGCTCCGACTTCCTGGGCACTCTGTATGGAGAAAGGGATGGCAGTGAAGGGAGGGACCAAAGCATGCAAAGTTAGTAAAGGAACATACACTTACGGCGTTATCCCCCAAAATGTCCAGCTTCTTCATGAGCTCCTCCACAAGGATGTCCTGGGCAGCCAGAGAAAAATCAAATCATCCACAGAATGAGGTGAGGGGCTCAGGGTAGCTCATGGCAAAGCAGCACAGGAAGGAAGGGGCAGTACTGACCGTGACGCCTTCGGCCTCACAGTAAACTTGTAGGGGGCTTTTCCCCTCCACAAAAGGTGTGTGGTGAAAGTTGATAGCAGGGGATTTCCTTTCCCGCTCCTAAAATTAAAAACACAACCAACATCTGGGTGCGGCGCATTCCTGCTCCTGGATTCACCATGGACAGGGCTATGAGGACTCAGGGGACATTAGTTTAAAGAAAGGCCACAGAACATGGAAGACGCACAGGGAGGGTTCTGCAGAAGTTCCCACCATGCGACTCAGCATCATCCCAGCGACAATCAGCCTGAGGAAAATCTGCTTGTGCAGAAAGCAATGGGGAGCCCTGCGCGTTCTCAGGCAGATGCTCTCCGTCAGTCACTGTACCTCATATCTCAGCATCCTAAGGGGCAACCTGAACTCTTTATGGGCCCTGCCTGAAATAGAGGCCGGGTGGCGGTGGACACCCACCCTCCCCCTTTGCTACCATCCATCCCACATTGGTTTTGTCCAGCGTTGGCTGGCAGGAGGCTATAAGCTTTTCCCAAAGGACTGAGCATGAGGGCTGTGAAATGCTCTAATCCTTGGCTCGACATCAGTCCTGCCAGGCTGGGACAGTCACAGGAAACACTAGTTGGATCTTGGTCTTCACCGAGCTTTGACCAGAAGAGGATGCCCTCCCCGCCCCCTAGTGGCCTTGGGAGCCCAGACAGATTCTAGGACGGACACTCACCTCCAGCTCTAAGATCCGGAATTCCAAGAGTTCGTTTTGATCTTTCACGTCCTGGACATCATGTTTTAGCCGCGCTTCTTCTGTCTCCATTTGCTTTATCTAAAATAGAGAAGAGTCTGTAACCAGATGATCCCATGTGGCCTGTACTTTGAGGCGCACCAGAGGTGAGCTCTAGTCTTAGGAAGACCAGAGGAAGAGAGGTGGGCCCACCCAGTGGCTTCCTAGCGCTGGCTCAGGACATCGAGCATGGCACAGTATGCCAATCATCGTCATTTCTAGAGCCCCATAGAGATTGTAAAGCACCTGCTTTATGCCTTATGGCTTCCCAACCCCTTGGAGCAGGGCCACCAACAGCCACTAATAGCCCAGATGGCAAGTTCTCTTACTATTTATCCCGGGGACACCTACACCTATTCCTAAGACAATCTACTCTGTTTCAGTAAAGGAATAAAGCAGACTCCCCCACCCATCCTTCTGGGAAATCCAGAAAGGTAGAGGTGAGTGATAGAGACCCTGTGAGCAGGCAACCGGCTGAGAATCAGACAGAGAGGGCATGATGGAGACTGACTACTCCATTTTGTAACTCAGTTTCACTGACCTTTGAGTTTTGTGTTTTCTGTAAAACCCCCACTCATGAGAAATTAGCATAGGCCATAACATAATCCCAGCTCAGCTAACGCATTCCCTTGTGCTAGCTAAAAGTTGTGTAAAAGCCATGAGCCTCTGGGTCTGCATGTTGGTCAAGAGCCTTGGGCCCGACTTATTTCTGCAAGCACATGCCTTGCTAAGTAAATAACTGTCTGGATCTACCTCAGTGGCCTCGTTTTCTATAGCACTACAGTAGTTCGTCTCCATCTCCACAAAGTTAAGGGAACTGAAGAGGAAGAGGAAGAAGCTGGGGGAGGAGGGGGGGAGAAGAAGTTAACTAAGAATCTGAGAAGACCCCAGGCCAATAACCTCTAGTGACTTCTTGGCCTGACTGTGGAAAGCTCACTACTACCCAATCCACTTCTTCAGGCCTATTGGCTGAGTGACCCAAGGGACCATGTTTTGCCCCCTGCCCAGGCAGTCTGTCTTCAGTGAGCAGCAGTTCTCAATCATCTACTTTTCTTGTGAAGAATATTTAGATTGAGGTAGTTAGTTAATACAACCAATAAATACATCTTTCCAAAGTACTCTCTTCAGGCCACACCCAAGGCAGGCACCACTTTGTTTGAATGGCACATCAAGAATTCCCATTTTTCTTGGTAGGACTATGCCCTTTGCCAATGCAAATACTGCCCCCTACTCCTCCCCACCCCCACACACCCACAGCCACAATTAAGAAGGCAGTCCTCGAGGATTGCTATGGTAAAATCAGTCGCTGTCTGATGGTCAGTTCTTTGGGGCTGAGATCTAGGAGGGGGCAAATGAAGATGCTTATAAGGACAGAGCTAGTGATTTATGTGCATGAAATAAACAGCTTCCAAAAGTTATGGAGAGGAGGGTGAGGGTGAGCTGGAGAGCAGTGCACCCGACAAGCAGCCACCACTGCTTCCTATCTAACTACTCATTTTTGTCAAGAAGAGAGTAAAAGCTGTTATTTCTTCACAACTGAAGGATTGCAAGGACTGTTAATACCCTCTAAGTTTCATCCTCCTGGAGCACAGTCCCAGTCACTCTACCCTAGTTATCTCTGAGTAAGTGTTCAGAAAGGACTCTTTGGTCTGACTCTATATGATTGTAGCAGATCTGAGGTTAATTTGAAGGCTTGACTGTTCTGCTCTCTGAAAACTTGTTAAGACAGTTCCAAGAGCAGGCAGACTTTTCTGAGTGCCATGGAGCCCCCAAGCTCATGGAGATGATCTCTTTGATGTCAGTGAGACTCAGGGATCATTTTCAGGCAAGTCTGACTTCATATCTGAAACCATGGCTAATGCTGTGACCACAGGCTCCCACCAGAGGTGTGGGAAATGGAAAACCACACTACAAATGCCATGAGAAGGAGAACGCTGTCCTCATTGAGCATCATTTCAGCTGAGTGGTTCTTATGGAAGAGTTGACTAACAATGGCTGCCTTCTATTGGGCTGGAGAAAGAGGGAGTTGTTGAGTATTGAAAGACATTGCTTTTAAAGCACCAATTTCACATTTTTGAAAAATGCAAAAGAAAATGAATTTCAGGAGACAGGAACAGGGCTTTTTTTTTTTCTTTTACCACCCTGTTAAATTGAATATACATTAAAAAAGAAATTCTACTTAAAGTTCAGTTTCCCATGTAAGCTGTTTTTTTCTTGTTCTTTGTTTGCTGCAGCCTTCAAGTTTGGTGATAGTGGTTAAATTCATAACAAAATGGAAAATTTTGTAAAAGAACCCCCTGGCAGAGTCATTGAACAGACAGGAAGGCGTCCAGCTGGCCTGCGGATTCTCTTGGGTTTAGGGCTTCCAGGATATTAGAGAAAACCAGCCTTTAAGCCCAGAAGCAAAAGGGCATGACCCCTTACCTTGGGAAGGCTGTTTTCTCTGGCTCAGTCCATGTTGGCAGGGGCTGCCGAGCCCACTGCTCTACTTAGATGAATATATGTTGAGAAAATATGGTTCATTAAAAGGAGACAGTGTTTTAGAAGGCAAGTGTCACTTACATGCATCCAACCAAACCGTCTGTAACTTCTACAAAAAGCATGGACCCAGGAGGCCAAAGCTGGAGCTCACTAATAATAACAACATTAGCAGTAACTCTTCACCTGGATATAGATGCCTACCACCACCATCACCACCACCACCACTACTGCTGCTGCTACTACTACTGCTGCTGCTGCTGCTGCTACTATTGACATTTAACTAGTGCTTAAAGGGTTTCTAAGTGCTTTCTACCCCTTAATTCATTCAAGATTTACAAAGCACTCATCTAAAGTTAAACTGGTAAATATAAATAGCCAATTTTACATATTTTTTTTCTCAGAGACCGTTTCTAACCCCTTTTTTTCTGTTTAGATTGAAGATTTGCAAAGTATAGTTTTTTCGAATGACCAGAAGAAAGTAGCTTCGGTTGCTGAAGGGACAGCCTTGTGTGAGGCATGCTTCTGATGGGAATGCTGTTATTCTCACCCCTCATCCCACAGTCAAAGGATGCTGTGGCTTAAACCACTGCTAGGATTAAGGACTCGTGAAGCCTGAAACATATTCTAGGTAGGAAGACTAAGAATCTGCCAATTGTCAAAGCTGTGTTTTGTCAAGAATCAGTCAAGGAGTGATGCACAGAGTCATGGCATTTGAAACTTAGAGGAAGCCTCAGCAGCCCTGACACCAACCTGTATATGAAAGGCATCCCAACTACAATATTCTTGACAAGTAATTGTCTAACACCTGGATGAAGATTTCCAAGGAGAAGAAGTCCACAACCTCCTGAGGCAGCACATTCCACTTTGGGATAGCTCTCATTGTTGGGAAAGGGTTCCAATTTTAAACAAATAATTTGAGGGGTAGATGGATTCATGTAGGGCAGCTAGGTGGCACAGTGCATAGAGTGCCAGCCCTAGAATCAGGAAGACCTGAGTACAAATCTGCCGTCAGACACTTACTAGCTGTGTGATCCTGAAAAAGTCATTTAACCCTGTCTGCCTCAGTTTCCTCATTTATAAAATGAGCTGGAGAATAAAATGGTAAACTGCTCTAGTATCCTTGTCAAGAAAATCCCAAATGGGGTCAAAAAGAGTCAGACAAAACTGAAAATAACTAAACATAGACAGACTCACTGTCTCCATGAGCTTTTCTTTTCCCAGGGTCCAAGTGAATTTGGAAAGTTGATATATTACATCACTGTTATCACTATGATCAGCAACATTTCCTTGGTACCTAATGTATACAAGGCTATCTGCTGCTTCCTAATAAAACAGAGATATCTAAATCCTAGGTACCTAGGATCCCATGGACAAAAGATATAGGCTCTGCCCTCAAGGGGCTTAAAAATGAGCTGAGGAGAGAGGTGGGCAGACAAAAAGATCATCATTTAACAGTAATGTAGACTAGAAGCCAAAAGGTTGTGATGAAAGGAAGGTGAGACTACTGAAGGCATGGGATCTTAGATATAAAGCTGGAAGGAACTTGAGAGGTCATCTAGCATAACTCCTTCATTTTAGACATTAGGAAACTAAGGTCTAGAGTGGACTGACTTTCTCAAGGTAGCCTACAAGGGTTACAGAGGCAGGATTTGAACCCAGGTCCTCTGATTCTTTCTACTCTTCTCAATGTATCATGTTGCCTCCCAAAAGGAATCCTAGATGGGTCAGGTCTAGAATAAAGTCTCGAGGGAATCACTCTCCCATGCTGTAACAGTGGGATACATCCCCTTCCCATGAGTCCTGGTGCATCATTTCTAACTTGCCCAAAAAGTAAAGTCCATTTAGACACTGAGTAAATGCTAGATGAATGAATGGATGGATGGATGGTTGCATGGATGCATGGATGGATGCATGGATGCATGAATGGATGCATAGATGAATGGATGGATGGATGGATGGATGGATGGATGGCAGAGTGAATGAAGGCCCACAGTACCTTTTCGATGAGTTCTTGATTTCTGCGATAGAGAGCCTGCTTTTCTTCTATCCATTTCATGTCCTTAAAAATAAGAGTTGATTATGAGATAGAAACATGGCCTCAGATAAGTGAGCCAAAATCAAGGTCAAGTCACACTGCAGGAGAGAGAGCAAAGCTGCAGTGATGCAATTTAATATCTTCCCTGTTTGTGAACTATCTGCCTGGCCCCATGGGAAGAATAACAAGACCCAGCCAGAGAACGATGCCAAAGACTGATAGCCATCACCTCCCCATGAGTCTCATGGGTGGAGACAGAGAAGGCTGGGGCAGGCATCACTCAGGAAATTTGATAAATTTGATAAATAAAATAAAATTGCCTGACAACTCTGGTGTGCAGCAAGGTGACAGATTGAAGCCCAGATGGTACCTAAATGGCCACATGATTTAGGATTGGGCTCTGGGAAGGGCCCATTATAGATTCTGGGGCTTGTTCCAGCAGGTGTCTGGGATGGCAAGTCCATGGAGGAAGGAGAGGATGAATGGCTCACTCTGATCAATGCTAGTTGCCGAAGAGTGTTTTTCAGGTTGCAGAGCTCCTCGCAGAGTTGTGTGGAAACTCAGTGTGTCGCTGACTTGGGCAGAATGCATCAAAGAATGCACTGGCATCTTTCTTTTCCTAAGACCTTCACATATAAACTTAGTCTCACTGACACACTCTTCTTTCCTTGATAATGGCTACATTTTATCTAGCTACCATTGGAAGGTAAAACATTTGTTTTGGTCAGTTGACCAACCCAGCCACATCAAACCCCAGGGAGGTGAAAGTTAATCACTTGTGCCTTCTGCCTCCTCCAGGCATAGCCCCCTGCAACAGAAAGGCTTCCCTGACCTCCTGATGCACGGAATTATTTCCTATTTATTCTGCATATGGTCTGTTTGCTGCCTATTTAATTGCTGTCTCCCCTTTTAAACTGTGAGCTCCCTGAGGGCAAGGCCTGATTTTTTGCCTCTTTTTACACCCCTAACACTTAGTACAGTACCTGGGACATAGTAGGTGCTTTATAAATGCTTATCAATTGATTGACTTTGGGTGCTAATGGCTTTGTTTCTGATTCATTCTGAAGACAGTTGTGTCATAAAGTGTGTTTTGGGCAGCTCCTAAGGCACATTTGGGGAAAATGTATCCCCCCCACAAAGTAATGGAAAATCATATTCAAAACTCCTCTGGTCACTGCCCCAAGGACTTTGACCTGGTCCCACTTCCATGAACAATATGATGTGTCATGTGGGAGGTTGTTTCAAAACTTCACCTCACTCTTAGGAATTTTACTTGAGATCACTAGAAAGCAAATACATTGCTTGTGTTCTCTGGTAAATTCTTATAAAGTATGCAGAAATGACAGTCTCAGTTAGTGGCCTAATTACATCATGTATAAACACAGGTTTATACCTGAGTGTCTCTGCATTACCCCCAGGCACTGAACTTTGTGCTGGTGTCCACATAGTGGCAGCATTGCAGCACACAGGGCACATGCAGGGTCTTTTCTCTCTTAACCTGGCAGGATGCTCTAGCTGAAACTGGCAAACTGGACACGGTGGAGGCATTCACCAAGAGCCTGTAGATCTGCTGCCTAACATATGTAGGCGGCCTCACCAATGAACACTGATAACGAAGGCAGGGGCATTTTCAAAGGGGATTCTCCAAAAATAAAACTCCAGTGAGGACCCTGGAAACCCCCAACTAGAGAACCTCACTTCCAGGGAAAGCCTAGGAAATGTCGCGATAAAAAGAGATCAGGGTAAGCCAGACAAGGTGGCTTCTCTAATTCCAATCAAGTGGTGTCGCAACAGAGAAAGTGCTGAGCCTAGAGGCAGGAAGACCTGAGCTCAAGCCCACCTCAGACACTTACTGGCCATGTGACCCTAGGCAAGTCACTTAAGCTCTGTTTTCTTCTGTTTCCTCATCTATGAGCTGGGGCTAACACTAGCACATGCCTCCCAGGCTATAGTGAGGATCAAATGAAACACTATTTGAAAGTGTTTTGCAAACTTTAAATTGCTGTCAAAATTCCAGCAAACTAGCTAATGGCCATGCTCGGATGGACAAGGTGATGGTGACCAGCAATCAGGAGAAGGTGAAAGTGCTCCAGGCTGGTTTGGCTTCTATGCTCCCTTCCAAGAAGAATGACCTATATATAGGCTACAAGGGACAGAACACAAGCCTGGTTAATAATGAGAGAGCCAACAAGGAGCCCTTCATGTTGACGAAAAAGAGGATGGGGCTTAATTAGTACTTCCAAGTCAATGGTGCCCGTGACATACATCAATCATCTCACTTGAGTTCAAGCAACCTGTGCAGGTGAGCCTCCTGTCAGGGACATCTGAAAGCCCATGCAGAACAGAGACGCGGCTGGCCAGAGGTCAGATCTGACCATGTTCCAAAAGGAGAGGAGAATGGACTTGGTCAGAATTCTGATTCTTGTCAAAATTCTCAGACAAAATGTTAGGATAGTTAATAGATAAATGGAGAATAAAGTAGCAATCTCCAAAAGCCAGGTGACTTCCTCGAGAAAAGGTTCTGGCTGCCGGACTCACCCCCCGCCCCTTCCTTCTGTTTTTGACAGGCTACTAGACTGCTTAAGTGGAATCTGAGCAGCCCGCAGCGTGGCTTCCCATGCTACACTGTGGGAAAGATGGAGGCCCATCGGCTACATGACAGTGCACATAGGTGAGTTCAGAACAAGTGGAACAGCCAGACTCCAAACATACTCTGTAATGGTTCCACATAAATTTGGAAGGAGGTCTCCTCTAGAGCACTCCAGATCTATGCTTGATCCTGTGCTCTAAAACAGAGAAAACATGTTAATCCAATGATCAGATGACCTCAAACTGGGAAGAATAGCTAATACTGGATGGCAGACTAAGGCTCCAAAAAAGGCCAAGTGAACCTGGATTGTCCAATTGTTTCTTGTATTGAATAAGAGTACATTTAATGAGTATATATGCTAATTTCTGGCATCAGTTTTTTTTAATCTCCACCCCAAGTATAACAGAAGGGAGGACCAATCAGACAGCATTGCCTTTGACAAAGATTTCAGTGGCCTGAATCTCAAGATGAGTTAACAGAACAAGATCATAGCCAAGAGATCCAATGCCATCATAGAGGATGAGAAGAGAGACTGAGAATTTGGGACCCAGGAGATGACACTCTGCCCTCTTCTGAGATCACATATATGAGGAAATACATTGACAGACTGGAGAGTATCTGGAGAAGGGCAGCTAGGATGGTGAGATATCTGAAGTCTACAACATGTTAAGATCGAATAATGGTTCTGGGGATGTTCATCCTGAAGAAAAGTTGACTTTGGAGATAGATAATGATCTCTCCCATAGAAGAATGATTTAGCTTTGTTTTACTGGGCCCCAGAAGCAGAACCAGGAGCAGAGGGTGACAATAACAAGAAGATACATTTAAATTTAATGCCAGGATTTGTCCTGACAGTCCTTCCTGACAGTCAGAGATATCTCAAAGCAGAACAGATAGCCAGGCTTAGGAGGTGGTAAGCTCCCCACACTTCTGGAGCTCCTTCCTGCCCTTATTCTCTAGTTCTGTGACCTCAGCTTAAATCCAGGTCCTGCTGCCTCTATACCTAAGGGAGGGTAGATTGGTGGTGGGAGTAAGGTATTTGGGCTTTAGTTTATCTTCTTTAGAGGACAGGGGGTTGGGGTGGATTTGATGCCTGGAATGGGGGGTCCTTCCTGATCTATTTCTAAAACCCTATCATCTTCCACTGGAAAGGCCTCAGATCAAGGAGGAGGCAAAATCTTTGCTCTCTTACCTTGACTCTATCAATAGTTATCTGGGTACTTTTGGACAAGTCTTACCTTGACTTAACCTCTGTTTCTTCATCTGTAAAATGGGGGTGATTATAATATCTGCACTGCCCACCCCTCAAGTGAACTGTGAGCACCAACTCCCTCAGACAAGGGATATAATAGCTCCTCATCACCTGTAAAGCACTAGGTAGGTTGCTCAAACAGATGGCAATTGATGATGGGCTTTAGAAGTGGCTGAGAATATGGGCAAAGCTCCTGGTGGACATCATTCTTCAAACATTCAAAAATCCATGAGAAAAACTTGAGCAAGACAGGACACAGATCTGAGCTGTGTTCAAATTCATAGAATTGCTTTGACATGGATAGAAAACTAACTTTCAACCTGGAAACAAAGATTCAAAGGAAGGGGACCACTTGCTTGGCCTCCCCTAATCACCTCTTTGAGTGGCCCATTCTCCCAAGGAAGTAGACTTGGACTCTTGAAGGCTTTCTGGGCTTCAGTTCAACCTCTACCTATCTGGAGAGGTACCAACATCTGCTTCTGTGGACCCAGCACCAGCCTGGCCAAAGGCAGAGACTCATTGACAGAAGGATGATTGCCAGGGGCAGGAACCTTGTTGGACCCTGAAATTCATGGATGTTGTCTTCTGTGGTGTGGAGAGATCAGGAGCTTCATTGTGGGGGTTGGGAGGGGGGGGGGGAAGAGGAGAATCCAATCAATGAAATGCTAGTGCTCTTCGAATCCTGGAACATGATGGATCTGATGGGGCTCATGTAACATTATCATCAAGAAACCAGAAGGGCAGTTATGGGATCTTCTCCAAGTCTGAAGCTCTTTAGGCATCAAGTTGCTAAACAATGGGGATAAACTATAGGCAAAGTGCACAGAGCCAAGTGGGCAGAGGCGTGGCAGCCAAATCTCCCTGGAAAAGTCCTAAGGAAAGAATCTGGAGAAAGTAACCTTACTGATGCCGGCAACACAACAGGTTCTGAGCCTTCTTTGATGACCCAGGGTGGCTGCAGGAAGGCAATCTTCCTCAGAGGACTAAGAAAAAGGTGGAAAGTGGAGCCCTGCCCTTCGACATCTACAGGGTAAGGATATATCTTCAGCACCCAGGACAGTTCCATGGCTACAATTCATGAATTCAATTCTATTCACAAATATTATTAAGCACCTACTCTGTGCCTGCCACTGTGTAGGGCATGGTGGATAAAACAAAAGGGAGATAGGCCCCTCTTTGAGAAGCTTGGATTCCACTGAGGGTTTCAGTGTAAGGACTGCTAAGTCAATATAAAGTGACTGATAGCAGGAGGAGAGATTGGGGAGATTTTCTGTAGGAGGTGACAATTGAGCTAAGTCACAAAGGAAGCTGAGTCCCAAGAATCACAGTGAAGAGGAAGGGCAAAATAGGACTTGGGCATACACATGCAGACAAAGACATGGAGGTAGGAAATTGAGTGATGGGTTCAAGAAATAGCAAATAGTTGGGCTGGAATGTTGAGGACATGAAAAGAAATGAGTGGATAGATAGTGTAAATGCCAGGCTAAAGAGGTGGGATTTCAATCATCATGAATCACTGCAGGGAGTAGGAATGTGGTCTCAAGGGTAACTTGACATGGTGGGGCTAGCAAAGAACCACAAAGCATAAGTGTGCCCACATCAAAGGGTTTGTCATCTATTAGCAAAGCAGAACTGCAGCAGTTTGGGATGAGTGTGGAAATTCACTTTGGGGAAGGTTGGAGCTGGAAAGGGCCTTTGAGATCAGTCACCTCATCTGAAGAAACAGAGGCCTGGAGAGAGAACTCAAATGTCCTAGGTGGAGAGAGCAGAGGACAATGGTCAATGAGGGGATGTCCTCTCATTCTACCAAGGCAGCAGTGGGGAGCTGTGCTTGTGGCATCCACCTACCTCTAGAGTACTGACCACAAATCCCAGAGAAGTCTGGTTCCCACAGCAGGTTCCTTTTGGTGCTGCTGCTTGTCCTGCTGCCCTTGGATGAGACTGAGATTTCCTCAGTGGAGGCACTCTGCCCACTGCTTCCACCTCTTCCTGACAGGTCCCTAGTCACACTTTCCCTTGTTACCTTGTGCCTGGACCCACCAAAGTGAGTACAGTTTCTGTGGGACAGCGTGTCCCAAGTAAATGTACCACCCCCTACAAACCACCAGCTGGAAGGTAGCCCATTTTTGGGCTAGGTGATACCCAGCCCATATGCTAAAGGAAGGCCTTACTGAGCAAGCAGGTAAAGGAGTGACATCCCAGAGTAGAGGAGCATCCTTCTACCTAAGTGCTCCTGGTGCAATAACAAGTGCCCCGACCCCCGTGCCCCAGGTCCATTTGATAAATCCTTATTCTGCAGGGTGCTCCATCTGCTCTGACCTACCTGTCCCTGTTCAGCCAGGGCTTTCTCCAGGTCATCTATTCGTGCTTGAGAACGCTGCACTTCTGCTTCTAGTTGCTCACGAGTCTGTTGGATGGCAGAGAAGATACATCAAACTTCCTTTCACACCCGGAGCCCACACTGCTGGACAGAGGCCTAGCTCTCCAAGCCTGACTGGAGAAAAGTGAAGGGCAGCCCAAAATCTCTGTTATTTTTCAGTGGGTGTATATAGCCCTTTTCCTTTTGTTTCAGAGTGCTATCTCCGGTCAGAGTGGCCTGTTTTATTGGGAAAAGTCAAGCTGCTTATTTTCAGTTGAAGCAAGATTTGGTCATTAACCGTTCTGAAAGTGCCCATGGAGCCAGGACTGTAGGTTTGACTTAAGAAAAGTGACCTGAAATGGTCACTTATCAGAAGAAATGTACGTATTACTATGGTTGGATGGATGGGACCCTGCATGGAGAGAGTGCTCAGTACTTGGTGAATTGCATTGTATTCTTTGTCAAAGCAGCTGTTAATCAAGGAGTCTAGATTGAACAGCTATGGGGCCAGCCTGGGTGCCAGGGTGCCAGTTATGGGTCAGAAAGGGTCTGGTCCAAACTAAATTAGTTCTTGAAATCATAAATACAAGGTGTTCTCTGGAGTCCCCATCAGGGTAACTGACAGTGTCTTCCCCATGTTCAGCAGCCATTCACCAAACTCTCATGGGGCCCAAATCAGGACACTTGGTGCCAGTGGTCCTGGCTCCCTCACTCTCTTTTTGTCAGATTTCACCTTGATTCACATTATGCTCCCCACCCCTGACAGAGTTAAGGGCTGCCAGTCACTCCAGTTTTAGGGCTATCTGGTTTGATCAGCGGTCTTTCTTTGAGCAATGATACCACCACTGCACATGTGTATAGTGCCTTAAAGGTTTTCAAAGCAATTTCCTCATAATAACTCTATAAGATAGGCAGTGAAAGTGGCATAATCCCCATTTTACAGATGAGGAAACTGAGCACCTGACAGATGAAGTGACTTGTCCATGGCCACTCACATAGTAATTATCTGAAGTGGAATTTGAACCAACTCACACTACTTGTCTAACAACTAATATCCTGGCATGGAGGGAGAGGACAGAGAAGCTTCAGTGCCCATAGTACACTGTGGGAGACGGTGGAAAAGGTGTCAGGTTGGGAGGCTCCTCTGGGGGCACCTATGCCCCCACTGTGGGGCAGTGCCCACATCTTAGTGGGGCTGGAGAGAAGAAATAAGCACTGTGAAGGCCACACATTGGCTCCAAGCTTCTTTTTGGCCCCTATTTTCCAAATTCTATTGATTCAGATCCACTCCATTAACAGCTGATAATGAGCAGCTTCCCCTAAAAATCTCTTCTCTTGTTGTCCCCTAGGTGGCAGCACCAACTTCCGATGGAATGCACGAGTCCCAGAGAAGCCTTGGGAGGGAGGGCAGAATGGTCTCCAGTGCTCCTTAGCACTGCAGTATGATAGTACAAGGTTAAGCAGTGACAGTACAGAGGGAAGAAGAGCCCAGTGACAGATCATCAGCATCAGGGATGGAAGACAGAGCGGGGGGGGGAGGGGGGGGAGCAAGGGAGGGAGGGAGAGAGAAATCAGACATACATAATACGGGTGCATACATATGTGTGTGTGCATAATTGCCATATGTTACAGTGACAAAAAGCTTCCCAGTCTTTACCTCATGTCTTTAATTTAACATTAACATTGATACCCCTAGGGAGGCCATTGGAGGGACAACAGTTGTACTGATTTTCTACCCACTTTCCTGTCTCTACAAAATCTCTCTAAGAAGGATACACATACATGTTGATTGATTCCTTGATGAAGGAATGAGAAGAAAACAGGCAGGCTTTCCCAAATGATACTGTATAGTTGAACTTTCTTCACAGAAAAACCTTTGGTTTTCAGAATGAATCAGTTTGAAAGGTAAGCAGCCGTGGTCTGTGCTCTGTCCTAGAACTTAATGCCTGGTGGTCTGTCCTTCTTAGAGATGGTCTTCCCTACTTCCTGGAAGTTTCCTAGTCCTTATCATCTACACTTTCACCATGGTTTTTTGCAAAAAAAATAAAATAAAAAGGGAAAGAGAATGTAGTCTACAAACTTTACACTGGTGAGCTTGACTTTGATTCCTAATAGATTCCTAGAGCATATGAGAAAAGGTATGGTTAGTGGATATCTAGAACAAGGAGCAGTCATAACAAAGTACCTTCATGGTTTCAGTAACAATAATGGATCTTGCGAGTCTATCATTAGAAGGAGGTATTTCTTACAGGGTTACTAAGCTTGCAGATTGGGAGTGCTGATATTGATAGAGTTTACCTAGATTTTAGCAAAGCTTTTCTTAGTAAAGCATAGCATGCTGGTTTTTTCATGGAAAAGAAGGAAAGATGTGGGATAGAAGGAAGTAGGACATTTAAATTGATTCAGTCTGTGTGGAGGACAATGACTCCTAAAGTAGGCATTAATGGTTGGATCCCAACCTGGGTGGAAATGTCCAGGGAGCTGTTTGGCTCTGTTTTTCAACACTTCTTTTCATGAACTTGAATAAAAGTGTTAATTGCCCATTTATCAAATTTGCAGATGACACAAAGAAGGAGAGTAAGCATAATGAATAAGAGATCTGGGGTTAAAAAAAAAACTTGATAGGCTAGATCATGAGAGGAAATATCATTAAATGAAATTTCATCCAAAAGGTTCATTTTATGTAAGTATTCACTTTATAACATTTTATACCAAGGTTCCCCAAATCACCTTTGCAAGTACAAGAAGGGGGAGACATGGCTTTATAGCCAACTCTTCTGAAAAAAATAAGATTTCCCAATTTTAGTGACCAACTGGCTCAAAAGAGGCCATGCTATGACAACAGTTAAGAAAATGCAAGTGCTGGGGATGACTAGGTGGCACAGTGAGTAGAGTGCTGGCCCTGGAGTCAGGAGGACCTGAGTTCAGATCCGGCCTCAGACACTTAACCAAAAAAAAAAAAAACTAGCCATGTGACCTTGGGCAAGTTACTTAACCCCAATTGCCCTCCAAAAAGCAAAAAAAAGAGAAGAGAAGAGAAGAGAAAAGGAAAGAAAACAAAAAATGCACATGCTTTAACATCTAGGATACTGATTTGGTTCTGTGTGTAACATTTTAGGAACAACACTGATAGGCTGGAGAGTTTCTAAAAAAAGGACTTCAATAACAGTGAAGCCACGTGAGCACTGGTTAATAGGGATGTTCACTCTAGAGAATAAAAGGTGCAGGTTGGGTGTGAAGCCTGAGTCCACCCATTTGAAGGGCTGCTGATTACAAAAGTTATTAGCCCTATTCTGCTAAGGCCCCAGAGGCCAGAGCTGGGAAAAATGGATGGAAATTGTGAAAAGGCCAGGGTAGGCTGAAGGTAGAACTTAATCAGGAATGTTCAAAAGTGAAAGAGGTTGCTTGGAGCTATGGATTCCCCTTCACTGAAGGGCTTCAAGCAAAGCCACTTGGGATGTTCTAGAAGGGTTATCGCTCAAATCTGAGCTGGCCACGTGACTCTGGAGACACCCTCTGATTCTGGGAGTCTAATTTATTCAAACCCAGCATCTCATGCTCTACTCCTAGTATTACCTAAAGCAGGCTTGGTGCTGTGAGTGGGGCATCACAAATGGAGCTGCTGGAACAGTCCAGAACAGTATCCTTTTTAGTTAGCAGCAATTTGCACAGCCTGTATTCACACCTCCAGATGTGAGAAGACTGTGATACTCCAATTCGATGTAATAATCACAATGATTGAGGATAGAGAAGAAGGCAGACCTCCTTCTGAGCACAACCAATCAGCATGTGGTCAGGACTGCTTCATTTATCCAAGAATCTCCATGCTGTCCTAAGGATGTTTTCCAAGCTTTTAAAAGGGCTAGCCTTAAATTCTTAGGGCACATTTGTTGTGAAGTCTCCATGGCAGGGTGGGAGTCACTTGGGATGGCCCACCACAAGGGAATGAGGGGAACGAGCTACAGGCAGCCCATTGATGACATGGCAGAGTGTTGCAAGACAAGGGCCAGACACGAGGGCTCCTGAGAGTTGGGCAGAAAGTGACTGGGAAGACTGCCCAGGGAGGAAAGCTGAGGGAGATCACTGGACACACTGACTGTGTTTGAAAATGGCAAGCATGTACAAGGCCGAGAATGAGCAAAATAGATCCGTGATAGGACAGCGAGAACAGGAGGAAGGCGCTGGCCAGGGGCAGGGGACTGGGACTAGGGGAAGTGGCACACAGTGCAGAGGCTGGGAAAGCCACATTCTCAGCATCGTGAGGCTCCTTGCTGTCGTAATTGATCAAGATTGTTGGCAGAAAATGATCTACTTTTAAAAATCATTATTTGAACAGTTAATTCTTGGAAATATTGTTCTGAATTTGATGATTTTGTCCAGTCTGCAGACAGTGGAGTTGGAGAAGTTAGGCGGTATCTTCCCAGGAATATGATGAGCAGACTTTGAAAGGTGGCACAAAGAAATCTTCCTGGAGATGATCTTCTGGGCATTCCAAGCAGTTAGGTTTGTGGGTGTGCATTAGCTGCAGGCTCGGGGTTCCTTGGAGGGAGGGCAAGATGGCCGCTTGGCCCTCAGTTTACACTACTGCAGCCCTCACTGAGGAGACTCCACTAGATGGCCTTGGAGGCATTTGTTTAGGAATTGCCTCAGGGAACATTGTTAGAGATTAAAAATAACTAAAGGGTACAAAAGGCTGTTCTGTAAGAAAAGGTCAAGTCCAATGGATCTGCTACTCCTTTATTTGGCTGAAAGACTGTCTCCCTCCCTCCCTGTCTCCTTCCCCCTTTCTTCCTCCCTCCCTCTCTTCCCTCTCTCTCTATCCTCTCTCTGTCTCCCTCCCTTTCTCTTTCTGTCTCTGTCTCACCCCCCCCCCCAACATACACACACACTCTTATTCTATATGGATCCAATGTCTACTTTTCTCCTGGTAGCAGAGTATGCTGCAGAGGTGCTGGGTTGGGGGGTGGGGGTGGTGAGAGGATGGGAGTCAATAGAGCTATGAGCTTTAACTTCATGAAATTGAAGTCATTTAGACCTTAACTTCTCGCTCTGCATCCAACGTTCCTCCCACTTGTTCCTGCAACAAGGCATACGCGCGCTGCAAAGCCTGGTATTCCATGGTCAGCTGACGGAATCTCAGCTCTGTCTCTTCTTTGGCCATACCCTGGAGAGACAGACAGACCGACAGAGACAGAGAGACAGAGATGATTAAATGCATAGGTATTTGGTTATTTCTCCCTTGTTTGAGGAAACATAAAATAATGGCCAATTTGATTAACTAATTTTTCTTGTTGAAAATGAAGGCCTTGCCCAAGGTCACACAACTAGTATCTGAGTCTTGATTGGAACTCCGGTCTTCCTGACTCCAGGCCCATCTCTTTATCCTAGATACTTAACCTAACAATTAATAGTGAGGGGATAGAAATGAATAGACATATTCAAGTAAATAAAACTTTAGCAATAATATAACTCAGCAATTTGTTATTTCTCTCATTAATCAAAATCTTAAAATAGCAATGGAAAGGATCACAGAGATTAATCCAATTCCTCCTTTTTCAAAAGTGGAAACTGAGGCCTAGATAAGGAAAGGGACAAGCCTGAAACCACTTAGCTAATCAGGGTTAAGTCCAGGGAGACTCTTTCAGAAGCTCAATGTTCTCTCCACTGCATCAATCTTCCCCCAGTTATGTCAATAACTTTCAGACACGAAGGGCCACAATTTCAAAGGCTGACAACAAATTCCAGATGAATCCAACCAAGTATAAATGGGGTAAAAACCATTACCTCCTCCAAGTCGTCATCTGGTGTGCAGGGAGTCTGGTCTGTTCTGTCTGTTTGATAGGAGATGGAAGAACCATCAGACTCTAAGGATGCTTCTTCATCATAGCCAAAGAATGTCTCCACCACCGGCTTGTGACCAAAACACAAAGCATTAAACACAAACCAAAGCACCAGAGCTAGTGGAAAAGCACAATTGTGGACGGCCCTGAAATAGACAATCCAAGATGGTGGCCAATATGCTATCCACTGCCCAGAGGCATCAAACACAGGGCCAGGCGGCCTGCAACGCTCTGGAGTGCAGCCTGAACCAGATGAAAGTATAACTCAGAACTACTGCACAAGATAAATAAAGATACATTGAACACAGATGACATGACATTTTCAAACTAAGTCAAGCTGCAGCTGAAGGGCTCCTTAGGTATGGGTGAGTGGCCCCCATTTCTATTGGGTTTGACCGCCCCCTGCTGTCCACTACCCCTGCCCAAGGTCTTGCATGCTGGACTTGGCAGAGTCAGGATTGGGCCTTGAGCTTCTGACTCCAAGCAGGGAGCAGTATCTCCTGCAGATGCTTCAAAATCAGGCCACAGTCTGACAATACAGGGATCAGGAGCTGCTTCAGGGAGGAAACAGATGGGAAATGCAACCTGCAGTTTCTTGTTTAAAATCCATTTTCCCCCGCCACTGACTAATCTGAGTTCTGCATTTCGTGGAAGACAGAGAAGACTTCCTATCTTGTGGAGCTGCCCAGGGAGAGGGCACAGTTTAGATCTAACCCGGTGCCAATCAGAGCTTGGGGATTCAGGGTCTATGAGGTGCAGTCGTTTCTTACTGCCTAGCGTTGGTGGGTGTATCTTTGCCTCTGGTCACCTCTTTACCAGCTGCCTGGACCAAACTACCAGCAGGGTCGGTCACACAGATGCTCATTTCCCTTTGCCTCAGAGACACCAGGTGAACACAGCTCCTTTGCCTTTATTTTCACATGTCTTGTAGACTTGGGTTTGTCTAGTATATGCACATTGTCTTCCCACAATGGAACTAAAGGAAGTCCCTTAAAAGCAGGGACTGCTTCATTCTTGTCTTCATCATCTCATTGCTTCACCCAATTGGGCACATGACCAGCAGCTGCTGACTAAAGAAATGCTTGTCGATCGATGAATGACTGAGGAGGTCAAAAAGACAAGTTACTTCCCCAAGCCAACATGCAGGAGAGCTGAGGAGGACCATGCCTTTCTGGTGAGCACATGGTGAAGGTCAGAACTGGACCTTAGAGTCCCCTTGAGCCCCCAGCTTCATGTGACCCTCTGCTGCCTCTCTCCAACTCATCCACAGGTCCTGACCGGCCAGGGACATTCTAGACAGGTCCTGCCCTGCCCCACCCTGTGGACTCAGCAAGCATTTTCTGAATCAACACAAACAGACAAAAGGAAACCAGAAACAATCTCCACAGGCAATTTTTGCTGTAAAGTTTTTGTGGCAGAAGCCCCTGGTGGAGAGCGCTGTGGGGTCCCAACTGGGGAAAAGCCATAAAAATCTCTAACTCTATCAAAGGTAGAAGCCCAAACCTGTTAAAAAAAAAAAAGTCATACCTTAGATCCTGGATCATAATTTAGACGCAGAGTCATCACTTAAAATACTATGACCTATGAAAGCCGTAACAGGAATATCGTGACCCATACGTGACTGGTGCATGATCAATGCAGAAACTTACGTTTAGTAAGAACATTGGCTCAACATCCCAGCTCATTACTAAACAGAAAACCAAAAAACAGCCGTCTGGAAATAGTGACGGACTCGCTAGCTCCTCCCTTTGTCTGTTTTCTGTAATTACTGAGGGGATTGGGAGTTCTTTGTGGGGATCCCCTGAACTATCTGGCTGCTTCCACAGACTGAAGGTTGCCCCTGTTCTGTAAGTATTCATGATGATTGATTAAGTGACTACCTATAATCAACCTGGAGATATTCGACCTCTTCCTTCAGCAGCATAAGAACACCACCCCATGGTTATACGGGAGATACAGGGTTCCCTAGTCAGGGGATTCCGGACCTTACAAGAACTCGTGACCAGGAATCTGATCCACTGCCACTGGGGAGGCCCTAGCAGACT
Source organism: Petaurus breviceps papuanus (assembly GCF_028583685.1). NCBI lineage: Eukaryota > Metazoa > Chordata > Mammalia > Diprotodontia > Petauridae > Petaurus > Petaurus breviceps. The sequence goes on from NW_027186352.1 coordinate 2,198,503, forward strand.
CCACCAAGTCAAGCCATTGCTCTGCTCAGTTTCCCTGGCAGGTCCATCCCAGGGAGACTGACCACACCTCTCTGGTTAAAGAAAGAGAAAACAAGGCCAGGCAGAGTGAGAGGCCAGCCATGCTCTCTAGCAATGCTGAGAAAACCAGGGCATTTCTTCAGAAGGATGAGCTTGCTTCTTGTGGACTTAACCCTTTTCCGTAGGATTTCAGTTAAGATCCTGACAGTCTTGGCTCTTCTGATTCATGTCCTAAAAGTGGAGGCGGGAAGGTGACATCCTGCCCTGGGAGCCTCTGCGGGAAGATGCTTCCTCAGGCTGTTGAGGGGAGGAGGTCCCTGCACAACTTTGGTACTGTTGCTGCTGCTGCTGCTGCTGCTGCTGAGGTCTCGTGGAAGTTCACACCACTTCTTATTGCCACCATCACGTGGCTTCTCTGTGGACATAATCAGCCTCCTGCCCAGTCCAGGAAAATTGGATTCAGTGGTGGCTGGCCCCAAGCCTTCTCTGGCAACTCCCACACCCAGGGAGAGAAGCAGTAGGTGAGATGGAGAATCCAAAGGCAGAGGGAGATTTGTAGGGTGCTTCCCTTAGTGGAAGAAGCTTGTCCCTCACCAGAAGGGTCCTGAGCAGACCGTGGAGGGGAAGAAAGGGCCAAGAGTAAACTGGGAAGAGTGTTGAATATAAAAAGAGATCCTGAGTTAGGATTTGTGTCTGTACATGCACGTGTGTGTGTGAGCACGTGTGTGTGTACACGTGGGTGTGTGTTGGTGGATATTCGGGGGGGGGGTATGTGTGTGCCCCCTCATCATTCTTTGCCTTTGGCTCAGACTGTCCACTGGCACCTGCCCTGCTTCTGGGCTGTTGCCCCCTTCCCAGGGCTGGGAAGCCCACCTGAGCTCTCAGGGCATCCTACAGACTGGGGAGTTTTACATGAATCTTGATCCATCCCAGCAGAAGGTGCCTTGGCCATGTGGTCCCATGTGTGCTCATTCATGCCTCCTCCCAGAACTTTCTGTTCCTTCACTAATGACAACTTCCTTTATCCCACAATCAGCTTAATGGGCCGATTTTAAGTGGAGGACCTGGTCCAGTCCCCTCCCAGATGTGCTTGTGACACCTCAGACTCTTCCATCAAGACCCCTTAGAACTGCCCTCAGTGCCTGAGGCCTTGTCGCCCTGGAACAGTCCCTTCTACACTCCAAGAGAGACTTCTGGGGCCTCCACCTGGGGCATGGGCCCAGGAAGGACATGCTTCATTCCCGTCCTGGCTGTGCTTCCGCCTCTGGCTTTCGTCCCATGCCTCCAGCTCCCCAGGTCCCTTCTAGGTGCCACCCCCCCCGGTCAGAATGTAAGCCCCTGGTAAGCTGAGACTGCCTTTTAAAACTTTGCATTGGCTCTCTGGTGTTCAGCACAGGGCCTGGCTCACCGTATGCATTTAATAGATGCTTGTTACCTGCCTGCCTCCTCACACACGTGCAAATGCCCACTTTCTTCTTCAGATCCTTCCTCACTGGCATCCCTGGATTTCTCAAAAATAAATAAAAGAAGTAGAAACTATCCCACCAGGCCTTCAGACTGTGGAGGGTTTGGAATGTATCTGAGGGAGGACCACAGAGGGAGGCAGGTGAGTCTATCATTTTTGATTTGTGCCAAGCCATGGGCATCACTCCTGAGGCTCCTTCCCCATGAGGAGTCTGGGCATCTCTCCCTAAGAGACAGGACCCAACTCCGAGCTGGCTCATTGAGAGACCCTCCACCTGCCAGAGGAGGGCTGGCCTCATGCCCAGCTGGGGGGTCTTCTTGGCTCACATCAATTCATGGGAAAAAGGCTCCTTTCCCAAGAGCCAGACAGAAAGGAGCCCCAGGACCGTCTGAACCTCCCTCCCATCTCGGGTTTTCTGATCTTGGCGTTTTAGACCCCTAAGTGATTTCTCTGAGCCTCAGAAGAGCCTTCTGGCATCTGCTAATGGACCTGCATTTGCTAATATTTCAACATTCTTTGTCTTTTACCTTGGGGAGCTTGGCCATTTTCTTTCTCTGCTTCCTGAATCTTAAAAGTTTATCACGTTCCTGCAAAAATTAATCAATTAGATTTTTTACACTTTGGACAATTCCATTTGCTTAAAAACAGTTTGTTTTCCCCAAACCTGTAATTTTATTGGAGAACAAATTTTCTGATCACAGCCTCTCTCCACCCATGCACCCCAGCACCCCAGCCTTAGAGGGCTACCTGTAGCTGGGGGTGGGGGATGGGGAGGATAGGGGAGGCAGTCCTAAGGAGTTTGCCTAGGGTTGCCCTCTAGGCCAGACTCCAGCCCAGGGCCTCTCAGCTTGGAGGCCAGCTGTCTATCCCCTATCCCACACTTCCTGGCTTGTCTCATGAGCACAGCTTAAACTTGCCATACAGTCCTTTGGACTACCATACCCCAGCAGAGCACAGCCCTCTGGAATTCAGGAATTTTTCTTGGGAAAATGGGGACTCATCATATAACATGGCCTCCTTATCCTGGGGGATGGAATCCCAGAAGCTGGTGGGGATTTACAAACTTATCCCCCCACTTCATTCCCATGGCCTCTGGGCAGGATGGAGGCTCTGAGGGCTGCTGGGGCAGGTAGGAAAGTTTGAGCCCTGAGAAGGCCCCAGAGCACAGGACTGGAGGGGCAGCTCTGGGCTCTCCAGCACCAGCCCTCTCCTGACTCTGTTAAGAGATCTGGATACATGTATATGAGACCCTTCTAGGCATTCCCAAGAATGCATCAGACCCTCTGTGACAGGCACTGCTAAGGAAGTCTGTGCCCCACGAAGGGGGTGAGAAGCCTGACTGGTGACCAGAGGCCTCTGTCCCGGAGGCGGTGGCAGGTGGGCAGTGATGGCCCAGCCTCCCAAGATGAGGAAGCTTTAGGCTCTTGTGGCTTGACATGGCTTCCTTCATCCAGCGTTTAACTGGACACCCCAGTCAGCACAGAACTGCCCCGTGTGGACACACATTTAAAGCTCCTTTTAATAACTCTGAATGTCATGAAGGAAACCAGATCCACTGAATCCCCAGACAGAGCCTAAAAGCGAGTCATGGTCTGCACGGAGGCAGCTGAGAATGAAGGACTGCTACTCACCAGGACGCTCTTCACGTATCCTGCCGTCTCCAGGGTCTAGGATGGAAAACACAGTGCACGCGTCACTGGCTTCCTAAGACACCCTTGTCCTGCAGGGATGCGGCGCCACAAGCAGCTGGCCCACAAGTGGGGAAGGCTGTCCTGGGGCTTCCGGGGACCCTCGCCCACCCCCCAGGGAGCCCCTTCCTCTCCTTTATCAGAGCCCCAGAAAAGCCGGCTGGCACATAGTGATGACAGCAAACATTCACGCAGTGCTTATTATGTGCGGGAACAACGCTAAGCACTTTGAGCTCACAGCAATTCAGGGAGGCTCCATTTTACAGTGAGGAAACTGAGGCAGAGAGTGACTCTCCCAGGGTCACCCAGCTAGTAAGCATCTGAGGCCAGATTTGAACTCAAGTCTTCCTGACCCCATGCCTGGCGCTCCATCCACTTAGCGGCCCTAAGAAGCACCTGGGCTCCCACCTCCTACATGTGGACCATGAGAGACACGACTTAAGGCAGCCACTTGATGGAATGAGTTGGAATCCCTCTTTGTAAGCAGCTTTGCTGACCTGCCAAGATGCCTCCCTTCGCCTCTTCTAGCACAGAATAAGCCTCCCTTTTCTCCACTCAGGCCCAGCACGGCTAAGAAAGGTGCCCAAGAGAAGCTCCTTTCCCAGGGATGGGGCAGCAGCTGGGATCCTCCATCTGCTGGCCAGTGGCTCTCGGCTGTTACCCGCACTGTGCACAAATGGCCCCCTGGTGAGACCTACAAGGATGGCCTCAGTTTACCTTGGACAGCTCATCTATCAGGTTCTGCTGCTCCACCATCTGCATCCTCAGGAAGTCCACTTCTCTTTCCTCCTGACTATGGTCAAGGTCATTTAAGGAGCTTGGCCTCCTGATGGATCCGGCTCGCTGTCTCTAGGGAAGCAAAGCAAAGAAAAATTGGAGAACCCTGTCCTCCCTGAGCCTCCTCTAAAGTCCTGAAGCTTTCTGAGCCCTGCTCAGCTTATGCTTCCAACTGTATCAAAAAAAGAAAGTTCTTGGGGCTGCTAGGTGGCACAGTGAATAGAGCACCGGCCCTGGAGTCAGGAAGACCTGGGTTGGGATCCAGCCTCAGACACTTAATGCAAAAAAATAGCCATGTGACCTTGGGCAAGTCACTTAACCCCAATTGCCTTCCAAAAAAAAAAAAAGAAAGTTCTACCAATAGTGGGGGCCCAGAAACCCATGGGGAGAGGCTTGAGAGAGGGGGTGAGACAACACTGGCTTGGGCTGCATCTCCAGGCTACACAAGGAAGATGCTATCATGAGTGGGTGGTTGTGTGTCTGCTGCTGCTGCAATGGATCAAAAAGAGACCAGATGAGGGTAGGAGCTGGAGCAGGGTCCCGTGCTATAAGTATTCTCCATGGCCAACTAGAGGAGCCAAGCTTTATTTACAAAAATGCTTAATGTAATAGGATATATGGTTTAAATCCAAAAATGGGCAACGGACAAAAAAGAAACAAAAAAGATTCCCCTCCAAAGGAAAGCCAGAAGCCACTCCCAAAGGGAGTTTGTAGCCCCTTCCCTTTCTCCAAGGCTTGTCCACCAGTCCCATCAGTTTGCCTTCCCAATGCCTCTCCCATCCATCCTTTCATCTTGGTCTCCCCTGACGCTCAGCTGGTGAGGCCCTCATTGGATCTGCCTGGGCTGCTTGTTGGCCTCCTCCAGCCTTCTCTCTGATTCAGGCCACTCTAGGTGAGTTGCCAATCGCCTCCCCATAGTGTACTTTCACCATACCTTGCCTTTACTATTGTTCGTTATTTTCTCATTTGCAAGCCATCTCTCCCACTTAAATCTGCATTCCTGAAGAACAGCCTCATGTCAGTTATTTCCTGAAGTCCTTGGCTCAGAGCCTGGCCCCAAGCAGTTGGAATAACCCTTACCCTGAGCAGGCTGAACCCAGAGTTGGAATTATATATAAAGGCACAATAATAAGATACCCAAAACAAAGCACAGAAATGGAGCTAATAGTCATTAAAAAATAGAAACGTTCAAGGGAACATTCTTAGGACTGAGTTAGGACCTTGAAAGAGCTAGTGGGGGTCAATTCTCCTTAGAAGAGAAGAGGGTACAATGGTGATGACATTAATGAAAATCCTGGTGCATATTTGGGACCCTGATCCCAAGTCCTGCCCATCCCCCATGGCCTAAGGGGAGGTGGGAGCTAACAGATGCCATCTTACCATCTCTAGGTTCTCTTGTGTTACAAACTTCAGTTTGTTTTCCATTCTTCGTAAAGCATGAGACAAATCTTCATTTTTCCGACTCAAGCGTTTGTTTTTGTCTAGCAAGGGTCTATACTGACTTTCTGCTTCCCTTAGACGCTTCAGCTGAAAGAGAAAAATGGTCCCACATAATTAAAAATAAGGAAGACAGGGATGGATCAGTAAGGTTCATTAAATGTCCAGAAAATTTCCTTAAATTAAAGCAATTTTGGCTAGACATAAGCAATGCTCAGGAAGCCCGGTGAAAAGGAAAAGGTAGTCTTGAAGGTGTGGGGCCGTGGAGAGCTCCCCTCCCCAGGGGTTGAACTGAATGCAATTACTTTGAGTGAGGAACTCAGTGAAACTATGGCCGCAGTAACTAGGACTCTTTTGTCTTATGTGCCCAGTAACCAGAATCCCATTACTTCCAGGGCACAATACATGGAGAGGTCCCTGGGCACAAGAAGCCAGCCCACTCAGAACAAAGTTGGCCTTTCTCTTCCTCTAGGATGTCAAGGCTAAGAGGGCTTGGATGCCATTACACACACAGTCCAGTCTATAGCTATTAGTAGTGCTCAACCATGGCCTCTGTGCATACCCTCCCAGAAGTGGAGAACTGAGGGTACTCTTAGCAAACAGCTCACTTATGCCAGGATTACCTGCACTCTTCAGGGGAAAGAGTTTTTTGGCTCAGGACTTTCAGCTCACTTTCTGGTCCTCGGCTTTGCACTGAGTATGTTAGACATACTTAGACTTCAACTGACCTCATCTTCCTTCCCTCAAGCCTCTGGCTGCACACAGTCATGGAGGAGAAGATCAGGGCCCTGGCTTCCGGCAGGGTTCACCCTGATAATGCCTCACACTAAACTGAGGCTACACTTCACATCTTGGGTGGCTCTACTCGGTCCTGGCTGCCTCCTGGCCAGCACTGGGGAATGCAATCCAATCCCATCCCATCCAGTCCTTCTCCATGGAGTTTCCTGACAATTTAGCTACCTTTGCTGAGGTCAGACTTGATTTTTATCCCAGCGGTCTCTGCTGGATCTGAGTCAGAAGGGAAAGATCTTTGATGAAGTGCTTAATACAAAGGTTACAGATCCTGAGTTAGAAGGGGCTTAAAATTCCTAGTCTATCCACTGCATTTTCAGATGGGGAAATTGAGGCTGTGAAGAGCAAAGTACTTGTGCAAGGTGACAAAGAAGGAAGGGCAGGATTAGAACCCAGGCTCTTAGTCCACCAAACCTATTCAGCAATAAGATCTCAGCCAGCAACAAGCCCGCCCTCTATGTGCTGCAGTCACACTTCCCTGCACTGGATGGTTCAAGCACGGAGTGTGTGCCCCCGCACCTCCCACTGGCTCAGTGACAGCTGAGGAGAGAGTGGGCAGAAAGTCCTGCCCGTCAGCGGCACTGTCACAAACGGCGATGGTATTCTCTGCTTTCCCAGGTGGGCAGTAATATGAATGATCATGATATTTCCATACCACCTAATATGTGCCGAGCAATTTGCAATTGTTATTGTCACAACAACCCTGGGAGCCAGGGGTCATTATTATCCTGCTTTACAGATGAAAAAACTGAGGAAATGAGAGGCTGAGTGACTTGGGCAGCATCACACAGCTAGTAAATGTCTGAGGCCAGATTTGAACTCAGGTCTTCCTGACCACACCACCTAGCTGGGTGATGGTGAAGAAATAGTGGGAAGAATGCAAAGACCCAAAGTCAGAGAGGACATGCCCAATTCATGGCCTGACCTTGGTCTTGTCTACTTTGTACTCTTCTCTGTGGGGCTCATGATGAGTCCCTCCCAAATGGCCTCCTCTCACCATCTATTCTCTCCATATCGATCCCCATATATAATGGGGATTCAGCAGACCCACAGAAAGCTGACAGTTACTACCCCTGACCATTCCAGTGCTAATTTGCATGGGATTCTAAACTCAGTCTGGAACCCACACAGTCCAAAATTGAGCCTCTTTCTATACTGTCAAAAAATACTTTGTTGCTGATTTTTAAAAACACCACTATCAATCCCCAATATGTCTTTTCTCCCTTGTACCAAAGAGGTGAGCTTACTCAACCCCCTGCCTCAGTCTAACAAAGTGTGCTTTGTTCTGACGTATAGTCCACTAGATTATTCTGGCAAGGGGGAGGAACACTTTCCTGTCACCCCTCTGAGGTCATGACAAATCACTGCATTGGAACACAGTCTACCATCTTTACTTTTTGTCAGTTTTTGTAGTTGCTTCCTACATTGTTCTTTGGGCTCTACTCGCTTCTCTCTTGTGCCAGTTCATATAAGACGACATGAGTTTCTCTGAATTCCTTACTATACAATTACATTCATAAACCTCATTTTATTCAGCTGTTATCCAGTCAATGGGCACCTATACTTGGCTTCAAAAAAAAAAAGTACTGTCATAGACAGGCTTCTACGGATGGGACATTTTCTTTCATCTGCCCACCTCGAACCAAGCACCCTGTAGTAAGATCACTGGTTCCCAGGGTGTGTACAGCTCAGGGACTGTTAGCATTATTCCAAATTGTTTTTTTCGGAATAGTTGGATCCCCATGTTTGCTAAAAGAATGAAGCATCCTCTCATTTTTACTGTATGAGCCTTTAGCCTTTGGTAATGGATTGCTTAATAAGGTCAATTTCAAACGCTGAGTTATGCCAAAACATTCATCAGAGTTCAGCAATGACTGTCTTGAAGGGTTAGTGCCAAAAACCAGCTCTGGGTCATTCAGGATCAGCCATGACAGGGACATTTCAGATCACATCCCACTCATTTCTGCCTCCAAGAAAGTCATAAAGAACCACTGAGGTTGTAGCCACAGATGGCCCAGACCATCAAAGGCAATTGGCCATTCATCTGAGGTTACTCTGTAACTGACAGCATCACCTCCACTAAGAAGAATGGACAGAAATTCAGACAAGTAGACCTGGTGTCAGCATATGAGATAAAGGTATGTAAAGGGAAGAGCCAGGTCTGAGACTTTCTCCATCACCAAGCAGAGGATATATGGCTGGACCACTCCCCAGGGATTCCCAGTGAGTAGCATATTGTCCCACAGACCAAAAGTCCATGCATAATGCAAATGCGTCCAATCGACAAAGCAGGACCGATTGGAAGAATCTTAGGGACTTTTCTAGTAGGTCTCGAAAGCAGTTGTTGTTACAACACTAACCACACTCCTGTATCTAAAATTTTCCAGGATTTCCAGGGAAAAGTTGCTCATCATTAGGGACCTTATCATCCCTCCCAACTCTTCCTGTTCTCCTCCTGTTCCCTCCCCTCCACCAACCCAAGTAGTTTTCAGGGTTTGGGAAGAAAGCAGTTTCTTTCACCAAGAAGTTACTGATTCCTGGCTTCATCATCAGATCACAGGGTTCCCCAGTTGGAAAGGACCGTAATGTCCACCTCATCTAACCCAGAACTGAAAAAGATGCCCCATGTCGGACCATTGGGTCTTCTTCCTCCTCAAAGACTCCCACTGAGGGGAAAGCCTGAGGAAGTCCATTCTCCTTTGCCATAGCTCTCATTATTGGGTTGTTTTCCCTGATATCAAGTCCAAATTTACCTGACACTTTTACTCGATGCTCAGTTTTGCCCAATGGGAGGAGGCACATTAAGTGTGATCTCTGTTCCCTAGGAAACCCTTCAGATCCAAGTACATCTAGCCATGAGTAAAATCAGTAGAAAGTGTTGTCATGAAAATCATTGTGTTGTGGTGTGTGTGTGCTATAAAGACATTGGATGAAGGCAGGGCTCCAGGTTTCCCCAGGACTAGTGCGTTAGCCAAAGGCCACTCTCAACTCACCAGCTCATTTCTCTCTTCAGAAAGCAGGGCATTTCGGTCCTCTAGCTTCCTAATGATCGCACTTAACTCCGCGATTTTAAGTTGGAAGCGCCGGGCATCTTTCTCATCCAACTGCTGTTCCTGAAACAAGAATCAACTGCAAATAACTGGCCACTGGCCCAGGTTCCTCCAAGCTCCCCACACCCCAGAGCACGCCAAGGAAACCATCCTATTTCTTGTTCATGCTCTGACCTGAGTCCCAGCAGCTTGTGACTATGGTCCCAGAAGGATGCAACCAAGGTCGCTGTATCATTGCAGATTGCAAGATGATTATGGAAATGGAAGGAGAGCAGAGATGTAGGGAAGAAGGCAGATGTCAGAGGCGGGCATGTGCAGGTGCAGATGTCACAGGGGTCAGACACAGGAAGGAAACATTGAATGTTCATCCAGTGTTTGCCATAATTGCCGCTGGTGGACTGAGTGATCTCCAGCGGGGAAAGGCTCACTACTCTTCCTAGCCCAGGGGAAGACTGGATTCCTATTTAGTCCAAAGCTAAGTTGGCCTTTTAGTGAGGTCCTTGACACACATGTGGCTCCTTGAAGGTGCATGTGCTGCCAGCAGGAGTGGAGATGCTAAGCCAAGGCTTACTTTTAAAATATTTTGAGAAGCATATTTCAATGCAACTGGCTCCCTTCGCAATCCCAAGTATTTTGTTTTCAGCTTGAAAACATTGTTCTGAGAAAATGCTCCTAAATATCACAGGAGATGGCCAAGGGGGGTCTCAGACACCAAAAAGGGAAGAGCTCTGTCCTAAGGGCCCTCCAGAGCTCTCTCTAACCTGATTCCAGTGTTTTAACTTGTACTGTCATCAAACAGCACAGGGGACTGTGTTTCTTATGCTCCAAGCCAGGGCAAGGTCTACTGCTGCTGCCATCTTGGGATCTTATCCAACAGAAATACAGCTTTGGTTCAACATCAATCAATGTCCCTAAGGTTACTGGACCATGAGATGAACTTCCTCAGTCAACAGGTGCAGGAGAGGCTGGGAACAAGGAATCTCGCCACTTGGGTATTTCAGGACCCTCAGATTTAAGCTGCTACTTCCCAGAATGCTAACCAGGAAATCTCCCTGATGATCAGCAGTGAAGGCGAGGCTAGGCTGGGGCCCAGCCTGGTGAGGTAGGCTGCCTGGCAATTCTCCTACTCACTAGCAAAGCAAGGCAGAAGCAGAAAGGTGACCACGTGACTTAGCTGGGCATTGGCAGAGTAACAGGGAGGGTCTTAGGACCAGAGAGTCCTGCATGGAAACAAACCAAATAAAAGCAAGGTAAGTGGGCAGTGTGTCCATCCGCTCCTTCGATGGGGAGCAGCATGGAGTGGGTGAGGTTGGGGAGATGTTCAAATGAGGCTGAGCTCTCCATGGGCTGCAAGGAATGCAGAGAAAAGGATTCTGAAAACCAGCAACCACTGTTAGCATCCTGCCGGACCAGCAGTTAGAAAACCCGATTCATCATTGGCAGTGAGCACAGTTTGCCGAGTGAAGGCCACAGTTTCAGCTGCATAAATAGTCAGAAAGCAAAAGCAAAAGCAATCCCTCTCTCCACCAAATGAACCAAACCAAACCCCAAGGAGCCAGAGCCCTCCTGGAAGTAGGCACAAGCCCCAGGGGGCCGCTGCGCTGCGGCCCCTCAAGATTTCAGGCTCTAGGCTCCAGCCTTGGGTCAGGGCCACGGGAAAGTGCTTACAGGGCTTCCTGAGTGGTCTGAGGCGTCTCCTGCACCACTTCCATAAGGAAGCTCTCGTTTGGGGCTGCCCAGGTGCCGATCGGCCTCTTTGACCTGGGACAGCTGCTCATCTAAAGCCTCTTTTTGGAGCTGAAGTCTCTGAGCATGCCCGGCTTGGACCCCTAACTCTCTCTCCAGCACGAAGACTGCTCTGTCTTTAAACTTTATCTCCTCCATCTACAAGGAGAACAAAACACAGTCACACACCCATGCAAGGTAGAGGTCTGCAGTTACCATAGCAACAGGAAGGCGGGCCCTGGAGCAGCCCCTGGAGCGGTACCCAAGGCAACCGTATTCTGGTTCTACAAGGGCATCTGCTGCCTTGTCATGAAGGCAGCCTGGCTCTCGGGGTAGACTTGGCTGGCCCCCAACTTGGAGCAAGGGAGCGATTCACCTTGGTTCTGCTGTTCTTTCTGGACCCATTCTCCAATGATTCCTGCAACTGTGGCCACCGTCCTGTTATCAGAACAACCACCTGAATCACACCTTTCCCAGACCTACCTTGGTTCCATTCATTCACTTGGGGACATTTTCTTTTTCAGATCACTGAATGTCAGGTGTTTTAATCCAGGTTCAACAGAATATAAGCACTTTGCCAATGGTCCTTGGAGGATCAGAGGTGGCCAAGTCGGAACTCTCAGCTGCCTTTCTGATGCCCCTACCTCTCATGGGCTTTGGGACCACCTCTGCCTTACCACCAGCTGGTCTGTGCTCAAAACCTGGAAACTCATTTGGATATTAATATGGCAAAACTTTCAAGGGAGGCAACATGGTTTAATGCAGTCTGAGCAGGTCTCTAAGTAAGGAATGCTGGGTTCAAGGCTAGCCTCTGGCCTCCATCTGCAGGGTGAACCTGGGCAAGCTGCCTAAACACCCCACCCCAGGGCCCCACGCCACTCTCACTTGATGTTAACGAGCCCGTGCCAGTCTACACTGGTGGAGGCAGGTTCCTCCCTGGGAGTTCCTTACCATAAAAACATCCCAGGAAGCCAGCCCTCAACATGACCTCAATAAACCATATCCCCATTACTATAATAATGTTGTTATAGTTGTGAATGATAGTGACCCCTCCCATTTCTATAGCACTCTTTGTTTTGCCAATTAATCTCTCATCTTCGGCAAAAGCACATTATGCCCATTTCACAGATGAGCAAACAGAAAATAAGTTGTTTATGAAGGTGACAAATAAAAGCTGATGACTGAAAGCTACTTCCATCTTTGTGGCATTAGAAATAATGACTCCATATGACAGTGTGATAGCTTTGGGCAGTGAGAGGATTTAGGGGAAGGAAGAAGGAATTGCTGGGGACCCTCTCTCTTTGCCACAAAGCCCCAAGCCTTTAGGAGATATAGTAATCATGTCTGGGGGAAGTTTGATTTTGAATTCCATTGTTTCTAAATCACCTGCTTCAGCTGGATCACCCATGAGTCTCACTGCCAGCCCACTGTGCATCCGTCTCTGGATCAGCACTTTCCCCCTCTGTTTCTGAACATGTGTTTACATGTAGCTCCCCCAGGGACTTTCAAGAGTCAGAGACAACTGGTCTACCTCCCAAACGGCCAGGGCACCATCCTGGGCTAGCATCAGTAGCCCTGACCAAGTCTTGCAATGGGAGAGCTTTCTACAAACAGAAGGGCCCACTTCTTTTCATAGGCAACATTTTCTTAAAAGACCCCCACCCAGTCTCTGGGGACAACAGAGGCTGTTCTTGACTGTGGACAATGGGATATTCCCTATGTGAACAGAAAACTAGCTGGAGTTTTCCTCGAAGAAGTGTAGCAGAAGAGAAAGCTTCCAGCAGTAATTCTCAACAATCAAGCCTGAAAACCTGGGGCTTGGTTATGAGAGGGGTCCTGATCTACAGTCCCCCCAACAGCAATGAAGGGCAGTGTCAGTCACTGGGTCTGGCCCCTCATAGGACTTTAGTAGATGCTTGTTGAATGAATGAGCAAATGAATGGATGGATGGATTGGTGAGTGAACAAGTTTAAAATCTAGCCTCAATTCACGGAGCAGAAACAGAAACAGAATTGTTTGGACTTTTATTTGTTACTTGAGTTTTCTAAAACCTTGAAGAACGAACCATTTGCTGAAATTAGCTTTGAAAAAAGGAATGTCTTGTCTGAAAAACTGACATTTCTGAGTAGCAATCATTTTGTTGGCTGGAGGCGACACAAGATCCGCCCATGTCAGGGGAAACCTGGCCTCTCTCCCCATGGGGCAAACAAAGAGAAACTCAGGTTGCAGGGAAGTGTCAAATAGAGCTAGTTCTCTCCGTAGTTCCCTGACAATCAAAGCTAAAGGAAAGGTGAGGAGAGCTATAGAACAGTGACCTGCTGCTGACTTTGCAATCTTTGTCAGGCTCCCAGTCAGGATGACACAGCTCACACTTTGTGAGACCAGAAATGCTGAGGTTTCTCAGGCAGATGTGCCAGCTACTGCTGCTGCTACTGCTGGTGTATGTGTGTGCACACACATGTGTGAGTGTCTGTGCACATGCATTGTGAGTGTGTGTGGGTAAATGTGTACACACGCATGTGTGAGTGTGTGTGCACATGCATTGTGAGAGTATGTGTGGGTAGATGTGTACACACACATGTATGAGTGTGTGCAATACATTGTGAGAGTGTGTGGGTAGATGTGCACACACGTGTGGGTGTGTGTATGTGTGAGCATATGTGTGTGTTTGTGCTGTGTGTGTGCACATATGTGTGTGTTCCTAGAATATGCATCAACAGGTGATCTGGTCCCTATTAACAGCGTCTCCTCACCAGACAGTCTGTGCATATTCACAATCATTCCAGGTGCGCACCAGGTATGGCCCCCTCATTGCATTCTCAGGTGCAAGAACCAGCTAATGTGTAGCCAGAGAGCAACACCACCACAAAACAGGGAGACCCTGCTGCAGCCAAAAGTTTGAACTTCCTAGAGAAGAGGAAGGGAGGACAGTCTCTGTTCTCTCTCGTAGCTGAGGACAAAGACTTTGCCTTTGTTTCAAAGCTCAACTCTCCCTTTCTTATTTGGGGGACCCTTTGTTTTTATTGTTCTTTAGGGTTTTTCAAAGTGCTCTCCTTCCAGCACCCTCTTAAGGTGGTAACTATTATACCCATTTTACAAACGAACAAACAGGGGCTGAGAAGTGAGGTGACTCCCCAGTGGGCACACACATAGGTCATCTCCAAGCAAGTCTGTGAGCTCTGGTCTCCTACCTCATAGGATCACAGATTTGAGGCTGAAAGGGGTTTTCAAGATCATTGAGTCTAACCCCCTCACTTCACATATAAGGGAAATGGGGGGAAGGGGGTGACTTGCCCAAGGTCACATGTCCAGTCAGTGTCTGAGGCAGGATCCAAGCCTGGCTCTCTTAACCGAAGCGCATTGCTCACTACCACCCTGCCTCTGGACTCGGGTTCAGAGCTCACTCCACCGACCCACAAGGAACCTCAACTGTTCTTCCTCATCAGGCAGAATCTCCAGATACCCCCCTCTTGGTCCACCTGAAAAAGCTCTGCATCTTCTTTTCAGACAGTTCCTCCCCTTCCATTCACGCCAATGAAGGCATCCCTTTCAGTACGTACTAGTTCAAAGTCTTCTTAACTAGATTTGCAGGACGTCTGGTGGGTCCCTTCTTAGCAGATTGTGTTGGGGAACTCCATCTCTGGCCAGGCGCCACCGGCCCTGTTTTGTAAGCCATGCTCTAGAAATCCAAACCCCATTTCCACTCTCCCTTCTTAGCCAGTTGCTCCCCCCCAAGTAAATTTTTTTCTCCTCTGTGTCTGTTTTCTTCAATGGGCAAAGTGAAGAAGACACAGCCTGGGTCTCTGTGGTCTTCAGTTTCTGACCCAAGATGTTAACATCATTGACCATTTCTTAGTTCCTTCTGAAAGTGCATTTGTGTCCATGTGGATTATCAGGGTTGGACCGTTGAAATGCACTTGGATAAGTCTATTCCCTGACCTGCCTTGGACTCATGGTCTAGGAAGACAAGGCCCCTCATTGTGTCCCTGACAAGGAACCGCCTCAGGAGTCCTGGCCGGTGTGTCTGCTTCCTCCTCTTCTCGTCTCCCTTTTCCCCTGTACGAGGGGATCTCTCTCCTCAGATCTCCTTGCAGCGTCACCACATGGTTCTTGGAGGACGAGAAGAATCCTCTTCCTCAGAATGGCCATGTCTCTTCTCTTAAAGATCTCACATCCGTTTGATAAGCCAAGCTTCCAGGAGCATCCTTTTCCTTCTGCTTCTCCTCTGTGGGACTCACTTGGAACTGTCATCCTGATAAAGTCGCATTTCCCTCTACCTCAGATCCCCTCCTTTTCCCCACTGAAGTCTTGCTTCTGTTTTCTTCAGGAATATTCTATTCTTCTTAACGACTTGGAGTTTGGAAAGGCACTCTTTCACCTTTTTCTGCAGGAGGGAGAAACCCTGCCTTCTCCATTCAAGTCACTGCCCAATTTCCCCTACTCTCTCTCCATAACATAGAGACTTTCAGCCTTGTTTTTGCAAGTTTGCATCTCAACCCTGATGGATACTTCTTCCAGCCAGTGATCATTTCTTAATAACTTGGCAACCTTCCTCAAATTCCTTTTCTTATCTCATCATGTTCACAGTCACCACCACCTTCCCTTTGGTCTGTGCCATTCTCCCATTTGTTTCATTAATTTGCCCCCCCCCCCAGCTGACTCTATAAATTGCTCTGATCCTCTAACTCTTCACTTACCTTTTCCTACTTACCTTACTTTATCTCAGAGAAGGTGCTTTGTAAGTTAGATGCAGAACCTGAGGCTCAGAGAGACAATGGGCGGCATGGATGTGGAATCAAGGGGCCTGAATTTGACTCCCATGCTATTTCTCCTTATGGTTGCATCTGCATGAGTTGGGCAAATAAAGCACTTTCCCTCCCTAGACTGGTTGATTCTCCAGTCCCTTCCAGCTCTAGAGACAGCTGGTAGAGAACCTCTGAAGAAGAAAATGCAGCCTTCACACCAATGGCTTTGCAGAATCCCTGTGATGTACTTTATTATTGGGGAGGTCAAAAGGCAATGTAAAATAGTATATTTTACTATATAATTATATAATTTTACTATATATAAAATTACTATATAATTACTTAATAATAAAATAGGAGGCAGTGTCTTGGAGTGTGGAAGGGTGGACCTGGAATTGGAAGCCCCAACCCTCACCTCTAGTATTTCTTGTCTTTATAAGCCAGGATAAGGCCTGTCCCATCTCTGGGCCTCAGTTTTCTCATCTGTAAAATGAACACTTCTAGGGCTGTTTATGGAAGTAAAAAGACAATGACACTTCCCATGGCTTTTGAGAGATTGAACATACGTGGTTACAGACATGTCAGGGTCTGTTACGCTGGGCAGTAATTGTGGGATGGACAGAAGCCCAAGCTTTGTGGTTCTGAAGTCCTCTTCATGTGTGGGATTTCAATGGCTTGTCACACTAACCCTGTGTAGGAGGAAGGTGATGGACAGCCATTCTTCACCATCTGTGTGACCCTGGACACAGGTGTCTAACCCTGCAGGGATCCATTTTCTCACCTGCCTGGTCCCGTGGTCCCTTCAGTTACATACGCTCTGATCCTTTGAGTGACAGAAACCATGAAGGAGCCAAATTTTGGGTAGAATAAGTATCAGTTAAATCCCACCTTCAAGAAGAGGAACTTTTCTTGATGCTTTTGCTGTGTTCGTTATCTCCAGTTGATTTTGTCTATAGTTTAGCCAAACTTAGCTGTTTGTTGTCTCTCCAATTAGACTACAAGCTCCTTGAAAGCAGAGACCATCTGTTGCCTTTCTTTGCCTCCTCAATGCTTAGCATAAGACCTGGCGCACAGTAGGTGCTTAATCAATGATTGTTGAGAGAATGACTGATAAGAACCTGCTGAGGATTTTTGTTCAATGACAACAATGTGGAAAATAAAACATACTGGGCAGCTCCAAGGATCAGGAGTGCTGGGTTTGGGGTTACAGGCCCTGGCTTCAAATCTCAGGTCTGGCTCTTGCCGGCTATATCCATGAGTCACTTAGCTCTCTGGGCCTTAGTTTCCTCACCTGTAAAGTGAATGGGTGGCATTAGATGACTTCTAAGGTACCTTCCAGCTCTAAATCTATGGTCCTAAATTCAGACACCTAGAAATTCACAGGAAAACTGACTCAAGGGTGGGTAGGGTCCTCATTTCTTTTCTTGACTTTCAGAGTCAGGTCCCTCTCACATATCTTGCTGCCTTCTTCTTGATCTAAGTCACTCTGGTGAAAGAAAAACCAGCTTGGAAGAATGGCCGCTGGCTCTACAGGCTGCCTCCCACGTGGCAGATGGTGGCGTTTAAGGGCTGCGCTGAATGTGCACTGCCATGTTGTTTTAATTGCTGAGAGATGGCGACGTCCTGCTGTAACTGGGTCTTTCAGCAGCTGGGGTGGAGGTAAGGTCTTTATGAATCACTTTCTTTTTTTAATTGGAAAGATGGGATTTCCATTTGCCTATAATTTGTTGGCCTCCCAGGACTCATGATAGCTGAGGCAGGCTGTGTTTCTGTGTTTTATGGGAGTGTGAATTAGACACACGTACCACAAGTATTCAAAAGGTGCCTTGACAATGGACTGGTGCCCTGGGAGGGCCATAGACCATGGCCCAGCCACCACAGAGATGCATATTAATGGTGGACACAGGACAGGAAGGGCCAATACATTCCACCATTGCTTCATCTGTCCACATGGAGAAAATCATAGAACCAGCAGAGCAGGAAAAATGGAACCACATGGGAAAACTGGCTCAGCCAGTGATGTCCAGGATGTATAATATTTTCCTTATGCAGATGAGCAGTTCGGATGAAGGACAGCTGCTCTGAACTTCAGCACTAGAGAACAGAGCTTCTAAGGGCAGAGATCAAGTCTACTGGAAGAAGAATGCATGCCTCTGGGCTGAGGTCAGCACCACTGGAAGAGCGCCCTTTGCAGAGTCCAGAACCGTGGCATTTCCAGGCGCCCCGTGTAAGGACCTGAGGACAGTCACCACTCTGGAATCTTCAGGCAGGCCCTCAACTGCCCTGTGTGGAACTATGTCAGGACCCTTTACCAGCCCAGGCTCTCTCCTTCTGACACTCTGCTGTTTATCAATGTCATTCCTGAAAAGTGATACCAAGCCCTGAGTGCAACCCTCCAGAGGAAAGCGCTTTGCAAACCTGAGAGCCCTTTCTCTGCAGATGTGAATCATTCAGAGTCCTCCTGGGAACTTGAAGAAGACAGCACAAAGCCCAGAAGCCCAGGCCTTTGAGACTCTCTGAGACTAACAGAAGCTATGGAGCAGATGCTTATCTCTTTGGAGTGAATCTCTCTGACAAACGAAATGTGGGACAGTGGGAGTTTGGCCTCTTGAGTTCCCAATAATGGATGAGGAATGATATCCCCAATTTGTGGATGCAGAAACTGAGGCCAGGGGAGTGGAGGGGCTCCCCCAAGATGATGCTACTAGTAAGCAGGGGGAGAAATTTGAATTCAAGTATTCCTGATGCCACCGAGCCACCTCACTGCCTCTCAACTGTACCCCCTTCTCTGGCCATGTGGAATCTGGGCAGTTTAGGTCTCATAAGAGAAGCCAGTCTCTG
Source organism: Petaurus breviceps papuanus (assembly GCF_028583685.1). NCBI lineage: Eukaryota > Metazoa > Chordata > Mammalia > Diprotodontia > Petauridae > Petaurus > Petaurus breviceps. The sequence continues at coordinate 2,217,041 of NW_027186352.1, forward strand.
CCCCAAGCTGCTGAAGGCATGAGATATGTCTAGAAATATAGAGAAGAAAAGGCAGCACCCAGCATTCTGCTTGGGAGCTATCGGGCGGACCCCAGTGATCCTGATGGAGGAGAGCTGGCCCAGTGGAATGCCCCATTCTGGACATGAGGACACTGAGGCACAGAGAGATGGGGGCCTTCCCAAGGTCTCACAGTGAGTAGGGAAGGAGCAGGAGCAAGGCTGAGGCCAAGTCCTGCCTGTCCCAGGCCAGAGCCTCATGGGCTGGCATCTTCTATGTCCTGGCCTAGCCAGCACCCTCTCTGCCTGGTAGTTCCCTCATACCCAGGCATCCCAGGCACTCCCAGTGCTTCAGCTGACTTTGCCCCAGAAGAGAAGTCATCACCACCCATCCTGCCCAGGCAAGAAGCAAAGGAAGGGAAAGGAGGGCTCTCTGCTTAAGCCTTGAGGCCAGCCAGAGGCCTATTTGAGAAACGTTTCTAATTGTTCTAATTTTCCAAAGCTGCAGCCCTCTCTGGGCATCCTGGTCAAGGTGGCTGGACCAAGGGCATCACGCCAGGCTCAGACGCCACTATGCTGGATGACTGGAACCTGAGCCTCCTCACCTGGAATGTGGGGGTGGCACAGCTCTCTCTGGGTATGGGAAGAAGGTGCTTTGCAGACCTAGTCACACAGGAGAAGTGGGGAGAGGGGAGTGTGTGTGCTCATTCCTGGGGCTAAAGTCATGTGCATGTGGGGAGGGGGGCAGGCAGGAACTGGAACTGATCCTGGGCCATCCATCCCTCCACCACTTACAAAGTGTTGGGCTGTTTTCTCCTCTCAAACCATCCAATCTGACTATTTGGTGCCAGCTGTCCCTGGACTTTGGGTTCTTTAGAGCCAGCCACATCATTCCGGGATGGCCCTAGGCCTTGTGCAATACAGAGGGCCTCAGAAGGCACGCATCATGGCAGACTCTACTGGGGCACTGGGGGGAGGCAGGTGGGAAGTCATGGGAGGGATTCCTTGACCTTATAACTACGCACAAGCCTTCTGAGGGCAGCTGGGGCCTGATAGGCAGGGAGCCCCACCACAGTCAGTGCTAGCAAATGGGAAAGGAGCTCTCCAGGGCACTGAGCCATTGTGCATGAAAGGGGGGACTGGGTTCAAAATCCAGCCTCCAATGCCTGCTAACTGGTGACTCTTCTCTAGTTCCTTTGTCTCCCAGAGCCTCGATTTCCACATTTGTCAAACAAGGATAACAATAGTGGGGTCTAGGCCCCATGGCTGTTGTGGGAATAGAGGTGTCTGTAAGGAGTTGGAGGAACCTTCTGATGCTCTAGTAAGGCCAGCTGTAATTTTGCTACAGAAGGAGCTAGCTGGGGAGTCAGTGCACATTCATTGTTGGGGGTACTGCAGGGGAGGGAGCCTGGCCAAGGGAGGGGAGTCAAAGGGGATGGAGGAAAGCACACAGGAGGGCAAACAATGGAGCTAGCCAAGCTGCTGAATGGGAGCCTGAGAGACCCTCAGGGAGGGTCTCCTGAGGGAGGAGGGTTCCTGAGGCTCCCTCTCACTTCATGAGCCTTACCCTCTTCAAGGCTGAGATGGAATCTTTCTGTTTGCAGGGGCTTTAGACCTCCTCCACCTCCCACCTCCAACATGCACTTAAATGCCTGAATAATACAGGAGAGCCCTGGGTGCACTCATGGAGCCGCAGACCACAGGAAGGACTTTAACAGTTCAGGGCTGGCCCTGAAGATGGGAGCAGGAGCAAGGATTAGCTCAAGCATTGGGCTCACCCCTGGCACCAGTACTTAGAAGTCAAACTTTTCTCTGGCATTTGCAGAGAATCCAGTTGGAAAGTGAGAGAGGCCAATGAAAGAGTAATCCTGAAATCAGGGGCTGCTCAGCTGCTCCCGGGTTCAGCATTCCACTGTGTTGTTGAACAGTGAAGAAGCCATTACCCAGACGTGGGCAAACAGCCTCTAGAGAAGGTTCCTCGGGCCCCTCAGGCCCAGAAAGACCAAGGTCAGGAAGAAGGAAAGAGTGGCAGAATCTGAACCTAGACTTTCCTGACTCGGGGTCCAGCAGGCCAAGCTGCCTCCCCCAATCAACGATGTTGACCTTCAGATATCCCTATGGCCCTTTGGTGCCTCATCCATAAAACATCCACAGCTCACTAATGGCATTTTAAAAATCACCCCAAGATTTACAAACTTGCCCTACTGTCTACATTGTCATAAGTAGATAGAACCAAGATTATCATTTCCATTTTACAGGTGAGGAAACAAAGTCTCAGAGAAGTGAAATGATTTGCCCAAAGAGTTAGGACTTGAACCTGGGTCTTCTGACTCTAACTCCTATGATCTCTCACAGCCCTTTGAGTTCTGAAGAGGCAGCATTTTCTGTTACTCAGATAACACCAGTCGTCAAGGCAGAAACTCAGGAGGTTCTTGATGATATTCCTGGAGTCACAGTCCTCAGGCACTGTGCCTCCATGACAAAGATATGCTCTCCTTTCCCTATACAGGGAAAGTACCATTTATTTTTATTCTCAGCATTTAGCAAAAATCTATTTGTAGTATTTGGATGCTATTTCAATGTGGCCACTAGGGGGAAGAGCAGGTAGAGTGTTGGACTGGGAGTCATGAAAGTGAGCTCATATCTGGACTCAAGACACTGCTGCTGCTGCTGCTGCTAATACTGCTGAAGCTGCTGCTGCTACTGTTACTATTACTGCTACTACTGTTACTACTGCTGCTGCTGTTACTATTACTGCTGCTACTGTTACTATCACTGCTGCTACTGTTACTATTACTGCTGTTACTGTTACTATTACTGCTGCTGCTACTGCTACTACTATTCCTACTGCTGCTGCTAATACTGCTGAAGCTACTGCTGCTGCTGTTACTATTACTGCTGTTACTGTTACTACTATTACTGCTAATACTGCTGAATCTGCTATTGCTACTAATGTTACTACTGCTGCTGCTATTGTTACTATTACTACTGTTACTATTACTATTACTGCTGCCACTGCTACTACTGTTACTACTGCTGCTGCTGCTAATACTGCTGAAGCTGCTGCTGTTACTATTACTGTTACTATTACTGCTGCTACTGCTGCTACTACTGCTGATGCTGATGCTGCTACTGCTGCTATTACTATTACTGCTACTACTGTTACTACTGCTGCTGCTGCTGCTACATAAAGTGAACATTTACATAGCACCTACTCTGTGCTTGGAACTGTGCTAACCACTGTAGGAATGTAATCTTATTTGATCCTTCTAACAACCCTGGGAGGTAGGTGCTATTAAGATTCCCATTTTGCAGGTGAGGAAACTGAAGCAGAGATCAAGTGACTTGCCCAGGGTCACACAGCTAGTGCATGTCTGAGGCTAGCATTGAACTCAGGCTTTCCTGACTCCAGACCCATTGCTCTATTCGCTACTCCACTTAGTGTGTCCTATTAACTGTTCTCACCTCAATGAGGGAGTCAATCACAAGAGATAAAATGGATGACTTTAACGACATGAAACTGAAAAGCTTCTACACAGACTAAAAGAATGTGTCTTGGATAATAAATCTAGTATCAAATTTTTCTGATGTGGATTTGGTATCGAAGATGTACAAACAAATAACAAATACATACAAGACAAATAGCCGTTCCTCCATAGAAAAATGGTCAAAGGATAGGAACAAATAGTTCTCAAAAGAAGAATTGCAAAGTATACAAAGTGTTCCAAAATATATAAACACATATATAAAATGTTCCTAATCACTAATAATAAGAGTAATGCAAATAACATTTGCATTACTGAGGTTTCACCTCATACTCTGAAAATTGGCAAAGAAGAAAAAAGATAACAATGGTCAATGCTGGAGGAGTTGTAGAATGATAAGGGCACTAGCACATTGTCGGCAGAGTTGTAAAATGGGGGCAGCTAGGTGGTACCGTGAGTAAAGTGCCGGCCCCAGAGTCAGGAGGACCTGAGTTCGGTTCCCGCCTTAGACACTTAACACCCACACACAAAAACCTAGCCATGTAACCTTGGGCAAGTTACTTAACCCCAACTGCCCTCCAAAAGGCAAAAAACAAAACAAAACAAAAATGGTATAGCCATTTTGGAAAACCATTCAGAATTATACAAACAAAGTGACTAAAATGTTTGTACTCTGACCCAGAGATTCCATTACTGGGCTTAATACCCCCAAGAAAGCCACTGATAAGAAGAAAGTCCCCATATACTCCAAAATATTTGTAGCATTGCTTTTTGGGATAGATAAGAATTGAAAACAAAGTAGATGGCCATTGTTTGGGGAATTATTAAACACATAATGGCACATAAATGTAATGGAATGTGACTGTACTATAAAAGATGAAAAAAAGTGATGGATATTGAGAAGTATGAGAAATTCCATATGAACTGATGTGAATGAAGCAAGCAGAGTAGAGAAAATAATGTGCACAGTAATGAAAACAATGAAAATGGAATGGACAACCACCCACCAAAAATTTAAAAGTGAATGACCTAAAATAAAGGCCAGCAGGACTCAATGAAGACAAATGAGAAGCTACCTCCAGCCCACCCTTTGGCAGAGACAGGAGATCCACAGGTATCTGTGGATATAAAACAGTGCACATGTTTTCAGACTTTTAAATGTATTGATCAGTTATGCTCAATTTTTTTCTTTTCTTTTTCTTTGTCTTTAAAAATATATATTGTTTGCAATATGGAATGGCTCTCTGGGAAGGGGATGGTGAGGGAAGCTGATGGAAATGGTGGTGTAAACAAAACAAAAGCTATCACTGAAAACTACTTTAAAAAAAATAAAAACTGTTTTTGCTGTCCAGCAGTTCTGATCTCTACCCTGTGCTACAGCAATGTGAAGGTCAATGTAGGCCAATTCTGAAGTCTAGTGCCATTGATGTGTGGGTAAGGGATGCACATTTCTCAAAGGCCTAGTGCAAGGTACTATCAAAGGCACAGTGGAGGGTAGGTGAATCTTAACTGAGAATGACCAGGGTATTCCCTTCCCCAATCATTGGCACTTTACCCTTAGAAAAAGTGTGCAAAACTAATCATAGAATGATTGTGTCTGTAGAATGTTCATGGGAGCAGAAGCTATGGAAATATGTAGAATAAAATCCCATAGTTATTAGGGACAATAATCCAACAACTTCCCTGTCACCATTTGCTGAATGTCTAATAAATTTTCTGCTTTGTAAAATTCCTTCACTCATAATAAAAAAAAAAAAAAACATTAGGTAATAATACCCAAAAGCTGAGAATTGTAAATATCACTTTAAATATGTTTTAATTAATCTCATATTTAGTTTTAACCCAAGGTTCAACCAAGGTGTTGAACTGAACTGAAAATCCCAAAGTTTACGAGTTTGCCAAATCGGGACTGCATGTGATATTAAACACCCCTTATCTTCAGAGCCATGATTCTAAGAGATAGGATGAATTTCCTGCTTTGTCTGATGTTGTCTGGTCTTATTGCAGAAGGACTTTGCTGGGAAATACCAGTGTTGAAGATTCCCATACCAGCTAAAACCAGAAATGGGAAGGGGTTAGTCAGATTTGGTGGGAGAGTGTGGGCCCATAACTGGGATGTGAGAAAGTTATCTGAAGTTTTCTACCTTTCTAAACAACCAAGGCCATGCATGCCTCAGTTGTGGGTGGCCCTATACTCCTCAGTTATCTGCACTGACCCTCCCTTCTCCGACCATGTCTGGCATCTCATAGTTTCCCAAACCCCAACCGGCTACATTCCATGCACAAAGCAGAAAGTGCCAGAGGAAGGAGCCAAAGAGAACCCGGCCACCCCATGCCCACCAAGAGGAGCCGAGAGCCCCACACATACCAGCCTGCGGATCTCCCTTTCACATTCCCTCTTGATTCGCGAAATTTCCTCCTGGTGAAGGTGATACACGCTCCGGATTTCCGCAGCTTTGATCTTGTCGGCCTGGATGACCATGGTCAGCGCTTCTTCCACTTGCTTCTTGGCTCCCTTGAGCTCCGAAATCTCTTGCTGCATTTTAATCTTCTCGAACTCGAAGCCCTTCTTGGCCTCCTCCCGCGCCTCGGAGATCAGCACGGTTTTGACCTTGTCCGGGGCGCTGTCCCTGAGCGCGCTGAGCAGCGCCTGCAGTCGCTGGTTCTCATTGTCCTTGATCCGGATGACGCGCAGCAGCTCGGTCTCGTGCTGCCTCAGGAGCGCCTCGCGGACAGCCTGGAGCTCCTTCATCTTCTCTTCGTGGAGCTTGGCTTTGAGCTCCGTCACCAGCACGGTGTTCTTATGCTGTTCGTGCTCCTTCACCTGCCGAATCTCCTGGTTTTTCTCCCGCTCGGCCTTACTGACCTGAATGAAGAAAGGAAAGGACAACATGAGGGCGTCTGTGAAGGCACAGGAGGGCATGGGGAGCACAGCTGTGGGAGGCCGGTCTTCAAGAAGAGGAGGGAGCCTTTACTTGGGTCTTTTCCCACCACATTTCCACTAAGGAAATTTCCCAGAGGAAAGAATCAAAGTCACGTGCACAGATTCTAGGAATAGGCAGACCTGCTGCTCTTGAAAATTCATGACATAGGGGCGGCCAGGTGGCTCAGCGACTAAGAGCACCAGCTCCAGTGTCGGGATGACCTGGATCAAATCCGGGCTCAGATACTCAGCACCACACACCAACTGGCCGTGTAACCTTGAGCAAGTTACTTAACCCCGATTGCTTTAAAAAAAAAAAAAAAAAAAGGAAAATTCATGACATGGAAACTTCCCGGGGAAATGTAGAGGAAGTGTGCTCTCCAAGCCAGCGTGGACCCTGGAGTCACCATGGTCAGTGCCAGGGGACTTGTTACAATATGCGCTATGCTAGAAACCACATTCACATAATGACAGGAGAGATGACCCCACTTATGAGAAGGAGACAGAGCGCCCTGGGAGCCAGTTTCACCGGTCTGGCTAAATTGTAACATTCACCATTTTACTACTGGCACTCCAGGGCAGGCCATGTGAACAGAAGGGAAATACACGGTGCAGGAGGAGGAGGAGCTTTGCCCGAGGAATCAGGAGACCTGGGATCTTGGCAGGTGTCTCCCACTAACAAGCCAGGTGACAGTCCATTCACACAAAACCATGGAGTCTCAGTTTTGGAAGGGATCTCAGGGGTCATCTGGTCCAAATGTGAAGTGAAGAAGAAGCCTCCTATTGTAAAAGCACACCCACACTTACAGGGGCCCTGAAGCCCCTGGAGGAACCCTGCTGCCTCCTCAGACACTCCTCAACAGCTCTGATCATTAGCAAGCTTCTCTGTAAGCTCAGCCAAAGTCTTCTCTGCACCATCTACTCATTACTCTTAGCTTTGTCTGCTAGGGTCAAGCCTACTCAGGTCTGGCCACACTAAGGCTTCTCTGCTCCAGCCTCAACCTTCTCCGTGCATTTATCTAATTACTGGGCTACGATCTTGTGGCCCTTCCCCCTGTGGTCACCCTCCTCTGGAAGCTGATCAACATTCTTCCCCAAGGTGCCACCTTCAAGTGTAGGGGTCTCAGCAGGGCAGCAGACAGGGGCACTGAGCTCCATCATCAGGGGATACAGAGAAAAACAAAGGAACAGAATGACCCCATTTTATAATGTGCATCTCATTCTGTATCTAGAGCTCTCCACCTCACTGTGGAAAGGAAGGAGACCTGTTTGCTCTGGAGTCAGGAAGACCTCTGTTTGAATCTAGTCTGATACTTACCAGCTGTCTGGCTAGTGAGTCACTCAACCTCTGTAAAATGGGGATAAAAGCAGCATCTGCCTCCAGGGCTGCTGGGAAGATGATAGGAAACATTTGCAGAGTCTAGCAAACCTTCAAGCACTATACAAGCACCAGCACTCTCAGTCCTCTGATGTCACAATGTGTCACTACTTTGATAAAGCAGCTAGGTGGCTCTGTGGATAGGATGCTGAGCCTGGAGTCAGGAAGACCTCTGCTCAAATCCAGCTGAAGACACTTACTAGCTGTGTGACCCTGGACAAGCCACTTAACCTCTGTTTGCCTCAGTTTCCTCATCTGCAAAATGGACATGATAGCAGCACCTATATCCCAGGGTGGTTCAAACCAGAACATTTTACAGCACTTAACACGAATAAGTACAATGTAAATGTTAGCTAGTCAGTAGCACTGCTCTCCTTATGTTCTCACATTATTTCACATTTCCATGTTATTGTGCAGTTTCCCATCAATCAGTACACACAAGTTTTCTCTACATTTCTCTGAATTCTTCTTACTCATCATTCCTTAAGCATCAGAATATTCCACTGCATTCCTGGAGCAATGTGATCACCTTTTCCCAGTCCATGGTCACACACTTCATTTCTACCAAATGCATTCCAAGACCTAGTTGGGTAAATGAGCCTGCCCCCACCTTTGACCTCTCTGGAATTTATGCCCAGTAATGGAACCTCAGGTTTCAAGGCTGTGTAGGGTTCAATGATTTTTCTTAGTACTTTCCCATTATTTCCCAGAATACCGGAGTAATTGGCAACTTTAATTGCAGTGTCTTCATGTGCCTGTTTTTCCTATATTTGCCACCTTTTGTCTCTCCTATCTTTGCCAATCTGATGGACGTGAGATCAAACCTGAGCTTTGCTTCAATGTGTGTACCCTAGTAACTTGGAACTTTTTTTTACAAAGTTGTTTATAGTTTGCTTGAGAAAAGAGATGTAAAGGGCTTTGCAAACCTTAAAGCACTATGTGAACACTGTTATTAGAACTATTCTTTTGGAAACTGCCTGTTTTCATCCTTGGACTACTTGGCTACTACAGAAGGATCTTCACTTTATATGCTGGTAACAGTAGCCAATCCCCTTGTATGATGTGATACTGAGTGAGAAGAGCAGAACCAGGAGAAATTTGTACACAATTACAGACACACCATATGTGTGATGACCGACTTTGATAGACTGGATGCCTCTCAGCAATACAGGGTTATAAGTCAATTCCAAAAGACTCATGAGGGAGAGAAATGTCTACATTCAGAGAAAGAACTAGAAAGAACAGAGTTTGAATGCAGATTGAAGCAAACTACCTGCTCTCTTTCTTTTTCTTGTTTTGTTTCCTCTTTCCCATCATTCATTCCATCTGATCCAATCCTTTATATCTTCACTAATGTCTAATGTGAAAGTAGTTACAGATCCTGTACTTGATAGTATGCTGCAATGGGGGGGGGGAGGGGGGGAGGAGAGGGAGAGAGAGAAAATTTGAAACTCAGGGAATTGTGGAACTTAATCTTGTAAACTAAAAGTAAACAAATTAATAAAGATCAAATTAAAAAAAAAAAAAGTAGCCATTGCCCCCCCTCAGACCTTTAAGAGAAATCTATCTTCCTCAATTTATGGTTTTATTTTTGATTCTGTTGTTGTTCAGTCATTTGGTTGTGTCTGACTCTGTGACCCGTGGACCACAGCACATCAATACTGTCCATGGAATTTTCTTGGCATTGATACTGGAGTGGCTTGCCATTTCCTTCTTCAGTGGATTAAGGCAAACAGAGGTTAAATGACTAGCCTACGATGACATAGCTAGTAAGGGTCTAAGGTCAGATTTGAACTCAGTCTTCCTGATTTCAGGCCCAGTGCTCTATCCACTGAGCCACCCAGCTACCTCTTCTGATTCCAGACCCATTGATTTTTTTTCAAGCAAAAGCTTTTTTAATATTATAATTGAAATAGTCTATTTTTTCTTTCACAATTTCCTATATCCCTTTTGTAAGAATTCTCCCCTAATTGGTTCTGGCCTCAAATACTTAACACCCATGCAAAAATAACTGGCCGTGTAACCTTGAGCAAGTTACTTAACCACAATTGCTTAAAAAAAAAAAAGAATTCTCCCTATTCACATTTGTAAAAACGTGACTCTTCCTTTTTTATATTTACATTTAGGACATGTATCTATTTGGAGTTTCTTTTGTTATGTGGTGTAAGTTGTTGATCCAAATTTAATTTCTGCCAAGCCGATTTTGATTATGACCAGCATTTTTCATCAAGTAAAGTCCTTATCCGCTTTGGCCGTTTGTATTTGTGACTTTTCTTGACTGCTACTTCACCACATTTGATTACATTGCATCTTGCTTGCCTAATCTGTTTCACTGATCAATCTTTCTCTTTTTTAACCTGTAGGAAACCATGTGGTGATTATGGCTTGATGGTAAAGTTTGAAATCTGGTTATGCTAAGCTCCATTCATTCCTTTTTCATCTATTATTTTCCTTATGATTCTTGACCTTTGTTCCTACAGATGAATTTGTCCATTATTTTGTCTGGTGCTATAAAGTAACCTGACCTTGGTAGAGTGCTACCAGTTTAATTGGATACTAAACCTTTAAATCAATAATCATAACTAACACTTATTCAGCACTGTAAGGTTTGCAAAACACTGTGCAAACATCTCATTTGATCCTCTCAGCCACCGTGGGGGGTAGATGTTCTTATTATCCTTATTTAAGAGATGAAGAAACTAAGGCAGGGAGAGGGTAAGTAACTTGCCATGGTCTCGTGGCTAGTGAGCCTCTGAGGCCTTCTGGGCTTCAGGCCCAGCTCTCTCTCTACCCCGTCACCCAACTACCTGCGGCCTTATTGATACCAAAAGAAGCAAATGAAAACACCTCAGTAACTAAGAACAGCACTCCCATCTTCCCGTCTAGACCAAACCTTTCTGAGGGTAGTCCTTATGACCCTTTGTTGTAGACTGGGGGCATCCTCAAGGAGGGTGTCGGTAAAGAGCGATCCGGCTTCCAAAGAAATATCCAACAGGGAACTACAATTTTACCATTTCATAATTAACCAAAAGAGGTGAACATAAGTGTTGTTTATTGACTGCAAAAGAGCATTTGATTCTATAGAACAAAATGTCCTTCACAACAAAGTATCTTTCCTCAAGACATCAAGTATTATAGATTCACCCGTTCAATGATGCCCTGATAACAGTCACCAGGTGAGAAACACCCCAAGAAGACGAAGCCCCACCCAGCATGCAGGGCCCAGGCAGAGTCCAGCTAGAAGCAGAATCTCTGGGATCCTGCATGGGCATGTCCTCCAGACGGTTCTGTTACCTCAAATCCTCTCACTCCACTTCTGGGATTTTATTTCCTGAACCCAGTGAACAATCACATGCTTCATCCTTGTCATATACAACAGTGAGCAGACATGGTCCTTCCCTTCTGGTCCCCCAGTCTTCCAGGAGGTGCTTCCAAGACCACTCCAGTCTCAATGATCCCTCAACACTGACCCAATCACCAGCCTCGAGCTCAGTAACATGAGAGGGTTACACTAGAGGGCCTCTGGAGTCCCTGCCAGCTCTGAGCTGTGCCTCCCCAGCACCTTCCTGCTCTCACTCACCAGACAACAATTTGAGCAGAAGATGGGTCAGCACCAGAACTTGGGCCCGCTGCCCAAGTACACAGGTTTTCATCGGGTTGGTCCTGATTCCAAACTCAACAGAAAATGGCTGATACCTGAAAGTGTGGACGAGGGAGGCCAAGGCCTCCCAGAGTGCAGCTGTGTGAGCACTGGTGAGAGCTCTCTCTCATCAGCAGCTGGTCCAAGGACCAGACAATGGTGCCTTTTTAAACTCCACAAACCCCAGTACTCACAGGACAATGAGCCATTCTGAAGCTCCATGGACAATTCTCATAGGATACAACCAGTATCTCCAGACGCCAAGCACCATCCTCATCACAGTGGAGGGGATTTAACTCTTTGATATCCTTGTCTGAAACCAGACTTTCCAGCCCCTGCCTGGGTCCTTGTGCTTCTGCTAGGTGGGCAGTCTTGATCATGAGCCCAGCCCAGACCCAGCAGGCTTCCTCTGGCCCTCTGGCCATCTCTATGCCAAGTGGCTGCCTTCATCGATAACCCCACACTCCCACCACTACTTCCAAAGCACAAATCAAATTACCTCCACCATGCCTGGAAAGGATCTGTCAGGCAAATGCCCTATAGTCCAACCCATCTTCCCTGTGACTTGCAAGTCCAGTAAAGCCCTCCCATGGCCATTGCGCCAGTTCTAGAGGAAGCTCCCTGAGGGGAAGCACTACCCATTTGTATTTGGATTTCCACCACTTAGCACAATGCTTTACGTATAGTGAATGTTTAATAAATGCTTTGTCTTTCATTCATTCAATGTTGCATCTCATGATTAAGCTGACTGGCAATGCCCCCAGACAATGATAAAATTCAGCTGGTGTTCCAGCCCAAGTACAGGCCTAGTAGGTTTTTCCAACCTCTCAATCATATGTAACTATTTCAGGGGCTGTCACACAGTTTGGATTTGGGGAGTCACTGGGGAATGAGCCAGAGCTCTGGGTCTCAATTTCTGCAGTCAGTCTTTCTGCTGGAGACCATGGGAAAACAGAGCTGTTTCCTTCTTAATTTAAGAACAAGTCATGCTTCTGGCTTCAACAGAGCCCCAAATGCAAGGACTGTTCCTGATGATGAGTCTTCATTTGGTTGGTGTGGGCCCAAAGAGCCCTTAATTTCTTCCTAGGTGTCTTAGTCACTGTATTTTGGGGACTTGGGAAAATGCTAGGCATGTCAGAGAATGTACAAACAACCACGTTTTTATTTATATATAAGGGAAAAGTAAATCTGAGCCAGACAAATGCTGCCATTTCCTCATCAAGGGTCAGCGTAGATGAACCTCTGTTATCTCAACATGAGAGGGTCTATGGTTTAGCCAGTGAGGAGCCCCGAGCATCACGGCAGCTCACACCTTTGAACGGTATCTTAAGGCACCACCATGACCACCCCAGAACAGCAGTCTCTGGGACCAGCCGACTGTTCATATCCCTGTGAATGCCTATCACTCACAACTGTTGGAATGGGCAAATGAAAGAAGATATGGTAAGTGGGTAAATGAGGAGAGGATGAGGCTACCAAAGAGTCACCAAGTCCTGGGACTAAATGAGACTTTGCTTGATGGGGCCCTTGAGGAGCAGAAAGTTGATTGTCCCAGAGCCCTTTTGAAGGCTGCTTTGCTAAAAGTCGCCTTTGGGAATGAACTTCTCTGAATTTTATTCCAAAATCTCCCTCTCCATCCCTGATCCTTCCCTGAGCTCCAAGCCCACTGGTCCACTTGTCAACTAGACATCTCCTCATGCCCCGCCTCGCACTTCACACTCAACATGACCAAACCTGACTTTATTAGTCCCCCCACCCAACCTGCCACTTCCTTGGCCGACTCCTCTGTTTCTACTGAGGGCCCTATCAGCATCCTCCCCATCACATACACTTAACAAACAGCTTGGGTCTCTCTAGACTTTTCCCTCTCCTTCCTCCCTCATGTTCCGTCTGTTGCTAAGGGCTATCGATTCCATGTCCCCAACATCTCTGGTGTACGCCTGTCTCCCCCCATGCCCATCACTGTGGCCCAGGCCTTCATTGCTTCTCATTCAGCCTACTGCCTTAGCTCTCTCCCTCACTGACCCTTCCTGTATATGGCTGTCAGAGGCATCTTTCTAGTGTGTGGTCTGTTCACATCGCTCAGAGGCCTTCAGGAGAGGCTCCCCATTTCCAAGAGCCTGAGCATTTAACATATGGTCCGCTGGCCAAAGGTGACCCACCAGAATGTGGGCTGCTGGTCTAGCCTTGAAGGAACTGAAGTCAGAGTAGAAACCATGGTAGCCTAACAATCCAACACATGAACACTGCTAGCCCAGGAGGACCCAAGCACTGCTCCTCTGGGTCATCAACCGATGGGCCCCCGAAAGTGAGGCATGGAACAAATGAATGCAACTGCAAGGAAACGGATGCATGACCCTGTGATTTCCCTGTCACCAAGGATGCTTCTGCCCAGAGAACAAAGCATCACCCTTGTGGCCCTCCACCATCTTGGGGCTTTGCACTTGTCTTCTTCCAAGTCCAACTGGCTCTCTGTGTGTTTCCAAGTCTAGCTAGCCCCCAAGAGGCTGGTCCCTCAGCAACAGAGAGTTCATCACCCATGCACATTGCAAACTTTCCTTCCTATACTGGTGTAGGACCTCTCCATTCTTGCATGTTCCTGGCCTCACTCCCAAGAGCGACTGCAGAGTAGAGGGCCTGAGGAAGTATAACATCGCACCCAGACTCAGAACCAAAAATGCAAAAGGCCATTTCTAACACCCCTGTGCAGCATCCTGGGAACTGAGCCAATAAAACGCAAATACTAGGAGGTCCCTTGGGCTGGGATCACTTTGGACTCAGCCACAGTCAGACTGGCAGCTTCCCAAGGACCAGTTTCCACCTGCACGAAGGGGCTCACCTCAGCTGCTGGGCAACTGGAAGGTTCAAGCCAGGCAACCCTGGTGCCCAAGGAAAATTCAAAATGCCCTTAGAACCCTCTGGCCCATCCCCCAATGAGAGAGGCAGGAAAGGGGCGTCCAACTAGAGAGACCAAACCATTCTTATATGGCCCATCCTGACATACATGAGCCAGAAGGGCGTACCTAAGAGGAAGGCGACTCCAGCTGCTCCTTAGAAGACAAGGTGACTGATGGCTCAGGCTTCCCAAACCAGCCAAAGACAGCAGCAGCTTTCACTTCGTGGGACACGTGACCTCAACCCACGCAAAAAGGCCCCAGTGAAGATGACGCTGGGATGCCCCAGCACCCCTTGAAAAGAGGAGGTTGCTTGCTTCAAAAAGGAAAAAAAAGCATTTAAATCAGAGCAAAGTGCAGGGCTGGGCTGAGAGCCAAGTACATGCAGCTTGACTCCCACCTCTGATTTTTCCTGACTGCAGGGACCTGGGCACCTCGCCAATGTTTGCATCAGGGGTCCTCATCTGCTAATCGGGAACGACCCACCTCAAGGTAACATAGGGATACTGGGAGGCTTGAGTGAGAGAATACATGGGAAATGCTTCACAAGTCTTAAAGTGACATATATTATATATTTACATATACACATTTGCATACGTATTCATATCTGTGTCCTCCGGCATCACCACTGTATGTCACAAATGAGTGCCTGCGGTCTGGAGGTTTCCAGCCATCGAGAGGAAATCTCCCTTTTCAGCACAGACATCATGGGAAAATCACTATTTGGAAAAGCCAGAGGGTGAACTCAGCATGGAATGAGGGACAGAAGAGGCTAAATCAGGATGCTGGTGAAGCCTCCTTCCCTCCATCTGCAGGCGGCAGCCCTGCATCCCTTGGCTGGGAGGAAAGTTCACATTGTTGTCAAACTGCTGCCACTCACATTTGGGATGCCGCATCCATCACGTAGTAGCTGTGTGATCCTGGGAACATCCCTCACCCTTTCTGGGCCCCTGTTTTCTCCTCTGTAAAATGAGGGGTTTGGAAAGAGGGAAGGGAAAGGACAGGGTTACATCAGCACCTAAAACAGCCGAGGTTCTTCCTGACAGGGAGGAAGCAGAAGGTGCTGGTTGTCACAGGAATGGACATTCAGCCCAGGCAGTCCTTCACGGGGTTATGCATCCAGGACACATGCAGATACCTCGCCTAACAGGAGGGTCTTCAGGCGGCTGCTTCCCCCCTCTGGGGTTTTGGGTGCGCATGAAGAATGCTACCAAAAAGGGCCTTTGCTTAGTAGCAGCATAGATACTAGTATTGAACTAGTGCTATGAACGCTGGCAGAGTCTGGGATGAAAAGTGCTGCGTGAGACCCCCATGATGCCATGCTCCAGAGCAAAAGGCCAAAGGCAGCCAGGAGACGTATCCACAGGGAGAACAAGGCAGCGCCCGTGGTGAGCTCCTCAGAGCAGAGGACAGCCCCCCTCACTGCCATCCAAAACCATCACAGCTTTTAGCTTCTCTAAGCATCCGGAGGCACTGACCCCCAACTGTTCCTCCCAACAACCTGCAAGGCAGATGTCATCATCTCCATTTGACATATAGGGAAACTGAGGCTCAGGGAGGTTGAATGACTTGTAAGAGACTGTACAATGAGTGACCACCCTGGGCTTTGACCCCATCCTTCCAATTCCAGGCCCAGCCTTTTAGCAAGTCATCATCAACCTGGCCCAGGAGCCGGCACCTGCTTGCCAGGTCACACCGAGTCTGGTAGATTAAAGTGTAGACAGGAGCTTTCACTGCTCAGGGCTTGGTCACCTCCAAGAAGCTTGTTGGGGATAATTACATCAGTGATTTATGATGCTGGCCTACCAGGGACAGGGCCTTTTCTGGCCAGTGCTTACATCCCAGGAAATCTCAGTGGAAAGGGTTCTCAGAACCTGTAACAAGCCAGGGAAACACAAAACAACACCCTTTGTGCACCTCTTTCTGGTGCCTCGGATCCTGCCTGACCATCTGGGGCTCCAGGCGCAGGGTCTGGGCAGCCATGGTGATGCTGTCAGTCTGGTGCTTCAGTCACTGGAGTAATTGGAGAAATGCCTGTCCGCACTGGAAGCTGCCAGGTGTGGCCATGAGTTCCAAAAATCCAATCCAACAAGTATCTGTGAACATTAGCACCCCCAGGGGAATGCTGCATTTCTGGAACTTCATTTCACTAATTCTAGGCACCTCCTATGAGCCTAAAAATGTCAGGTGTCAGGGACCCAGAGACAAGACTCAAGCCTCTTTGTCTGGGAGCTTCCCCAGAGGGCCAGGCCACAGGACATGTGGGCAGATCTGGTGATGGCACATCCCCATTCCAAGCCTTCGATGCTTCCCTGGTGCCCCCCGCCATTAAATCTTAGCTCATCATTCGAGGGTCTCCCTAGTCCGACGCCTCTCACTGTTAACATCAGCTAGATCTGGTCTGGGCCCACAGTGAATGCCAGACCAGGACTTTGTACCTTATTTAATAGGTTGTAGAGCAGGGCAGTGGCTTTGTGAGTGGGCTACAAGGTGAGAACAAGGCTTCACTCCACTGGGCTCTGTCTGTGTGTTGGGAGCCCTTCAGGGTTTGAGCGTATGAAAGGGCAGTAAACTGCAAACACCAGAAATCCCCCACGTGCCTCCTGTCCTCTCAGGAGGACTCAGGCCTAGCTGCTCACCTGGACAGGATCCATTTTGATGCTTATCTAAGGAGAAAGGCCTCTGGGCCCGCTGTTATTCCAGCACCTGTCTCAGGACAGTCCTGGCCTCAGCCTCTACACCACACTATGTGACCCAAGCAGGCCTAGGCAGTGTCTGTGGATCAGGAAAGACCTTGGAGCCAGAAAGGAGAAGTAACCACCCAAGGTCACCCAGGCACCCACACCCCCAGGCCAGGACAGGTATAAGGCACACACAAGGCACCTATCTGTGTGATCCTAACTGAGCACTCTCATTGTGCAGGAAGGGAAACTGAGTCCCAGGGAAGGAAAGAGTCCCATTGGGGTCTCACAGACAGCAGGAAGCAGGACTGGGGCTCAAACCCAGGCCTTCCCTGAGTGAGGGAGGGTCGGGGGCATCCAGCCGGCTCCCTCTCTGGCCAGTGGTGAGAGGATGCAGGAGGCCTGGGCAAAGCCCCGAGTCTGATGCCCACTTCGAAGAAATCCAGTTTGCGGAGGTCAAAGCTGGACGTGAGCTGTTGCTCTGCAATTCCAAAGCACCGCTGGGACGGCTGCCTTGCCCTGGAGGCCCCCAGTCCATTCAGCCTTCCTTTGTGCACTCCCCAGATTTGTGGCTGGGCAGCTGGAGATCTGCTGTGAACTCCCTGACAGGACCCTTCTAGCCTGTGTCCAGGCCCTCCCTCCTCCCTCCCTCCTCATGCTGCCAAAGTCCTCTCCCTAATGCCACTGGCTTTGTCATTGCTCTGCCCCAAAGCCAGGCAGAATCACGGCTTCTGAGCTGGGGGGATCTCAAAGGTCCAACCCCCTCATGTTAAAATGGAGGAGACTGAGGCTGAGATGGGGGAGAGGGGGGCAATGGCTCCAAAGGGACACAAGCAGTCAGGAGCAGAGGTGACATTCGAACCCAGATCCCCTGGCTGTGAATCCAGGGCTCTCCGTACCACATTTGGTACCACTATCCCTCAGGTTATGGCTGTTCTGGCTACACGGGAGAATGACAGGACTCAATGCGGTCCCAGTCTAGAACCCATTCAACCAGCCTCAGGCAGCCTCCTCCCCTCCACACTCTCCTCTGACATCTGTGGCCACCAGGCCCTGCTCCTCCCTCCAAGGCTTGGCTCCCCCATCCGTCATGCGGGGCCAGCCTGGTGACCCCAACGAGACATACAGCTCCATTCGGTCTGGGCCTCTGGGGCTGAGCATTATCCCTCATCCACACACCTACTGGAAGCAACAGTGACTAATTAACTATCAGACATGGCATCAGTGTGTATGAGAAGGAGGAAACACCCTGGCAAGGTTGGTCCTGACACGAGCAGCCAGCCCACCAAAGGCTACCAAGGCCCACGTGATGAAGGGGAGATGGCATCGTAGCTCACTGGCAATGATCACAGGCCTCATTACTGACCCCATTGCCGTGTCTGTCCTCTGGGGACGAAAGCTCCTAGGCCTGGGTTCCTTTCTCTTTGCTGGCCTGTAGCAAAGGGAGTCCCACCCCTCACAGCTCTAAGCTTTGGACAGAGGAGAACCTTAAACAGCAAGGGTTATGGTTGTCTAGTTGTAGAAGGAACCAAGGGAGATCTTTCACGGACTTCTGATGAAACTGCCCCCTGCCTTTCCCCTATGCTCTAAGGACAGGTCCCCTTGGCTGCATCACCGTTCCCTCCTCCTGACTCTAAGGACATGCCTCCCCCTCCCCTTGGCTACCAGGACACAGGGAGAGGCCACAAGGCAGATATGATAAATACTGTTAAATAATTTATTTTAGATATTATTTTTCTTTTAAAATAATATTTATTATCTTTAAAATATTTAAACAATAATTTTGTTAAATAAATAATACACTTTATTTCTGAGGGAAACAAAGTAAGTTGTCCACTCGGAAAACCTGGTGATGCTTGATTGTGGTCCTGCTACATGCACCCCAGACTGTCTGTCAGCCCCGCTCTGCCCCTGACTCTCCAAAGCTGCCTGGGAGGCCTCGGATCCCCCAGAAATCAGCTCTGCACCCCACTATCTACAAGCAAAAAAAGCACACACGAATAGTTACAGAGTTTTCTTGCCATTCTGGAAGTTCTGGTGGGTCCCCATCCAGGGCCAACGGCAGTATGCTGGGGAGCAGCTCTCCGATGCCAGCTTGGAGCTGGGGGAAAGCTCTGCACCAGCACGTGAAGAACCAAACACCCCGGAGGGATTCTAATGAAAAACGGAACCACCGAGTCACCAGCTGGCTGCCATTGCTTAGATACGGTGATTCATTCCGACCTGCGTCCCGGGCCCAAGACAGCACAAAACACTTCTGCTACAGCCCTGAGGGATCCGTACTTCATCTGTACTTGGTGCCACATTTTATGGCTACACAGGAGAATGACAGGACTCAATGTGGTCCCAGTCTAGAACCCATTCAACCAGCCTCAGGCAGCCTCCTCCCCTCCACACTCTCCTCTGACATCCGTGGCCACCAGGCCACTGAGTCTGACAAAATGAAGGGAGGATGAACGGCAAAGTGGAAAGGCCAGTAGATTAGGAGTCCAAGGGCCTGGGTTCAAATGATGGCTTTCCCACTGACTGGCTGTGTGATCTTGAAAAAGTCATTTCCTTCTCTGGACTTCTTCTGTAAAGTGAAAGGGTTGGACTAGAAGATCTCTAAGGTGCCACAGAATTTGAAATCTAGGATCCTTTGGGCTGTCTGCTTCATCTTTGTACCTTTCTAACTGTCCATCTCTCTCTCTGTCTCATCTGTTTTCTCTCTGTCTCTCTCCCTGTCTCTCTCTCCCTCTCCTCTCTCTCCTATTTCCCTCCTTTCTCTCTTTGTTTCTCTGTCCTCTCTATCTCTGTCTTTCTCTCTGTCTCTGTCTCTGTCTCTCTGTCTCTCTGTCTCTGTCTCTGTCTCTGTCTCTGTCTCTGTCTCTCTCTCTCTCTCTCTCTCTCTCTCTGTCTCTCTCTCTCTCTCTCTCTCTCTCACACACACA
>NW_027186352.1:2237068-2246256 GCF_028583685.1 Petaurus breviceps papuanus
CTCTCTCTCTCTCTCTCACACACACACACACACACACACACACTCCATTGAAATTTCTCTGTAGAAACAGTTTGACTTGTCCT
This sequence comes from Petaurus breviceps papuanus, assembly GCF_028583685.1. Classification (NCBI taxonomy): domain Eukaryota; kingdom Metazoa; phylum Chordata; class Mammalia; order Diprotodontia; family Petauridae; genus Petaurus; species Petaurus breviceps. Next base: position 2,237,152 of record NW_027186352.1, read on the forward strand.
GAAACCAAAAGATGTCTCCAAAGCCCTTGGTTCAAAGAGGGGAAGTCCCAGGCACTTTTGGGGAATGTTCAGCTGTGACATTCTTCAGGCTGCATGGGTGATGGAGGACAGACTGTGGAGGTACTGAGAATCTCTCTTGTCCCCCTGGAGGAGGAGGAAGTAAGGCTGCTCAGCTGACCCTGGAGAATGAAGCATGGCTTCTGGGCAGCAGCGCAGGTCTGTAGGGAGCAGGAAGGCTGGCCTCCCTGTTGGACATGGTAACTGTCTACTGAGGCAGCGGGGGTGCAAGGGATGGAGCATTGGCCTTGGAATCAGAGAACTCTGAGTTCAGATATGGCTTGAGAGACTTACTAACTATGTGGCCCTGGGTCAGTTATCCTCTGTCTTTCTCAGTTTCCCCTCATCTGTAAAATGAGGATCATGACAGCATCTCCCCCCAGGGTTGTTGTGAGGATCGAAGGAGATCATATTTGTAAAGGGCTTCACACAGGGTCTTGCGCATAGTGGGTGCTTCACAAAGGTTTGTTTCCTTCTTTCCTTCCTTCTTCCTGTGATTATTAATAATAATAAGTTCAACCCAACACACACCCAGCAGGGCAGGCAATGGAAGAGTTGAGGCATGGGCAGGGTTGCCACAGTCATGGTGACATACAGCAGGAACTCCATAGGTGACAAGACAGTCACAGAGTGCTACAATTCTGGCTGGATTCCTGGCTGGAAACACTGACAAACTGGACTCTGGAAATCCCGCTGCTTGTTAGCTGGCTGTCCCAAATGGCTCTGCTTCTCCTAAGAGTTGGAGAACCAGCCAGAGTGGCACAGTCCCTAACAGCCCTGATGATAACCAGCTTGACCTAGAGGATGACAGAGCAAAGGTTCTCGGATATAGGGGAACAAATCAGAAACGCTGATACATCGGCTGCTGGGAATGCTTGGGTGTAAAAGGTACTAACCATTTCCACAGGCAAAGGCACATGTCACCATGAAACCTGTATGGAAGACATGCCTCCTTTCCATTAGGTGCTATAGCAATTGTAATTACAATATCCAAGTAAAATCAGAAACAAACTTTCCCAGTTATGGGCAAAGGCTTAATAGGATTTCTTTTGTCGATGGCACCCACAGCTCCCAATCATGTAACAATGTATTGTTGTCCTGGACCAAGCAGTCCAAGACAAACACAAGAAATAACTTAATCCCTGGACCCAAATAGTGTTTCTATGAAGCTTCAGGGTTTGCAAAGCAGTTTAAAGACAGTTTCTTATTTTAGACTCACAACAACCCTGGGAGGTAGGTGTTGATATTACCCCAAATGCACAGTTGAGGAAACTGAGGAAGGCAGAACTTCAGTGACTCACCCAGAGTCACACAGTGAGTGTTTAAATCTGGATTCGAACTCAATTCTTCCTGTCTCCAGCACTGTAGCCACTGCACCACCCAGCAGCTTCTATTGAAATGACAACTGAATTCTAGAAGGAACCATTGGGAAGTCTGAAGTCCCTGCCAATATTTACTTAATCCAAAGTCAAACCTATAGATAAAGCAAGAACCAAACATTATCGATGATGTCAGCAGGGGGGCATGGAGCCAACTACCAGAGGAGATTTTAAGAGCTAATGCATTACAACCACCATGAACAGCTAGCTACCTTCTCACACAATATTTATCAGAAAGTATAGAAATCATTCAGGATGCACAGAACAAAATATGCAACAAGGGTTGTCATGGTGAGGACCACGGGAGGAAAGATGGAGTTTTCAAGGAATATCGCCCTAATAAGAGGCATCAACCATCCCTATGGCAAAGTGACTTGAGAGAGCAATTAGAGCTCCACAGAAAGCCAAGAGAAGACTGCCTCAACATTGCTGCGCTGGCACACACAGCAAAATTAGGAACACCTTTGAATTCTCCCAATTACATTTTTAAAAAATGTTTTAACATTTGTTTTCATTTTTTAAGTTTTGAGTTCCAAATTCTATCCCTCCCTTCCTTCTTTCCCTCCTCCCTCCCTGAGACAGTAAGCAATCAGATAGGTTATACATGTGCAATCATGTAAAACATTTCAATATTAGTCATTTTGTATAAGGAGTCACGAATAAAAGGGGAAAAAAATAGAAATTGAAAACTAGCCTGCTTCAGGCTGTATTCAAACAGTATCAGCTCTTTCTCTGGAGATGGATAGTCGGCTTCATCAGCAATCCTTTGAGATTGCCTTGGATCATTGCATTATTGAGAAGAGCTGAGTCATTCACAGTTAATTATTGTTACAATGTTGCTGCTACTGTATACAATGTTCTCCTGGTTCTGCTCACTTAACTCTGCCTCAGTTCATGTAAGTCTTTCCAGGCTGGATTTTCTTTTTGAGATCATTCTACTTGTCGTTTCTTATAGCACAATAGTATTCCATCACAATCATAGACCACAGCTTGTTCAGCCATTCCCCAGCTGATGGGTGTCCTCTTGATTTCAATTCTTAGAGACCACAAAAAGAGCTTTTACAGCTTTATTATTCCTCAAGCTCCATCATGCTCTCTATGGGTCCAGCTGGCCTTCTTACAGTTCTTCATCTGCAGCATGCCATTTCCCATCTCAGTGCCTTTGCATTGGCTGTGACTCCTCCCTGGAATGCTCTCCTCCCTCCCCACCACCTCCAGAGATTCTCAGTTTCATTTAAGACTCAACTCAAGCCTTGCCTTCTACATGAATTTCTTGGGATTTCCTCCTCTCCCCCCCCCCAAAATCACTCTGAATTCATTTGGGTAACAATATTGGCAGAGGCTATGGCCCCTGACTGAATATGCCTGGTTTGGGCTCCCCAGAGTGAGCACTTGATAAATGTTTATTGATTAATTGAATGAACTCAGGACTAGGTTCTCATTATGAAGGATTATAGTAGGGTCATTTATCCTTGTAGAGCCCAGACTTTGTGATCAATGAAAATTATGCAAGGAAAAGGCAAACATTGTGTGACACATCATTGCAATCTTCAAGAATTCAGCACCTACGAGATAACAAGCATGACATGTCCTGAGGACCAGCATTCCCTCAGGAATTCAACACCTTTCAGAGACTGACAGCTGACCACAAACTCACCTGGATAACCCAACCCATAAACTGCCCTGGAATCAGACCCATATCACCCACAATCATTTGACTTTAACATTGGTTCATAAAACCCTTGGATCAATTTGTGTTAGATGTTACTGTACCAAATGTTTTCAAAACATTCTCCCAGAGGAGATCCAGGTTACATTGGTTGAGGAGGGTGTGATCCTGGAACTCTGACTCCTGCCGCTGAAGGCAGTGAGCCCCCAGGTGCAGAGCTGTAATTCTCCTACTGTTCTCCACTTCTAAGGTAGGTGCACAAGAGGCTGGAGAGTCACAAATGAAAAAGGACACTAAAAAGAAACTATGTCACTCAGGACCATTCCTATCTGAGTGTTAGCGAATGCGATGAGAGGGTGGGAATAATAACCAGGAATCTCTGCCAGTTTGGGTGGTATAGTGCCCCTCGCCTGCTTTCTCTCACCTGCTCTTCATTTGCTAGGGCCAGCCTGGTAATGGGCCTCCCCAGAGAGGCCAGGTCAGTCCTTGGACAATGAGCCCTCACCAGATGCCTGAGCACAGCATTCTCCAGCAGAGCCTCTGGATGCCCACAAAGAGACCTCAGAGCAATATTGTGGAATGGCCCAGAAGGGCCCTGAGAAGTGGCCTGATCTATCTCCCTCCTCCCAAAGAGGAGCCCAGCAAATTGCTCCAAATCCCCCTGCTAATTTGGTGGACTGTTTTGCATCAATTTTACATTTATTTATTTGCACACATGTTGTTTCTTTGAAATGAAATGCCAGTTCTTAGAGTGTAATTTTTGAATCCCCAGCACCTCACTCCCAGTGCTTGGCACATGGAAGGTGTTTAATAAATGCACGCTGGATGAATGAATAAATGCAGTCTTCTCTGCTGGAGACATTCTCTCCACTACTGACAGTATGTCTCCTTTCACAAATGGATTTCCTTATTTGGATGAGTCTATTAAAACACAGTAAAAATCATTTTCTCATTGAGTAAAACAGAAGTCTCTGGATGCTTGAGCCACCATTTAGATCTCTGAAGAGGGTTTAGACTTCTGCTGTCCTGCATCTTGGCAGGAAGGCAGCGGCCTCTCTCCAAATCAAACCATTCATGTGTCAGCAGGCTTCTTCACAATCGATAAGAAATCTTGCAGTAATCCTGACAGCCCATGATGTGCTTGTCCATTAGGGCCCTTCCTAATGGGAGCTAATGGATCTTTCCAAGTTCCTGAGATATCCGGCCAAATTAGGCTTCCCTCTTATTTCCAAATTTCAGTAGAAGCAAGAATTGGAGGCTGGAAGTAATGCCTTCCTGAGCTTTCCTAGGTGCTCATGGGAGGGCAGCGTCCTGGGCCACCTTATTCTCAACAGTATGTGGTCAACATGGGGCTCCCTCTGAGACTTGGAGCCTGTGCCAGTCCCTGCTGGAAGTCTGGGAGCCCTGAGCCCCTTGCTTGCTCGCTCACTGGCTGGCATTTATTGTACATGTAGACTGTGCTTATTCTTGTGAATATGTATCCTCTCGGAGGAATGGAAACTCCTTGAAAGCAGGGACTATCTCACTTTTCTGTTTGTATCTTCAGCACCCGACACGACGCCAGCATGCAGCAAGTGCCAAACAAAAGTGTTTGGATCAGTCGACTGATAGAGTAGAACCTTAGCATGGTGCTCTGGACTCAGGTTCAGAAGGCCTGGGCTCAGAGTCTCCCTTTACCACTTAGCATTCATATAACTTCAGAGAGGTTACTCCACTTCATCTGGAAATTTGAACTCTCCAAGCTCCAATCGCCTCCAAGCTCTGCCATTCTAAGATTTAAATTCTTCGGGGATAGAAAATGACCAAGGCCATCTGCAAGTCAAATCTATGTACTCCTTGAGGAAGGGGAAGCAGGGGACACAGTGGAGGCAGAGGGAGGCAGCAGAGGCAGGGGAGCCCCGCTGGGGGCCTCCATCTATTTTGGAATGGCTGGAAGGAATCAAGGGCGCAAACTAGCCCTAAACTCCGTTCCAGACACTCTCTTCAAGCTCCATGTCTTAAATGAGATTTAGCCTGACCCTTCCCCTGCCCCTAAAATTTCTCTGCAGTAACTGTATAGATTTTGTATTTATTTATCTCTGAACATATTGTCTCACCTCGATAGCATGAAAGACCCTCGAGGACAGGGACCATTTGGTGCTTGTCTGTATCTCCATCTGCCTGGCCCAAAGTGGGTGCTTAAAAACCACACAGTAAATGAATGAATGATTAGGCACTGAGCACCCTCCTCCCATCTCAAACCTCCTGAGTCTCTGCACTGGAGCAATCAAGCCATTTCCCCCCTTTCCCCTTTTACACAGTTTCAAAACTTCCCTTTGACTTGACAGGAAAAAAGGCTGGGAAATGGTTGTAATCTGAGAAGCTCTTCCACTGGAGACCAGAGATCAGAAGAAAATATACATGCATCACAATGCTAAAAGTGCTAAAAGGTGCATTTGACTGGAATGATGAGAGGAGCTCAGGAAGAGAAGTCCAGTTGCCATGGAAACAAAATTAAGAACAAAGACTTCAGAATAAAAGGGCACCTCCTTGGGAAGCAACACTCAGAGACAGGGAGGCAGCCATTGGGGTTCATGTGACCCTTGTATAAGAGCAGGAACCAATGATCTTTCAATTGCGCAGGACTAAATCTGTCACATAAGTGAAAATTGTGGCAGCCATGAAAGGTGGAGGGGGTGCTGTGGACAGTAGCAGGCTTGGCATGTTGCCAGCTGTCTTTAGGTAGGAATGTTCTAACTCCAAGACTAACTCATTCATACCTCCTTGACTAGCCTTGGGGCAATCACACCCATATCCCATGACTCCAGGTAGGGACATCCTGTAGCCAGCTCCTACAGGTTCATGAGAAAGCTGGTTTCTACATTTTCAGTGTGAACATTTACACCTTGGAAGTTGTCAACCTTCCAAGATCAAGGATTGGTTTATTAATTTGTTGACTGCTTAGACTTAAGAGAGTGACAAAGTATTTATAATGCATATTAATCTTAAAAGTGGGTCGTGTATCTTTTTCTTTTCTTTCAGAGAGCTGGTTGTTAAACCCTCACTAGCACATAAATACTAGCACATAGCTGTTTTGGGGGGAAGCGAAGCACCTTTTGCTCCTCAAATTTTCTCTATAGCAGCTTCATAATTCTTTCATTCCTCAAGTGAGAGTCTTTCCTGTAAGCAAGCTGTGACAGGAGGGAAGGGGCAAGAACATGAAGCCACTGGAAGAGGAGAAGTAAAATTTAAACTTGCTTTGTTAGAAGAAAAGATGGAATGGCCAAGTCACCACATCTAGAAAATTCATCACCAAGTACCCAGTCTCCTTGGGATGAGTCTCTCCATTTTTGGTGAGCCTAGTCCTAAAACAATGTGTTACTGGGACCAATCTCCACATCTTTCAAACATGGCAGTTAGCTGGATCATCTACTAAGGCCGTCCATCAGCATATGCATCTTGGAGGAGCTGCATAAATGGATCAGAAATGAAACAGGATGAGGAGAGTATCTCAGATGGCCTTTGGGAAATGTCAGAGCTCCTTTTAGTGACCCCAAACTGCTCTCAAAAACCAAGTTACATCTTTAGAAACAGTGCCATTGGGAGTCACAAATCACAGAACCTAGAAATCTCTGAAGACCCCAAATATGTCAGGACTCCAGTCCACTGGGTTCTGCCATGGGAGCTCTGCTCTCATTTGATCCTGTATAGCTTCCTGTTGTCTATGTGCAAGCTCTTCCCCGATGCTCACTATGGTGGTAATAGAGTAGAAGAAGCCTTGGTTCCAGAGTCTGAGGACCTGGGACTTACTACCTGAGTGCCCTTGGCCAAATCCCCTGTCCTCTTCCCTAAAATGAGGAGGTTGGGTGAGAGGACTCTTGAAGCCCTTCCAGTCTGAGATCTATAATCCCATTGACCTATCCTCTCTAGGACTAAGTGGCCCTTCAGGTCCCTTCCATCTCTAAAGGCATATGACCCTATGAATCTATTAAAATGACCTATGATATAAAACAGGTAATGGTGCCAATCCTTCGGTGATTCCCTAGATCTCTCATCCCACTGACGAGTCTTCCCTCTTTTTACTGGTATAGATAAAAAAAACTACCTGTACCTCAAATCTTGATCAACATCCCTGCTCTCCCACAGATCCTCCCCCAAAGAGCTGTGTAGCAAACCAGAAGCCCCCCTACCCATTTTTGTACATCTCATGGGAACCCATGTAACCCTCAGCTTGTGTCTCACCTACCTCAGGCTCTTCTGATAAACCTGCCTGCTCCTCTGCTCCCCCTGTTTCCGTTTCCTTCATAACATGTCCCATGCCACTGTTTTCATGTAGGTCATAACAGAAGTATGCTCTTACTTGATTGTGCCTCCCCACCCCATTTTGCCATCACATTTGGGCAATGTGGTGAATGAACATCAGTCACTGAACACCTTTATACTGCCCTTCCATCTTTATAAGGTCTTTACAAGGACCACAGAAAATGTCCTGTGCATCCTCCATAAAAACAAGAAAAAGGAATAGGCAAGTTCTCAGCAATGAATTTTGACAACAGGCCACATTTTTATGGTCACACAATTGCCAGAAAGATGAAGAGAATACAAGAATTTAACATGGTTTTTTAAAATTTATTACAAAAAAAGAATTTTATATGAGAGAGCAAAAGGCCTTAATACTTTCCTTCAAAAGAAGTCTCTCATACCGTTAAGATCATAGCAGATTCTTTTACAAATTGCAACTACAGGTTTTGATAATACCCTCTGATGATTAATATCAAATGACGTATAAAGTAAGGAGATCTGGGGTCACCAAAGGTGATTGCCATGGTTATCAAGAATGTTCTATGTCAGTTGCAAATAGAAAAGGAATTGCCCACCAGTGGGAACACTGTCTGGGTGTTCTGACTTAAGAATGACCTTGTACTTATGGTATCAAGGCCTAGAACATTATAAGCCTTATACTATGAGACCCACAATCACTCAAAAGATTAGTCTAACAGTCGATTAGGAGAAACTAAGTGAATAAAGCTACCTGCTGTTCACACCATGACACGCCAATGCAGAACTAATTACTAACTAGGTAGGTAGGTGGTGCCATAGTGAATGGCGTGCAGGACTTGGAGTAAAGCCCTAGGGCCAAACCTGGTCAGAGCCATTTTCTATCTGGTGACTCTGGGCACAGCACTTAACCCCTGCTGGCCTCAGTTTCCCTAATTATAAACTGGTGGTGACAACAGGATTCATATTGTGGGGGAATTGTGAGAATCAAATGAGATGATGTTTGGGAAGCACTCTGCAGACCTTAAGACTCTATACAAATATTATCACATCGTCACCATATTTGTTATGTCCTGGGTCAGACGCTGCCGATAGCGGTGACTTGGGGCACAAACTGAATGGGAGAAAGAGAGGAGCCTGGATTACATTTGGAAAACTGGCCAGGGCCTTTCATGATTCACAGACACCCCTGGCACAAAGAGCCCTGATCCACAACCATACAACAACCGCAGCAACAAACGTTCTCCCAGCAATTCTGTGCGTTGGGGAAACTGGAAACACAATTATTTCCAAAGAATCAAGGTCACATGTGGCCCAAAGGCCAAGTGTCATCAGAAGCTGGTTTTATGGCGATTTTGTCATTTTCCTCTCGAATATTTGAAAAAAACAAAAGAATCTCAACAACATGGAGCCAGTTTGGAGAGAACGCATCGAAGCTGCATCCTTGGCCTTGAGCTGCTCCTCATTCTTATCAGTGACTTGGATAAGGACAGAGCCAGCATTCATTCAAATGTGCAGATGGCATGAAACGGGGAAGGCGAGCAAGAGCAAGGAAGGAGTATGTGACACATTAGAATCATGGCGTGAATCTAATCAAATGAAATTGAATCGGACAAAAGTGGAACCCTATGCCCAGGTTTTTAAGAAAAAATAACTTCCCAAGTACAAAAGGGCTTTTATCATTCCATCTTTCTTTATGCCTTAGAACCAATGAGTTTACTGCCCATCCTCACTGTCCCCTCC
>NW_027186352.1:2246266-2246853 GCF_028583685.1 Petaurus breviceps papuanus
CCTCTCCTTCCCATGGCCATCGCCTCTTACTGCCCATCCCCACTGTCCCCTCCATTCCCTTCCCCCCTGTCCTTCCCATGGCCATCGCCTCTGCCCTGGCTGTGCTCTCCTCCCCTCCTCATCTCAGCTCCTTGGGGAACTAACTCTACTCATCACTGTCCTCTGCCCTCAGATCGCTCGGCTCTAGAACCTATCGCTGACTTCACTTCACCAAAGCCTGCTCCCGAATGATTTCCATTATCTGCTTCCTTCACTCCTGTTCATGTTCTACTCAATGTACCCGAAGGTAATCATGAAGCCATGCTGCCGGGGCAATGACAAATACGCTTCCTGATCTCAGCTGTACCTTCGTTACAGCAAGGCAGTCATTCTATGCTTTCCTATTCAACTTGCCATCGCCCACTCCAAACCTTCTACTCTTTCCTCAGGTCTCCCCTGATCTTTCCTTCTCCTCTCTCAGCTGAGAACCTCACTTCTTACTTCACTAAGAAAAATTATTGAGACTTTGCCTTTCTCCCTTCATCTCATATCATTCAGTCATATTCCCTACTGTCTTCCACTAGTCTCTGAACATAAAGTGGTGTTTC
>NW_027186352.1:2246953-2264528 GCF_028583685.1 Petaurus breviceps papuanus
CTCTCTCTCTCTCTCTCTCTCTCTCTCTCTCTCTCTCTCTCTCTGTGATCATGACTACTCTGCCTCTCCCCAATGATCTATATTCCATGGATTAAATATAATTCCTCTGCTTGGCACCTAAAACTTTCTGCAGCCTGGTTCTTTTTTATTTTTCAGTCTTCCTTTACTTTGGTTTCCTCCAGGCACTGAATTCAGCTATACTGGTCTATTTACAATTCCTTGTACATGGAGCCTCTTCTCCCACCTCCAGGTATTTGCACTGGCTGCCCCTCATACCTAGAACAGTCAGCCCCCTCTCCTTCATTTCTTAGTGTTTCTGGCTTCTTTTCAGACTCAGCTCAAGTCCTGTCCCCTACAGAAGGCCTTTCCTCTTCCTCCTACCAGCTGTTAGGGCCTTTGCTTCCCTTATTCCCTTCTATCTCCCCTGCCTGTATCTTAAGTGCACCTAGTTACTTACATGCTATGTGCTGCATTAGAATGGATGCTCCTTGAGAACGGGGGTTATTTTTGCCTTTCCTTCTCACTCCTACCATGTTTCCCCAATAATAAGACCTATCCCGAAAATAAGCCCTCCCCTTACTGTGTAAGATTCCTCTAAAATAAACCCTCCCCCGAAAATAAGCCCTATTGAGATTGCTACTGTAGTGAAGGTGATCCCCTGCGCTACACACTACATTACGATACCCTCTGTATGCACCATCCCATCCCCCCGGGTGAAACGCACGCAGCGCTCTGAGCTGTATCTAATCAGAGCTGCAGCAGTGAGCGCGTCATCCTGTTCTTCCTCAGTGATTTGCTTATTGAATAAAGGTACATTTTTTTGTTCACATTTACCTGTTTATTAAAATTGCTGTCAATGTTCATTAAAATAAGCCCTCCCCTGAAAATAAGCCCTCTGGTGTTTTTCTGTCCAAAAAAAGTAAGACAGTGTCTTATTATCGGGGAAACACGGTAGCATTTAGAACAGTGCTTGGCACATAGGGGGTGCTTAATAAGTGTTTGTTGAGTGACTGGGAAATGCAGTATTTCCACAAGAATTTGCTGCTATTAAATATAAATGACTCAATACTGCTTACACTATGTCACCAGATCTGGAATGCTCTCCTCGCTCTGCTCTGACCCCTGACCTCCCTGGCTTCCTTTAAGTCCCAATTAAAATCCCCTATTCCACAGGGAGCCTTCCCCAATTCCTGTCAATTCTAGTGACTTCCCTCTGTCAATGATTTCCCATTTATCCAGTGTATGGCTTATTCTGCATATATTTGTTTGAATGTTGTCTACCCTATCAGACTGTAAGGTCCTTGAAGGCAGAGCCTGACTTTTGCTTTTTTGTATCCCGAGCACTTAGCACAGTGCTTGGCATACTGCAGGTATTTAATAAATGTTTATGGACCAACTGATTTGTAACTTGACAAACGGGTAGCACAAGTATTATCCTCATTTTACAGATGATGATGCTGACAGCCATGGTTCTCAAAACATCAGCAATGGGAAAGAATCGTGCCATGTCAGAAATGATCCCATAGCCCTCTCTGAAAGGCCTTTTTCATCCTTTCAGCCCTTACTTAGTCTGACCCCTCCCAACACAGGGAAGAAACCAAGCATCCTGAGGGACCCCAGGCTCCTAAGGGAGGGACTGGTAGTCATAACCACTGCTCCTGACTGCCTCCCTGTTGGCTCAGGCAAGGAAAAACACACAGAGACATTCCAAGTGGAGGGAAACCTCCCTCCAGGAAACACAACCTTCCTATGCACTGGAGGCATGCCTAAGTCTTAGTCTTATTCTTGAAAAGCTCAAAAGTCTGCCTACCTGATGAAAATGGCAGATGCCAGGAAGAATTCTTCCTCCTCCGTCTTCCCTGGCAAGGCTGCCTTCTCACATTTCTGAAAGCCAAGTGGCTCTAGGATGCTTTCAGTGCTGAAACAGCCAGCTACAACCAACTTTGCCATAATTGCTGGTCATGGTCCTGATGTATCTGCAATGCAGGTTACTCCTAGATTTTACATAATGTGCCTAGAGTCTCAATGCTTTCCCTCTAGAACACACAATCATTTGTGTCATCAGGGTCACAAAGTTACAGCATCTGCAAATGGAAAAGAACCCAGAAAACACCAAATACAGTTCCATTTCATAAATGAGAAAAATTGGGCCCCTCAGAAGCAGAGATTTGCCAAGGTGACACAGAGGGAAGTAAGAGACCCAGGATTTGGGTCTAGGGTCTTATATGTCAAATGCAGTGTTCTTACCAGTAGACTCTGCTTACTGTCCTTTGTAATATGCAAATAGAACATTGATTTATATATAGTATCGACAAATTATTTAATGCATAGAAAGATCATTACCTGTCAATGGCTTATAGAAATTAATGACAAATGTAAATCAATAACAAGAAAGTTCCAACCCACTCAGAGACCAAGAAAGCTGAGGAGATGGCATGGGATTTTAAACAATCTGTCAAATCTCTCCTCCCTACACTGTTTCTATCGCTCAGTGGTTCAGAGAAAATATAGAAATAATTTCCTTCTTGACATTCCAACATCACTCAAATTATTTCCCCAAAGAAATCAATAGATCTTTTTTGTTGCTTTTGTCTTGCACTCACAATGGTTCCTGTACCTATGGTGCTCAGGTTATAGAGGGATGCCCAAAACGTGACCTTCAAGGCCCCTTCTTTAAGGCTACTGCTGCATATTTCTCATGAGGAGCCCCAGTCCCTCCCCAATAATGGTACTAGAATTAGACAATCAAAGTGCTAAAACCCCAAGACCAAAAGCAGTTTTCTCATAGCCTTGACTCAGGTTTCATTTAGCAAAGTGAATTCATTTAACAATGAAGCCCAGAGAGACCCAGGAACTGAAGGCACACAGACAGGAGCTCAATCAGGCTGCCAAGTTTAATATGCTCATAGTTTGCTCGTGAATCTTTGGATTCCACTCCCTCCAGGCTCAGGCAATTTGAAAGCTAATATATCTCCAAGAAAAACTTCATACACAAGAATCTGATCTGCATCGTGCCTAACACGCAATTTTGTGAGCCCCTCTAGTAGGGGCTGATATCAGGATGAGAGCAAAAAGTTATCATGTCGGGGCAGCCAGGTGGCTCAGCGAGTAAGAGCACCAGCTCCAGTGTCGGGATGACCTGGATCGAATCCGGGCTCAGATACTCAGCACCACACCCAGAAATAATTGGCCATGTAACCTTGAGCAAGTTACTTAACCCCAATTGCTTAAAAAAAAAAAGTTATCATGTCCTACTGGACTGAGAGTCTGGAAGACTGAACTCTAGTCTCAGCTGCCACTAACTGCAGGCAGGGACCTGCAAGTCCCCTAATATTTGCCGGCCTCAATGTCCTCTTCAGGCAAGCTCTGAAGTCTTTTCATTTTCTGAGAGTCTATGGATGAATGTTCACAGTGCACTTAGAAGGGGAGAAATATATATGGTTAAGATTTAACCAAAAAGGGGATCTAGGAGAACTCTTCTAATCCAGCAATATAAGTCATCTATCACAATGGCTGAGAAACGTGTCCAGTTAGACACACAACCCCATGATTTCCTTCTTTATTTTTTAAAAATAGTTTGAGTTTGAAAAACCAAGAGCACTTCGAAGATTGTTTTATTCTGGGTGAAATCCAGGCAATTAAAGGCGTAATGTTTTTTTAATTTGACGCCTCCTCCAGAGTAACCATTCAGTTCAATTAAAAAAGCATTTCTTGGCCACCAGCAAATGCTCAATAATACCGCATAAATCATCACATAAAACCAGGTGGCCATGCTTTGTCAACATCAATAATTCCAAAGGAGCAGGCTGGTGTGAGAATTCTTTGCTCATGAAGACTTTCATTTTCATTTTGGCGACAGAACTTTTTCCCATTTCCTGTAAGTACTAATGGAATAGACTTTCATCACTAGGGGAGGTCTAACTACTTTAGAATTATAATCAAAATTCAGGAATACAGAAATTATTCTTTTGAAAAATACACCAACAAAGAAACAGGAAGGAGTTTCACCTAGAGTGGCATTCTCCAATGCCAGGTGGCAATGGGGGGAGGGGGGAAAGTATTAAAGTAACCTCTAAATCCCTTCCCAGTTCTAAAACTATGGTCCTATATTCCAAGAAAAGAAGGTGGGACAGTTATCAAGGGCAATTGAGGAATAACACTCAGAGTAAATGTGGCACTTATACCCATGGGATGTTAGAAGACCCAGAGGAAAGATGTCCAGCCTGTTGAATAGAATCTCTCTGGAGGTTTGAGGAAAGTACATGGAGAAAAGTCACATGGGACAGGCACATACAGATAGAACTTGGAAGGGCAGCTATCAGCTCTTCCAAGAGAGTGCCCGCATGGATAAAATAATGGATCCATCCAAACATGAAAGAAAGCTTGAAGGAATAGGAATGCTGCCTCACTTCCAATAGAAATAAATCGCTCTACCCTCTATTTTTCACCCTCAGCCAAAGATACTTTTTTGAACTATGCTCCAAGTAAGAAAAGTGGGGAAAGTAATCCTCAACTCTCTTCTTATTTCCTACAAAATATCCAGGATTCTGCTTTGAAAAATCCCACTGATCAAGGAGGGATAAAGAGAGAGAGATCTTCACAGAGTTTACCCAGTCAACATGCTGGGTTTCTCTACTTCAAAGATTCAGCTTCCTCCTGTATGCAGCCATGAATGTCATGTGACTGTTGGGGTGGGATGGGAGTGTAGCTCCTGGTGTAAATCACATGACGAGACCACCCCCCACTCCCTATCTTCCACATTTTAGGAAGATGAAAACTACTTAAAAAGAACATCAAGGGGAGCCTCTGGGCAGAAGGGATTCTGCAAAATCAAGATGCCCCTATTTTGTCAGAGTAAAGTAGGATATTATGGATAGGGAGAAAAATAACTACAGAGATATAAACAGAGACAAAAGAAGGGAGAGAATCAGGAACAGAGACAAAGTGACAAAGACAGAGTCAGAGAGGTGCATTCAAATTGCAATACCTTGAAAAGAGCATTGGATTTGGAGTCGTGGGGTCTAAGTTCAAATGCTGGTCTGACATGTCTATTTGTTTCACATAGGACTTCAGGAAACTAATTTTGCCTCAGTTTCTTCCTATTTAAAATAAAGAACTGGAACTATATTTGTGGCTTTCGGGTTTCCCTCAGGAGTCAGTGCTGGATTTGAAATCAATCTCTCACAGCAACTACCTAGGTTACATTGAGCAAATTATTCCACATTTGGGGGCATCATCTTACTCACTAATAAAATGAGGGGAAGTGGGACTAAAGGATCTCTAGGCTTTCTTCTAGTGCTAAATCCTGTTTTCATCTCTCATTGTTATTTTTCCATTTTTTCTCATTTTATTGTTTGTGGTGATAATGGTGATGCCATCTAACTCTACAGCTATGGTCTTCTAAGATAGGACATCTTTATCTGTGTATTTTCCATGATGTCTGAATCTCATGATTTTGCCTATTCCATATAACTATTAGCTTTGTTCAGCTCTCCCCTTTGTTTGAGGTAATATTTGTACATATGGCAGAAAAAGAGTTTTTAGGTTTAATTTGTTTAGGTTTAATTGCCATCCTGATTGGCTCCCACTGGACAGAGATAATCCCATCCCAGGCTTTGTCAGCCATATGGCCTGGCTCCATCTCCAAAATTTCAAATATGGAGCTCCCCAACCATAATTATAATAATTTAGGCTTTTGATTCTTCCACATTCATTCCCTCCTATGACCTTCACTCATTCAAGCTGGTGTATTCACCACATGTACTAACAACTTTCTAGCTGTCCATTAATCCATAGTTAGCTTTCTCAGGCCTCTGACACAAATGAGGTGAGATTAGATAAACATTTATTAAGTGCTTACTCTATGTAATAATACATTCACATGATCACTCACAGAACACAGCATAAATATGACCCAACATATTCCTTTGGCACCCATACACACTCACACACACGGAGCATGTATATGTGTATATATGTATGTGTGCATGTGCATATATTTGTGTGTGTATGAATAAGAATGTTAGAAGCACCTCCTTCAAGTCCTTTGAAGAGTTGGAGGGAGCCCATTGGTGTGGAATCTTGCACACAATGTCAGCTTGAAAATGTCTGATTAGTGTTGGTGGGATTTTCTCTTCTTCCGCTATTTCTTTTTTCAAACAATTTTTTTGTTATAAGAGACAACTCTCAAGGTTTGTGGAGAAAATGCAGAGACTCACCTGAGTTTTCCCCAAAGCCCCTCCAAATAACTTTAAATAAAGCCCCCAAATAAATGGAGTGATGAAACCCACAAAATGATGTCATGAAACACAGGCAGGAGGCAGGGAATTAGTTGAATATGTGACGGGATGATTATCTAAAAAAATAAAATTTAAGGGTGAGAAAGGAATGGGCTGGGAAAAGGGGAAAGGGATAGGTGGAATGGGGTAAATTATCTGACATAAAAGACACATGAAAGAGCTTTTACAGTGGAGGTGGGGGAAGTGTATGAACCTTAGTCTTATCAGAATTGGCTCAGAGAGAATAACACTCAGTTGAATAAAGAAACCTATCTTACCCCAAAGGGAGGGGATAAAAGAATGGGGGAGGTGCTGACTGAATGGAGGAAGACTGAGGGAAACTAACAATCAAAAACAAAACACTTTTGAGAATGGAAATGGTGAAAGGAAAGAGAAAGTAGAATAAACAAGGAGATAGAAAATCAAGGGAAATTCATAGTTAGTCATAATCGTGAACAAATCTATAGCAAGTTTCTCTGATAAAGATCTCAGTTCTCAAATATGTAGAGAAATGAGTCAAATTTATAGAAATAAGACTCATTCTTCAATTGATAAATTAAATGGTCAAAGGATAGAAACAGGCAGTTTTCAGTTGAAATAATCAAAGCTATCTATACTCACATGGACAAAATGCTCGAAATCACTATTGATTAGAGAAATGTTAATTTAACAGAACTCTGAGCCATGACCTCACACCTATTAGATTGGCTAATACGACAGAAAAGGCAAATGACAAATGTTGGAGGGGATATGGGAAAAGT
Organism: Petaurus breviceps papuanus; assembly: GCF_028583685.1. Taxonomy (NCBI): domain Eukaryota; kingdom Metazoa; phylum Chordata; class Mammalia; order Diprotodontia; family Petauridae; genus Petaurus; species Petaurus breviceps. The sequence continues at coordinate 2,253,993 of NW_027186352.1, forward strand.
TGAGCACTAATGCACTATTGGTGAACTGATATACAGATTCAGCCATTTTGTAAAGCAATTTGGAAGTGTGCCCAAAGGCCTATGAAGTCGTGCATACCCTATGTCCAAGCAATGCTACTACGAGATTTATATCCCAAGGAAATTAAAAAATAAGGAGAAGGACATATACGTGCAAAAATAGTTGTGACAGAGTTTTAGTGGTGTCAAAGAACTGGAAAATGAGGAGATGCCTATCTCTTGGAGAATGGCTGAACAAGTTGTTGAATATGATTGTGATAGAATACTATTGTGCTGTAAGAAATGATGTGCAGGGTGCTCTCAGAAAAAAATCTGGAAAGACTTACATGAACTGATGTAGAATGAAGTGAGTGGAACCAGGGGAAAAGTGTGTATCATAACAGCAATATTTTATGATGATCAACTGTGAATGACTTAGCTATTCTAAGAAATACAGTGATCTGTATCAACTCTGAAGAACTTACGATGAAAAATGCTATCTACTTCCAGAGAGAGAACTGATGGAGTCTGAATGCAAGTCGAAGAAGACCTTTTCTTTATTTTTCTTGAGTTTTCTTCCTGTGTTTTCTTTCACAACACGTATAATCCTTCTTTACAATGTGACTAATGTTTAATGTGAAGGTTTTTGTAGAGCCTGTATCGGATTACATGCCGCCATGTGAGTAAGGGGAGAGGAGAAGGAGAGGGAGACAATTTGGAACTCAAGGGATTGTGGAACTGAATGTTGTAAACTAAAAATAAATAAATTTTTAAAAACATGAGCAACATGGAAATGTTTTACATGACTGCACGTATAGAACCTATATCAAATTGCTTGCCTCTCAAAGAGGCAGGGAGGGTTGAGAGGGAGGGAGGAAATGAAATTGGAACTCAAAATAAAAAAATAAATTTTAAAACTATTTTTACATGTAATTGGAGAAAAGTAAAATATTAAATGATAAAACAAAAAAAGAGATAGCTCTCTAGAAGGGTAAGAGAAAGGATATAAGAGGAAAATTAGGCAATGCAAAAATAATATATGTCAATAAAATTCATTTTAAGTAATAATAATAATAGCTTACATTTTTATGGCAGACTAAGGTTTGCAAAGCACTCTCTACCCATTATGTCCTTTGCTGTTTGCCCTTCCTCCACCTCTCACCATCCAAGCTTTGTGAAGTCTTCTCTTATACTATTACTTCCTTTTCTTCCCAAATGTCATTACTCAAAGTCAGACCCTGATCATCTCATGACTCGACAACTTCAAGATCAATAGCAGATTTTCCTAACTCCCCTCCCCCACTTCACATCCACTGCCCATCCCCTTCTCCAGTTCACAATCCATCCTTCCAACTATCCTCAGATGAATTATCCTAAAACCTGCCTTGACGACATCATTCCCTGCTCCCAGGCCTTCCCTACTCAATGCTTCCTTATTGCCACTAAATAAATCTCCACTCCGATTTTACATCTTCATTGGTGACTTGAATAAAAGTCCAGATAACACATTGGTAATCTTTGTAGATGATATCAAGATCAGAGGCATATCAGACACACTGAGGACAGAGTTGGGCTCCACAAGAATCTCAACAGGCTCAAGAACTGGGCTGAATCTGAGCAGACAAAATTTAATGGGGACAAGGATCAAGTCCAACTCTATATTCAGGTTCCAAATATCAATTTCAAAATTCAGGCTGAGGAGGTAGAGAGAGATGACGACTTCTGTGAGGAAAAAGAAAGCTCTCTGAGTTTTTGTGGCCTGCAAGCTCAGGACTGAGAGTCAAAAAGGTTAAGGAGGCCTTGGGCTGAGCTGGGAGGCATTTTGTTCAGGTGTGAGGTGTGAGGCCTGCTGTCCTCCGCTGCACAGGTCAGCACACCGAGCACTCAGTCTAGGTGTGGGCAGCACAGTGCCAAGTTGCAGGGCAGCCACAGGAGGGTCCACAAGGACAATCTGCTTCCATTGAGGACCTATGGAATGGTATGAATTCAGATCGTGGAGGGTTCGGCAAGTGCAGCAGCAGATGAAGCTTGGGTCAATGAAACCATGAATGCACCAATGTGCTGGCACTGAACCACTGCTATGTTTTGGCATCATTTCATCTCATAGATGATCAGCCCCTTGAAGGCAGGGCCTTTATCTAGACTCTTTGCACACTCCCAGCTGCACAATGTTGGTCATATCTCTGATCAGTTCATACATAGGCTGCTAGCTGTTGCACTGTCCAGATGAAGAGAGAAAAGGCATTCGTTACCAAGGCAGGTCTGCAGCTGGCTGGCAGGCATTTCTCAGGGGCAGTGGGGACTGATTGCTGAGCTTCGAGTCAGGAAGGCCAGGCTGAGAATCCTGCTCCAGCCTCTGAGTAGCCCGCTGACCTTGGGAATTGCTCATCTTCATTATGCTTCAGTTTCTACATACAGAAAATCGTGCTAATAAGAACACCTGGCTCAGGTTTGGTTTGGTTTTGCAGAGATCAAATGAGATATTAGATATATAGAGTATTACAAATACCGTTGATCAAGATGTCAGCTATTCTGAGAAAAGTATAGGAATGAGAGGGGAGAGAGCTTAGAGGTAGGTCAGTGGGAAGGTTGGCAAACCCACACATCTATGTGGGTGAAGAAGTGCAGGAAGGCATATGCTTCTGTGCCCAAAGCAGCCATCTTGCCCTCCAAGATAGCCAGACTTCAGCTCCTTCCTCAGCTCCCAGTGACATAAATTCTTTGCATTCCACCAGGCACAAGGAATTTATACTTCTTATAACCATCAAAAAGTCATCCCATGAGGAAAGAACCAGAGAATGTTTCAAAATCTGAGACTCACACATAAATACCTATGGAAATGGTTCCCCCTGGGAGCCCAAAGACAATGCACTACAGGGTAAAATGTGATTTAAGCACACAATAAGCCAGGAACAAGGAAGGCTCTTTCAAGGTAAGCACTTGAAATCCAATAGCCTTGAACAGGGAGCTGAAGCCATCTTGAGTTTCTCTGAAGCACAGCTAAGGTGGTTCCCAGAGCAAATAGAGAGCAATTTCACAGAAGTCTAGATGTGGAATTCAGAGGCACCCACGCCAACCCCCTCATTTTATAGCCACCATTACAAAGAGAAGCCTAACTGCATTGGACTAACAGACCTCAGTTTGCTGTTCCATCCCTTTTGTCTTAGATTTTGAACTTTTCCCCTTTTGAAGACTTTTTCTTGACTTCCCAGTCCCCTTCGGACTGGCTGGTGCCACTCATCTCTGCCTCCTACTTCACAGATCTTCTTTGACTTCCTCCTTATCTCTGTTGGCATCACCCAAGATCATCACTGAATTTTAATATCCTGTTCAGCCGACAGGAACCATGGGGCTTCCTGAGCAGGTTCTTTTCCATGCCTCCAACCCCTAACTAACCAATATCCATGGTTCTCACTCTACCTGTACCATTTCTAGTCTTAGGGTCAGGTTCCCGGACCCAAAACCAGCCTGAGACCAGCAGAGTGATATCGGCTACAATGCATTGGCTGTGATGTGTCCTCTGAGAAGAAAACATAAAAATATTGGAAACCAGCCCCAAATCTTTCCTTTGGGAGAGAAGGATACACAGAAGTGTGATTGGTTGATATGAAGCTGACACTTCCTTAGCAATAAATAAATGTCCTTGAGAAGACCAAAACACAGAAAGTCTTCAGTGAGAAAGGAAGGACCAGGCACTGCCCAAAGGCTCCCTGGAGCTGGGCCTCCAGGGCAGGATTGGGGTGACTTTGGCCTCAGAAGACTATTCATGTTGACTCTACAATGATGCTTTGAGGGCCTCCAAGGTCACTCAAAGGGCCTCTCAGTGGACAAGCCTTGTCATGTGCCTCCTCCCCCTGCTGGAACGATGGAGAGCTGACTGGGTCCCAGAAACCCAGCCCCTCACTATTAGAAGGGAACTGAGTTCATCAAGTCCAAGGCATAGCCTAGAGCAAGAACTTTCTCTGTGATACCTCCAGCCAGCAGACAGCCAGACTCCATTATTAACATACCACTCAGTTACCAAGAGCTCACAAGATCCCTCTGGGACAGGACTAATTGTTAGGAAGACTTCTTTTTCTTTCTATTGAACCTTCTGACCCAAGCCCCTAACTCCTCGCTTTGCCCCATCTCTGGGACCCCGCCCCCAACCCCCTCTTCTCTTACCCACATGGTGCCTTTCCAAGTCTGTGGTTAGGGTCTAATATTTCTGAGGAAGTGGAATGTAGGCAGGACTTACTTCTAACTCGGGCCCTGGAGAGCAGAGACATATTAAATAAATTGTCTCTTCCTGCCACACCCGCAATCTGCTGGAAACCTGAGATGAGAGTCGAATGCCACAGGCCAGAGCGCGATTCTGTAATGCGACACTGGTCAAGAAATCTCCAACATCTCATGACTTTCACCATCTGTAAAACAAACCTTTCCTGAGGACCTAGGAGGGGGGGGTCAGCTGAGGGAGTGGGGCTCTGAACCCCCAACTCACAGAGTCAAACACTGGCCTCTTAATGCCAGCTGTCATTGACAGTGCAGCAAGGCCACTCTGACTGGGCTTTGGAGAAAGACATGCTCAGCCAACCAGTGCCAAGTACATGGAATGGGTTACAGCATCCAAGATGGCAGGTCACTGGTGTTGAGACACCTTGATAGAACTACCAAATGCTAATGACTTTGAAAAAGCAGGTTGTTTGCTTCATTACCTGTGGAGACAGGAAACAATCACATGAAAGGGCTTTAAAGGAAAGAGAATGAGGTACAGACACTCCTGATGTCAAAAAAGAACTTGGACATATATTGATGGGGGTGAGGGGTGAGGATTTTGTGTCTATGACTAGAGTGTGCATACATGCTCCCCTGATCCTTTCTACCAGACCATTAGCTCCATGAAGGCTCTTCTTCCCTCTTGAATCCATTTTTCCCACCCACCACTGCTTGAGAAATCCTCTGAAAAGACTGCTCTGAGTGTGGCACTCCTGTGTTCCTAGACATTCAGTTTCTCCCCCCTGCCTCCTGCCTGACTCTATCACCAGCCTCCAAGCTGCCCTTCTAGGCCATCTCACAATGCTTCCCTTTTTGTCCTCTGTATTCCAGCCAAACTGGCTTTCTCTCTCCCCCAGTTCTCTTTCTGCTCATTCTTATCTCCTTGCCTTTGCCCACATCATCACCACTGCCTCCTACCTGCCATCATACAAGCTCTATTGTTAACACCCAGTCAGTGGAATGAACAGGAGATTTTTAGCTTGGAGAAGAAGAGATTTGGGGAACATGAGGTAACTGTCTTCAAGTATTTGAGCTCATTCATACTGGAGAAGGGTAAGCTTTGTCCTGCTTGGCCCAAGTGGACAGAGTCAGGAACAAGTTGGGAGAAATCCCACTGAGGCAGATTCTGAAGGATCTAAGGAAACGTGGTCTAGTCATTGGAACTACTGGAAAGCAGCCCGGGCTGCCTCAGGACTCAGTGAATTCCTTTTCAAGGAAAGTGAATTCAGTTCAGTGATTTCATTTCCCTTCAAGGAAAGGCTGGATGACCACTTGAAAGGGAAGCTGTAGAGAAGATTTGGACACAGACTGGCCTAGAGGCTTCTGGGATCCATTCTCCTTCTAAGACACTGTGAAGCCCCTCCTTTCCTTCAGGGCCCACCTCCAGTGTCCCTGCTTTCACAAAGCCTCCCTCCACCTGACCCAGAAGGAAACAGCCTCTCTGGAAGAGATGTCTCATCAGTCGTCTCCTTGGAAAGCCCTCCCAGGCACGTTCTCCCTCCATTATGCACTGTCATTCCTTCTCTGCTATTACACCAGAAGCTCTTTGAGAGCAGCCCTGAATCCCATTCAGGGTTCAAAAATATCCACTTCCCAAGTACAAGATGCTCCGAGTGGAGGAATTGGGATTAAACAATAGTTTGCCTGTAAAAAGAAAAATAAACAAAACTCTGGGCTTTTTCATTCCAGTTAAGACAGTGGTATGACCAAGGCTGAGACTGCATGAACAGAGGCTGGCAGCCAGGACTAAGGGTAGGTGACCAGCCACAGCAGGGTGCTGTGTTCTAGGCTGGGGAAGGATTTGAATAAGCTGGCCAAAGTTCAGAGGAGGTCCCCAGGATGGGAAGCGGCCTGAGCTCCTGCCATACAGGAGCTGCTGAAGGAAACTGAGGAGGCTTAGCCTGAAGAAGGAAAAGAAGACTCGGGGGGCTCCTGAACAATCTCTCCCAGTGTCTGAAGGGCTGCCACAGGGAAGAGAAGGAGCAGAGGGTTGGAAAGTGGGAAACACACTGCAGAAGAATGAGAATTGTCCCTGGGCTGCTCAGGAGGTGAGAGCTTCCCTTTCATCACATGCCGTGACACAAGGGCTGGGGGACCAAGGGCTGTGACAAAGATTCTTGGTCAGGCTTGAGTGCGACAAGTGGGCTCTGAAGACCAGGCCAGTCCCAAGATTCCAGGACTTTCCAGAGCTTAGCACTGCACCTGGCACGTGGTGAGCACATTCTCAATGTGATTGATTGGTTGATTGATTTTTCATTGACATGCAAAGAATTCTATTGCCCAACATGGGCCCTGCCCCAACTTCTCTGGCTGCTCACAGATCACTTGCAATGACATCAGTGTTCTTAGGACTCCAAAGCATGGTACCATGCAAGAGTGCTTGCGCTCCGCTAGCTTCCCCTTATGCTGAATCACTCAGCAAACATTACAAACTAACCAAACTTTCAAGAGCCACAGATGATGTCTGGAACTGGAAGGGACCTTGGCCAAAAAAGAAGTCTAACGTTCAGATAAGAATTCATTTTCAAGGTGCGAAGTGCAAAGGGCCAGAAGGCAACCTCAGAGCACTTGCAGACACCCACAGAGGGCACCTTCCCATGGGCACAGCCTCCTTCTCAATTTTGGGGATTTAAAGACAGAGAGGGGTAGAAACAGGACTTCTGCAGGGCTCTGGCTTCCACCTCCACCAATTCACATAAAAGGTAACTCTGAAGAAACTTTGGAGCTGCAGAACCCACAAAATGACACAAAGAAGCTAACCTACTGCTGAGGACAGCTCGGCGGGCTGGCAGGAATCGGCCAGCACAGTGCTCTGGGAGCCTCAGGGCGGCCTGACCAGCTGCCAGCTGGAGGGACTTCAGATCACCAACAGCTGTGGAGGTTTCCAGAATTATCAACACATAGATGCTAAGGACAAAGTGAGAGGTCAGTGCAGTGGACATTGGGATCCAGTAGTTCAGGAGTGTGGTTGGCCTCTGCCCCTGGGGCAAGAAGCCACTGAAGCACCATGGCCTTGCAGCCACCATCACATGGCAGCTTCAGCTCCTGGCCTGCAGAGTGTAGGGGGACCAAGTGGCCAGTCTGAGGGGTAATTGCTCTTCCTTTAACCTGCTTGGATCTGGATGGGCATCTAGGGTGGAGTTCCTGGGGTGTAAAACCAGCTTCCAGAGGAGCATATGGAGGCTTCAGAAAGGGCATCCAACTAATACTTTCAGCAGCTGAGAAAACCCCAGTGATTGGGACAAAGCCCCCCTGTCTGGTAGGAGAAAAAAAAGCCCAAAAGTCAAGTAATTGAGTGGCAACATGAGCAAACGAGGAAAGCAAAGCAAGCAGAGCAACTCAACTTTACACTCCTATTTTGGGGACAATAAGGATCAAAGCAGGGAACTGGAGGAAGACACCAAAATCAGAAATTCTGCACCAAAAGCTTCCAAGAAAAATATGAGTTGGTTATAGGCCATAGAGGAGCTTAAACAGGATTTTGAAAACCAAATAAGAGAAATGGAGGAAAAATTGGGAAGAGAAATGAGAATGATGAAAGAAAATTATGAAATAAGAGTCAACAACCTAACTGAAGAAAATAACACCTTAAAAAATGACTAACTCAGGGGCGGCCAGGTAGCACAGCAAGTAAGAGCACCGGCTCCAGTGTTGAGAAGACCTGGAGATCGAATCCCGGGCTCAGACACTCAGCACCCACCCAGAAACACCTGGCCGTGTAACCTTGAGCAAGTTACTTAACCCCAGTTGCTTAGGGGCGGCCAGGTGGCTCAGCGAGTAAGAGTACCGGCTCCAGTGTTGGGACGACCTGGAGATCGAATCCTGGGCTCAGACACTCAGCACCACACCCAGAAATAACTGGCCGTGTAACCTTGAGCAAGTTACTTAACCCCTATTGCTTAAAAAAATAGACTAACTCAAATGCCAAAAGAGGCTCAAAAAGGCAATGAGGAGAAGAATGCCTTAAAAAGGTGAATTTGCCAGATGGAAAAAGAATCTCAAAAGTACACTGAGGAGAATCATTCCTTCAGAATTAGATTGGAGCAAATGGAAGCTAGTGACTTTATTAGAAATCAAGATACTCTTAAACACATCCAAACAAATGAAAAAATAGAAGGCAATGTGAAATATCTCATTGGGAAAGCTACAGACCTGGAAAATAGATCCAGGACAGATAATTTAAAAGTTATTGGACTACCTGAAAGCCATGATCAGGGAAAGAACCTAGAAATCATCCTTCAAGAAATTCTCAAGGAAAACTGCCCTGATGTTTTAGAACCAGAGGGCAAAATAGAAGTTGAAAGAATGCACCAATCACCTCCTGAAAAAAGATTCCAAAAAGAAAACTCCTCAGAATATTATAGCCAGGTTCCAGAATTCCCAGAACAAGGAAAAAATATTACAAGCAGCCAGGAAGAAACAATTTGAATATTGTGGAAACACAATCAGGATAACCCAGGATCTGGCAGCTTCTACACTGAGGGATCAAAGGGCTTGGAATATGATATTCCAGAGGTCAAAGGTGCTGGAATTAAAACCAAGAATCACCTACCCAGAAAAACTGAGTCTCATGTTTCAGGGGAAAATATGGTCATTCAGTGAAATGGAGGACTTTCAAGCATTCTTGCTGAAAAAAACAGAGCTGAATAGAAAATTTTACACTCAGATACAAGAAGCAAGAGAAGCATGAGAAGGTAAACAGGGAAAAGAAATCATAAGGAACTTATCAAAGTGGAACTATTTACATTGCTACATGGAAAAACAATAATTGTAACTTATGAATCTTTTCTCAGTATAAGAATAGTTGAAGGGAATAGAAATATATATATATATATACATATATATTTCTATATATAATATATAGAAACATATATGTGTGTGTATACATATAAGTCTGTATAGGAGGGTATATGGGTGTATGAATACGTATGTGAATGTGTGTACATATGTGTAAAGGTATACATAGATAGAGGGCACAGGACCAATTTAATAGGAAGGGATGATACTTAAAAGGTGAAATTAAGAGGTGAGAGAGGAATATCATGAGAGGAGATGGGGAGAGACAAGGGAAAATGGTTACAATGGAGGAGAAGAACAGGAAGGCAAAAGTGAATGGGTCAACCTCATTCTCTTTGAATTTGGCTTAGGGAGGGAATGACATACATACTAAATAGGGTATGTCACCCTACAGGAGAGTAGGGGGGAAGGGGATGAAAGTGGGGATGATGGAAGGGAGGGCAGGCTGGGGGGAAGGGAAGTTGGAAGCACCCACTTTTGAAAAGGGACAGGATCAAAGTAGAGAATAGAACAAGTGGGAGGTGGGATAGGAGGGAGGGAAATATAATAAGTCTTTTACAATATATCTACTATGGAAATGTTTTACATTAGCTACACATGTACAACCTATCCTGAATTGTTTACCTTCCCAATAAGGATGGATGACAAGGGAGGAAGGGAATGAATCTGGAATTCAAAGTTTTAAAATCAAATGTTTAAATATACACACACACGCACACACACACTCATGCACACACACATATATATATAGACTATCATTAATATTATTTTACATGTAATTGGGAAATAAGACATACAGACACTGGGGCATAGAGATCCACCGTGCCCTACTGGAAAGTTGGAGGGGATATGGGAGAAGATATGGGAGAGAGCAGATTGGAAGAGGGGATATCCAGTGGGATCACTACTTTGGGGGGGTGAGTAGGGGGAATATGGGGAGAAAATTTGTAACTCAAAATCTTGCAGAAATAAATGATGTAAAGTAGAAGTTAATAAAGCATTTGATTAAAAAAAGTTCAACTTTAAAAAAAGACAGAAAGGGCACAGACAACAGGCATTAAGAGAGGACACGGAGAGGACACATTTAGAAGGCAAATATAGAGGGCTCACAGAGGACAGAGATAAAGGGCACAGATAGATCTGCTCTTGGCTGACCCAGAGGCACAGGATGCAAGATCTGAAGAGGTCACAGCAGCCTCCTGTTCAACCATGCACTTAAAGCATCCTTATTATAACAAAACCACACACTGACTGCTTAATTTCTGCTAAAGCCCTCCTAGTAAGAGAAACCCAAGCCCTTTCAAGGTAATCCTCTCCATTTTGGGAGAGTTGGATTGTGAGGAAGTTGTTCTTATCACCAGCCAACTAGGTGTGGGAGGCTGCCCCTCAGAACATGGACAATTGATGAAAAGCTTGATCCTGTGCTGGTTTATGTGGAAGAACTCCTGAGCATTATTCAGGGTGAGGCAGGACACAGGCGTCTCC